>NW_027362010.1:780000-1102873 GCF_039654945.1 Dendrobates tinctorius | reverse complement strand
AGGCAGCCATCAATGTTACAGATCAGCAGCTTTACCGTGGTGGGCGACGCCTTACCGAAATAGCCGTACCTGTGAGCGAGACATGGTGAAGTGTTTCCTTACATCACCAGCAGGGGCAGCACTGCACCCAGTAGTCGCCAAGTTACAGGAGGCGGTGTCCTCAGTAATATATTGAGTGATGGGTGGAGCCTACCTTTGGGGGGCGTGGTCTCATCTCACCTTTTAACCTTTTGCTCTGCAATGGGCCAGTCCAGCTCAATGTCGATGTCTACACTGTGCTCCGTCTTCATCTCGTAGTACGCCACCCTCCCGCCCTGCAAAGAAACAACGCATCAAAACACCGCCATGATAACATCACCCACTGGGTACAAGGGTCACAGTGATACAACCGCGAGGGAGGGGAATAACAGGCCTGCAAGAGGGGCTGCAGGGGAAGGGGACAACACGCCTACAAGATGCGCTGAGGGAGGGGTACCACACACCAGTGGGATACCGCGGACAATCAGCTCTTTGGTGGCAAAGTAGAGGGATCCGTTCTCGAAGAGCTCCCCACTCCAGTCCTGGCGACATGGTCGGTGCTCCGGGTTCAGGTTTTCTGGTACCATGGCCTCACCTGGAACATGATCAGGGTCACTGGTAAGAACACCCAGGATCAGGAAGCTGGGACTTGTAGTTCAGCTGCTATGCACACCCCCTACTATCTGTAGCCAATGAGCAATCCTAGAATGGTAGAGTAGGAAGGGAACCTCGGTGTCCTCGTGGCCAACCCCCTGCTCAATGCAGGAGTTACTAAACCATCTCAGACAGATGTCTGTCCAGCCTCTGAAGACTTCCATTGAAGGAAGACTCACCACCTCTCATGGCCGCCTGTTCCACTCATTGATCACCCTCACTGTCAGCCTTCTAATATCTACTCTGTGTCTCCTCCCATTCAGTTTCATCCCATTGCTTCTAGTCTTTCCTTGTGCAAATGAGAATAAAGTTGATCCTTCTACAATGTGACAGCCCCTGAGATATTTGTAGACAGCTATTAAGTCTCCTCTCAGTCTTCTCTTCTGCAAGCTAAACATTCCCAAATCCTGCAACCTTTCCTCATAAGACAGGGTTTGCAGACCGGTCACCATTCTGGTCGCTCTTCTCTGAACGTGCTCCAGTTTGTTGATGTCTTTTTTAAAATGTGGTGCCCAAAACTGGACACAGTATTCCAGATGAGGTCTGACCAAAGAGGAGTAGAGGGAAATAATGACTTCACGTGATCTAGACTGTATGCTTCTGTTAATACATCCTAGAATTGTATTTGTCTTTTTTGCTGCTGCATCACACTGTTGACTCATGTGCAGTCTGTGATCTATTAGTATACCCAAGTCTTTTTCACACGTGCTGTTGCTTAGTTCTATTCCATTGCAATGATGACTTTCCCGCCTGCTCACCTGGCGCCTTCACTTCTCGCCACCTGAATAGGTGATAGCGGACGACCGAGACCACGGAGTCGTAGCCCTCAGTGCAGATCATATCCACCACCTTGATGAGGTCTTCAGGGTGGAGGCACGGAGAGGTGGCCTGCATGTTTCCCACAACATCCACCTCTGTGAAAGAGAAGAGCGTGAGAGACCGAGCCCAGGGTGCAGCACCCATGTTGGGGGACACTGCCAACGTGGGCAACAAGGGGACGAGAAGTGGGAAGCTTCTGCTCGTCATTAGACTTTGGTGGTTCTGGGTGGTCCACAATGACCCCGCTGACCTCTGACCTGGGTGATGCTGGACAAACTCCTGGATGGTCTCCAGGGAGGAGGTCGTGTCCTTAGACACCGCCGCACTCCTCCGATGAACCCGTGCCCCGTATTCCTGCGCCACCTTCTCAATCTCATCGTTGTCTGTAGAAACCCAGATGCTGGAAGAAAAAGAAAATTGTGAGAACCCAGAAATCCGGAGACAGAGAGAAACAAAAGAGCGACGGAACGGGGAGAGAGAGAGAGCGCGACGGAACGGGGAGAGAGAGAGAGCGAGCGCGACGGAACGGGGAGAGAGAGAGAGCGAGCGCGACGGAACGGGGAGAGAGAGAGAGAGAGCGCGACGGAACGGGGAGAGAGAGAGAGAGAGCGCGACGGAACGGGGAGAGAGAGAGAGAGAGCGCGACGGAACGGGGAGAGAGAGAGAGAGAGCGCGACGGAACGGGGAGAGAGAGAGAGAGAGCGCGACGGAACGGGGAGAGAGAGAGAGCGCGACGGAACGGGGAGAGAGAGAGAGAGAGCGCGACGGAACGGGGAGAGAGAGAGAGAGAGCGCGACGGAACGGGGAGAGAGAGAGAGAGAGCGCGACGGAACGGGGAGAGAGAGAGAGAGCGCGACGGAACGGGGAGAGAGAGAGAGAGCGCGACGGAACGGGGAGAGAGAGAGAGAGCGCGACGGAACGGGGAGAGAGAGAGAGAGCGCGACGGAACGGGGAGAGAGAGAGAGAGCGCGACGGAACGGGGAGAGAGAGAGAGAGCGCGACGGAACGGGGAGAGAGAGAGAGAGCGCGACGGAACGGGGAGAGAGAGAGAGAGCGCGACGGAACGGGGAGAGAGCGAGAGAGCGCGACGGAACGGGGAGAGAGCGAGAGAGCGCGACGGAACGGGGAGAGAGCGAGAGAGCGCGACGGAACGGGGAGAGAGCGAGAGAGCGCGACGGAACGGGGAGAGAGCGAGAGAGCGCGACGGAACGGGGAGAGAGCGAGAGAGCGCGACGGAACGGGGAGAGCGCGACGGAACGGGGAGAGAGCGACGGAACGGGGAGAGAGCGACGGAACGGGGAGAGAGCGACGGAACGGGGAGAGAGCGACGGAACGGGGAGAGAGCGACGGAACGGGGAGAGAGCGACGGAACGGGGAGAGAGCGACGGAACGGGGAGAGAGCGACGGAACGGGGAGAGAGCGACGGAACGGGGAGAGAGCGACGGAACGGGGAGAGAGCGACGGAACGGGGAGAGAGCGACGGAACGGGGAGAGAGCGACGGAACGGGGAGAGAGCGACGGAACGGGGAGAGAGCGACGGAACGGGGAGAGAGCGACGGAACGGGGAGAGAGCGACGGAACGGGGAGAGAGCGACGGAACGGGGAGAGAGCGACGGAACGGCGAGAGAGCGACGGAACGGGGAGAGAGCGACGGAACGGGGAGAGAGCGACGGAACGGGGAGAGAGCGACGGAACGGGGAGAGAGCGAGAGAGCGACGGAACGGGGAGAGAGCGAGAGAGCGACGGAACGGGGAGAGAGCGAGAGAGCGACGGAACGGGGAGAGAGCGAGAGAGCGACGGAACGGGGAGAGAGCGAGAGAGCGACGGAACGGGGAGAGAGCGAGAGAGCGACGGAACGGGGAGAGAGCGAGAGAGCGACGGAACGGGGAGAGAGCGAGAGAGCGACGGAACGGGGAGAGAGCGAGAGAGCGACGGAACGGGGAGAGAGCGAGAGAGCGACGGAACGGGGAGAGAGCGAGAGAGCGACGGAACGGGGAGAGAGCGAGAGAGCGACGGAACGGGGAGAGAGCGAGAGAGCGACGGAACGGGGAGAGAGCGAGAGAGCGACGGAACGGGGGAGAGAGCGAGAGAGCGACGGAACGGGGAGAGAGCGAGAGAGCGACGGAACGGGGAGAGAGCGAGAGAGCGACGGAACGGGGAGAGAGCGAGAGAGCGACGGAACGGGGAGAGAGCGAGAGAGCGACGGAACGGGGAGAGAGCGAGAGAGCGACGGAACGGGGAGAGAGCGAGAGAGCGACGGAACGGGGAGAGAGAGCGCGAGCGACGGAACGGGGAGAGAGAGCGCGAGCGACGGAACGGGGAGAGAGAGCGCGCGACGGAACGGGGAGAGAGAGCGCGCGACGGAACGGGGAGAGAGCGCGCGACGGAACGGGGAGAGAGCGCGCGACGGAACGGGGAGAGAGCGCGCGACGGAACGGGGAGAGAGCGCGCGACGGAACGGGGAGAGAGCGCGCGACGGAACGGGGAGAGAGAGCGCGCGACGGAACGGGGAGAGAGAGCGCGCGACGGAACGGGGAGAGAGAGCGCGCGACGGAACGGGGAGAGAGAGCGCGCGACGGAACGGGGAGAGAGAGCGCGCGACGGAACGGGGAGAGAGAGCGCGCGACGGAACGGGGAGAGAGAGCGCGCGACGGAACGGGGAGAGAGAGCGCGCGACGGAACGGGGAGAGAGAGCGCGCGACGGAACGGGGAGAGAGAGCGCGACGGAACGGGGAGAGAGAGCGCGACGGAACGGGGAGAGAGAGCGCGACGGAACGGGGAGAGAGAGCGCGACGGAACGGGGAGAGAGCGCGACGGAACGGGGAGAGAGAGCGCGACGGAACGGGGAGAGAGAGCGCGACGGAACGGGGAGAGAGAGCGCGACGGAACGGGGAGAGAGAGCGCGACGGAACGGGGAGAGAGAGCGCGACGGAACGGGGAGAGAGAGCGCGACGGAACGGGGAGAGAGAGCGCGACGGAACGGGGAGAGAGAGCGCGACGGAACGGGGAGAGAGAGCGCGACGGAACGGGGAGAGAGAGCGCGACGGAACGGGGAGAGAGAGCGCGACGGAACGGGGAGAGAGAGCGCGACGGAACGGGGAGAGAGAGCGCGACGGAACGGGGAGAGAGAGCGCGACGGAACGGGGAGAGAGAGCGCGACGGAACGGGGAGAGAGAGCGCGACGGAACGGGGAGAGAGAGCGCGACGGAACGGGGAGAGAGAGCGCGACGGAACGGGGAGAGAGAGCGCGACGGAACGGGGAGAGAGAGCGCGACGGAACGGGGAGAGAGAGCGCGACGGAACGGGGAGAGAGAGCGCGACGGAACGGGGAGAGAGAGCGCGACGGAACGGGGAGAGAGAGCGCGACGGAACGGGGAGAGAGAGCGCGACGGAACGGGGAGAGAGAGCGCGACGGAACGGGGAGAGAGAGCGCGACGGAACGGGGAGAGAGAGCGCGACGGAACGGGGAGAGAGAGCGCGACGGAACGGGGAGAGAGAGCGCGACGGAACGGGGAGAGAGAGCGCGACGGAACGGGGAGAGAGAGCGCGACGGAACGGGGAGAGAGAGCGCGACGGAACGGGGAGAGAGAGCGCGACGGAACGGGGAGAGAGAGCGCGACGGAACGGGGAGAGAGAGCGCGACGGAACGGGGAGAGAGAGCGCGACGGAACGGGGAGAGAGAGCGCGACGGAACGGGGAGAGAGAGCGCGACGGAACGGGGAGAGAGAGCGCGACGGAACGAGAGGCAGACGTGGTGACAGGCATTATTACAGCGGAAATCATGGGAAGACTACAACTCCCATCATTAGTCGGGCGCTACATTTCCTATCACTCTCTTGGCTCCGTGGTCGCAATGTAAAGGGCGGGGCCTATGGTGACGGGTTGCAGTGTAAGGCTATGTGCACACGTTGCGGATTGGGATGCGGATTTTTCCATGCGGATTTGGCAAAATCCGAAGGTCAAAAGACCTGCAGTTTATCTGCGGTTTATCATCTCTACTATGTTAAAGGTGTGAAACCGCTGCGGAATCCGCACAAACAATTGACATCCTGCGGATTGTAATCCGCAGCAAATCCACCTGGAAAAAAACGCAGCGTGGGCACAGCGGATTTTAAAACCCATAGGCTAACATGGTACTGTACCATGCAGGGCTGAGGAGTCGGTAAGGCTAGTTTCACATTAGCGTTTTTTTGCACAGCGCATCGTGCGCATAAAAAACGCAAAGAAAAACGCAAAACAAACGCGCGTTTTTTTAACGTCATGCGCACGCTGATGCGTCAAAAAAACGCAGCGTTGCTTGCGTTTTACATGCGTTTGCGTTTTTTTATGCACATGCGTTTTTAAGTGTGACTTTTTCCATTGTCTAGAGAACATTCTAGACTTGTTTCACTCAAAAACGCATGCGCAAAAAAACGCAACCGTGCGCAAGACCATGCACACGCATGCGTTCCCATAGACTTCAATGTGTTGTTTTTGCGCATTCCGTGCGCAAGCGTTTTTTTTGCCGAGACAGGGCACACCAAAAAATGCAACATGTTGCGCCTGGCGCAAAAGACAAAAAAACGCATGCGCACGAAAACGCAAGTGTGCGCAAGACCATGCGCACGTCATGTTAAACATAGGTGCGCAGTGCGCACGATGCGCTGCGCACAAAAGCGCAAATGTGAAACCAGCCTAAGCCAAACCTGCGACTCAGACTCCTCAGTTTCCCTTACACCGACTCCGACTCCAACTCTGACTCCACGACTCCGACTCCCACATATATTGCTTATATTTAAGTGAAAAATATATTGTACAATGTGAACATCAGACATTTAATCATTTCTATGATCCAATAATCAAGATATTTAGATAGAACATAATATTTATTGGAATACGACTTTAGAACAAAAAACTGTAATAAATTGTAAATATGTAATACACTGTGTAACGGTACAGACCAAAGTTTGGACACACCTTCTCATTCTAAGAGTTTTCTTTATTTTCATGACTATGAAAATTGTAGATTCACTCTGAAGGCATCAAAACTATGAATTACCACATGTGGAATTATATAATTAACAAAAAAGTGTGAAACAACTGAAAATATGTCTTATATTTTAGGTTCTTCAAAGTAGCCACCTTTTGCTTTGATTACTGCTTTGCACACTCTGGGCATTCTCTTGATGAGCTTCAAGAGGTAGTCACCGGAAATGGTCTTCCAACGGTCTTGAAGGAGTTCCCAGAGATGCTTAGCACTTGTCGGCCCTTTTTCCTTCACTCTGCGGTCCAGCTCCAAACCATCTTGCTTGGGTTCAGGTCTGGTGACTGTGGAGGCCAGGTCATCTGGCGTAGCACCCCATCACTCTCCTTCTTGGTCAGATAGCCCTTACACAGCCTGGAGGTGTGTTTGGGGTCATTGTCCTGTTGAAAAATAAATGATGGTCCAACTAAACACAAACCGGATGGAATAGCATGCCGCTGCACGATGCTGTGGTAGCCATGCTGGTCAGTATGCCTTCAATTTTTAATAAATCCCCAACAGTGTCACCAGCAAAGCCCCCCCACACCATCACACCTCCTCCTCCTCCTCCTCCATGCTTCACGGTGGGAACCAGGCATGTAGAGTCCATCCGATCACCTTTTCTGCGTCGTACAAAGACACAGTGGTTGGAACCAAAGATCTCAAATTTGGACTCATCAGACCAAAGCACAGATTTCCACTGGTCTAATGTCCATTCCTTGTGTTATTTAGCCCAAACAAGTCTCTTCTGCTTGTTGCCTGTCCTTAGCAGTGGTTTCCTTGCAGCTATTTACCATGAAGGCCTGCTGCACAAAGTCTCCTCTTAACAGTTGTTGTAGAGATGTGTCTGCTGCTAGAACTCTGTGTGGCATTGACCTGGTCTCTAATCTGAGCTGCTGTTAACCTGCGATTTCTGAGGCTGGTGACTCGGATGAACTTATCCTCCGCAGCAGAGGTGACTCTTGGTCCTTTCCTGGGCCGGTCCTCATGTGAGCCAGTTTCTTTGTAGCGCTTGATGGTTTTTGCCAATTCTAACAGTCTATTCAGTAGGACTATCAGCTGTGTATCCACCAGACTTCTGCACAACACAACTGATGGTCCCAACCCCATTTATAAGGCAAGAAATCCCACTTATTAAACCTGACAGGGCACACCTGTGAAGTGAAAACCATTTCCGGTGACTACCTCTTGAAGCTCATCAAGAGAATGCCAAGAGTGTGCAAAGCAGTAATCAAAGCAAAAGGTGGCTACTTTGAAGAACCTAGAATAGAAGACATATTTTCAGTTGTTTCACACTTTTTTGTTAATTATATAATTCCACATGTGGTAATTCATAGTTTTGATGCCTTCAGAGGGAATCTACAATTTTCATAGTCATGAAAATAAAGAAAACTCTTTGATTGAGAAGGTGTGTCCAAACTTTTGGTCTGTACTGCGTATATACACACACACGATGACTTATCTCGGCTAAGATAAAGCCTAGATCCTCAGGCTACATTCACAAACCTAGGGGGGGGGGCAGAACCTCATACTGTTCTGCAGAACCTCATACTGCACACCTCAGCTGCTGCAGAACCTCATACTGCACACCCCCACACTTGAAAATAAAGCCTGCACCTTAAGATGTGGTGATGAATGCAGTCTATTTATTCCAACTATCAGTTGATGTTACTGAAGACGAGCAATGCCTGTCCTGGGCGTCCTTTTGGGCAGCTATGAGGTGTACCTGACTGGCGCTAAAAAAAAAAAAAGGAGTGTTAGTCTGTGTGCTATCCGGCTTTCATTCTTTTTGGTACAGATATGATATGGATAGACAGATATGGATAAATGGATATATAGATAGAGCAGATTTCTAATCTGCTTTTCCTATTGAAAACATTATCTATGAGCTCAAAAACCTTTCAGGTGATGCAGTTTTTTTCAAAATCTGATCGGCTTTTGCAGCTGAAAAACGTATCCTCAAAAAAAGCAGCAAAAACGCTGTGTGTGAATGTAGCCTTAGATCAGGAATAGAACAGTCATTTATAGGACATTTCATAACTTTCCCAAATTCCTATGAAAAAATATTCAGCAAATTCTGCATTGAATTACTGTACCCAATTTATTATATATTTTAGGAGTCGGAGTCGGTCCATTTTATACCGACTCCACCAAAATGAGTACCGACTCCGACTCCACAGCCCTGGTACCATGTCAGCAGAACTGCTGCAGATCCGCAGGGCCAAAACCACTGCGAATCCGCAGCAGTATCCGCAACGTGTGCACATAGCCTTAGGGGGTGGGGCCCATGGTGACGGATCGCAGTGTAGGGGGCGGTGTCTCCATGGTGACGGGTCGCACTGTAGCGTAGGGGGCGGTGTCTCCATGGTGACGGGTCGCACTGTAGCGTAGGGGGCGGTGTCTCCATGGTGACGGGTCGCACTGTAGCGTAGGGGGCGGTGTCTCCATGGTGACGGGTCGCACTGTAGCGTAGGGGGCGGTGTCTCCATGGTGACGGGTCGCACTGTAGCGTAGGGGCGGTGTCTCCATGGTGACGGGTCGCACTGTAGCGTAGGGGCGGTGTCTCCATGGTGACGGGTCGCACTGTAGCGTAGGGGGCGGTGTCTCCATGGTGACGGGTCGCAGTGTAGCGTAGGGGGCGGTGTCTCCATGGTGACGGGTCGCAGTGTAGCGTAGGGGGCGGTGTCTCCATGGTGACGGGTCGCAGTGTAGCGTAGGGGGCGGTGTCTCCATGGTGACGGGTCGCACTGTAGCGTAGGGGGCGGTGTCTCCATGGTGACGGGTCGCACTGTAGCGTAGGGGGCGGTGTCTCCATGGTGACGGGTCGCACTGTAGCGTAGGGGGCGGTGTCTCCATGGTGACGGGTCGCACTGTAGCGTAGGGGGCGGTGTCTCCATGGTGACGGGTCGCACTGTAGCGTAGGGGGCGGTGTCTCCATGGTGACGGGTCGCACTGTAGCGTAGGGGGCGGTGTCTCCATGGTGACGGGTCGCACTGTAGCGTAGGGGGCGGTGTCTCCATGGTGACGGGTCGCACTGTAGCGTAGGGGGCGGTGTCTCCATGGTGACGGGTCGCACTGTAGCGTAGGGGGCGGTGTCTCCATGGTGACGGGTCGCACTGTAGCGTAGGGGGCGGTGTCTCCATGGTGACGGGTCGCACTGTAGCGTAGGGGGCGGTGTCTCCATGGTGACGGGTCGCACTGTAGCGTAGGGGGCGGTGTCTCCATGGTGACGGGTCGCACTGTAGCGTAGGGGGCGGTGTCTCCATGGTGACGGGTCGCACTGTAGCGTAGGGGGCGGTGTCTCCATGGTGACGGGTCGCACTGTAGCGTAGGGGGCGGTGTCTCCATGGTGACGGGTCGCACTGTAGCGTAGGGGGCGGTGTCTCCATGGTGACGGGTCGCACTGTAGCGTAGGGGGCGGTGTCTCCATGGTGACGGGTCGCACTGTAGCGTAGGGGGCGGTGTCTCCATGGTGACGGGTCGCACTGTAGCGTAGGGGGCGGTGTCTCCATGGTGACGGGTCGCACTGTAGCGTAGGGGGCGGTGTCTCCATGGTGACGGGTCGCACTGTAGCGTAGGGGGCGGTGTCTCCATGGTGACGGGTCGCACTGTAGCGTAGGGGGCGGTGTCTCCATGGTGACGGGTCGCACTGTAGCGTAGGGGGCGGTGTCTCCATGGTGACGGGTCGCACTGTAGCGTAGGGGGCGGTGTCTCCATGGTGACGGGTCGCACTGTAGCGTAGGGGGCGGTGTCTCCATGGTGACGGGTCGCACTGTAGCGTAGGGGGCGGTGTCTCCATGGTGACGGGTCGCACTGTAGCGTAGGGGGCGGTGTCTCCATGGTGACGGGTCGCACTGTAGCGTAGGGGGCGGTGTCTCCATGGTGACGGGTCGCACTGTAGCGTAGGGGGCGGTGTCTCCATGGTGACGGGTCGCACTGTAGCGTAGGGGGCGGTGTCTCCATGGTGACGGGTCGCACTGTAGCGTAGGGGGCGGTGTCTCCATGGTGACGGGTCGCACTGTAGCGTAGGGGGCGGTGTCTCCATGGTGACGGGTCGCACTGTAGCGTAGGGGGCGGTGTCTCCATGGTGACGGGTCGCACTGTAGCGTAGGGGGCGGTGTCTCCATGGTGACGGGTCGCACTGTAGCGTAGGGGGCGGTGTCTCCATGGTGACGGGTCGCACTGTAGCGTAGGGGGCGGTGTCTCCATGGTGACGGGTCGCACTGTAGCGTAGGGGGCGGTGTCTCCATGGTGACGGGTCGCACTGTAGCGTAGGGGGCGGTGTCTCCATGGTGACGGGTCGCACTGTAGCGTAGGGGGCGGTGTCTCCATGGTGACGGGTCGCACTGTAGCGTAGGGGGCGGTGTCTCCATGGTGACGGGTCGCACTGTAGCGTAGGGGGCGGTGTCTCCATGGTGACGGGTCGCACTGTAGCGTAGGGGGCGGTGTCTCCATGGTGACGGGTCGCACTGTAGCGTAGGGGGCGGTGTCTCCATGGTGACGGGTCGCACTGTAGCGTAGGGGGCGGTGTCTCCATGGTGACGGGTCGCACTGTAGCGTAGGGGGTGGTGTCTCCATGGTGACGGGTCGCACTGTAGCGTAGGGGGCGGTGTCTCCATGGTGACGGGTCGCACTGTAGCGTAGGGGGCGGTGTCTCCATGGTGACGGGTCGCACTGTAGTGTAGGGGGCGGTGTCTCCATGGTGACGGGTCGCACTGTAGTGTAGGGGGCGGTGTCTCCATGGTGACGGGTCGCACTGTAGCGTAGGGGGCGGTGTCTCCATGGTGACGGGTCGCACTGTAGCGTAGGGGGCGGTGTCTCCATGGTGACGGGTCGCACTGTAGCGTAGGGGGCGCTGTCTCCATGGTGACGGGTCGCACTGTAGTGTAGGGGGCGGTGTCTCCATGGTGACGGGTCGCACTGTAGTGTAGGGGGCGGTGTCTCCATGGTGACGGGTCGCACTGTAGTGTAGGGGGCGGTGTCTCCATGGTGACGGGTCGCACTGTAGTGTAGGGGGCGCTGTCTCCATGGTGACGGGTCGCACTGTAGTGTAGGGGGCGCTGTCTCCATGGTCACCTGTGGAAGGCTCCGCTGTCCAGCGCCGCCCGCAGCACCCAGCCTATCAGCGGCTTCCCCGCCAACTTCCTGATGTTCTTCAGCGGAATCCCCTTGCTGCCGCCCCGGGCCAGGACCAGCGCCGCCACATGCCGCCGCCCGCGCTCCGCCGCCATCGTATCCGGGTCCTACGTGTCCGGACCGCGAGTCTGTACTTCGCAGGTGAAGGTTGTAGTGGGCGTGTTAGGGGAGGGGCAGCGCTGATTGGTTGATCAGAGCAGTGAAGGTGCGCAGTCGGGAGCGCGCTCAGTCTCTGAGGCAGGTGGGAAGGCGCACAGTCGGGAGAGCGCTCAGTTTCTGTGGCATGCTGGGAAGGCGCGCAGTCGGGAGCGCGCTCAGTCTCTGAGGCAGGTGGGAAGGCGCACAGTCGGGAGAGCGCTCAGTTTCTGTGGCATGCTGGGAAGGCGCGCAGTCGGGAGCGCGCTCAGTCTCTGGCATGCTGGGAAGGTGCGCAGTCGGGAGCGCGCTCAGTCTCTGAGGCAGGTGGGAAGGCGCGCAGTCGGGAGCGCGCTCAGTTTCTGAGGCATGCTGGGAAGGTGCGCAGTCGGGGGCACGCTCAGTCTCTGAGGCAGGTGGGAAGGCGCACAGTCGGGAGAGCGCTCAGTCTCCGAGGCAGGTGGGAAGGCGCACAGTCGGGAGAGCGCTCAGTCTCCGAGGCAGGTGGGAAGGCGCGCAGTCAAGAGCGCGCTCAGTCTCTGTGGCATGCTGGGAAGGCGCGCAGTCGGGAGCGCAATCAGTCTCTGGCATGCTGGGAAGGCGCGCAGTCAGGAGCGCGCTCAGTCTCTGACGCAGCTGGGAAGGCGCGCAGTCGGGAGCCCGCTCAGTATCTGACGCAGCTGGGAAGGCGCGCAGTCAGGAGCGCGCTCAGTCTGTGAGGCATGCTGGGAAGGCGCGCAGTCGGGAGCGCGCTCAGTCTGTGAGGCATGCTGGGAAGGCGCGCAGTCAGGAGCGCGCTCAGTCTCTGAGGCATGCTGGGAAGGCGCGCAGTCAGGAGCGCGCTCAGTCTCTGTGGCATGCTGGGAAGGCACGCAGTCGGGAGCGCGCTCAGTCTCTGTGGCATGCTGGGAAGGCACGCAGTCAGGAGCGCGCTCAGTCTCTGTGGCATGCTGGGAAGGCGCGCAGTCAGGAGCGCGCTCAGTCTCTGAGGCATGCTGGGAAGGCGCGCAGTCAGGAGCGCGCTCAGTCTCTGTGGCATGCTGGGAAGGCACGCAGTCGGGAGCGCGCTCAGTCTCAGAGGCAGGCTGGGAAGGCGCGCAGTCGGGAGCGCGCTCAGTCTGTGAGGCATGCTGGGAAGGCGCGCAGTCGGGAGCGCGCTTAGTCTCTGAGGCATGCTGGGAAGGCGCGCAGTCGGGAGCGCGCTCAGTCTCTGAGGCATGCTGGGAAGGCGCGCAGTCGGGAGCGCGCTCAGTCTCAGAGGCAGGCTGGGAAGGCGCGCAGTCGGGAGCGCGCTCAGTCTGTGAGGCATGCTGGTAAGGCGCGCAGTCGGGAGCGCGCTTAGTCTCTGAGGCATGCTGGGAAGGCGCGCAGTCAGGAGCGCGCTCAGTCTCTGTGGCATGCTGGGAAGGCGCGCAGTCGGGAGCGCGCTCAGTCTCAGAGGCAGGCTGGGAAGGCGCGCAGTCGGGAGCGCGCTCAGTCTGTGAGGCATGCTGGGAAGGCGCGCAGTCGGGAGCGCGCTTAGTCTCTGAGGCATGCTGGGAAGGCGCGCAGTCGGGAGCGCGCTCAGTCTCTGAGGCATGCTGGGAAGGCGCGCAGTCGGGAGCGCGCTCAGTCTCAGAGGCAGGCTGGGAAGGCGCGCAGTCGGGAGCGCGATCAGTCTGTGAGGCATGCTGGTAAGGCGCGCAGTCGGGAGCGCGCTTAGTCTCTGAGGCATGCTGGGAAGGCGCGCAGTCAGGAGCGCGCTCAGTCTCTGTGGCATGCTGGGAAGGCGCGCAGTCGGGAGCGCGCTCAGTCTCAGAGGCAGGCTGGGAAGGCGCGCAGTCGGGAGCGCGCTCAGTCTGTGAGGCATGCTGGGAAGGCGCGCAGTCGGGAGCGCGCTTAGTCTCTGAGGCATGCTGGGTGTGACATCGGCGGTTATGCCCGCCGATGCCCCTTTCGCTGCGGCGGCCGCTGCGGCCTCCCCTCACCTGCGCGCTCCCGCTCGGTCACGTGCCCGCCGTCAGTTCCTCTTCTCCTCGGCTCCTCCTTCCCGCCCCCTGGTTCGCGCTCGCCGCCGTCTTTCCTCTCTCTCCCATGATGGGCGGCACTGAGGGGCGGGCCTGGTCTCCCCTGCGATGGGCGGCGCCGAAGGGCGGGTTTTGGTGACGAGCATCCGGGGGCTGCTGTACTTCAGGCGTCCTCGCAGTTAGGAGGACGCCTGACGATCGTGTAGTTTTCCTGCACTCTCTGGCCTCTACAGTTCTACTGTAGCTTTCCGCGTTCCGCCTGACACTCCCTGTCGCTCCCTTTCTCCTGCGTCCTTCCCTCCCAGCCTGCCTGTGCACTGTCTCCCATCTCCGGTGCCGTCCTCCTCCTTCTGCCCGTCTAGGTCCTCCCACGTACCTTTGCCTTCCCTCTCCTTCTGTCCGTGGAGCCGTCCCTCTTGGTTCCGGCTGTCGCGCCTCCGTCCTCTGTGGTCCTGCCCCAAACGATCCCTGTATAGGGGTCGGTCTTCACCTGGTGTGCTCGACCCTGGGGCTCCGGATCCGCGATCCAGAGGGTCCACTCTCTATCTTAGGTACCCCTAGCGTTACAGTATCGTCAGGCCATGGACCCCGCCGGTGCCGCGGCTGCCACTCAAAAGGAACTGCTCTTCCTTAGAGAAAATCAGAACCGTATCATGTCATTCATGAAGTCCATGGACACCCGGCTCTCCGCTCTTCAGACCGCAGACCCAGCACACGCACCCCTATTAGTCAGTCTCCAGCAGGAGCTCGCACAACAGCGCGATGCTCAGTCTCACATTTTGGGGTATATGGCCTCCGTGGATGATAGGCTGCTTTCTTTGCAGTCCTCCACGGCCGCCTCCACCCTAGCCCGGGACACCGTCTCTACTCCCCCTCCCCGTCTCGGTAAACCACCCAGGTACTGTGGGGACCCAAAATTGTGTAGGGGATTTTTAAATCAGTGCAGGTTGCACTTTGATCTTTCGCCCCAACAGTATCCTACGGACCGTGCTAAAGTGGCCTTTATAATCTCCCACCTTGAGGGGGAGGCGTTGGCTTGGGTGAATCCATTATGGGAGAGGGATGACCCGGTGGTGACCAACATCCAGTGTTTTTTGGAGACATTTCGCAAGGTTTTCGATGAACCTGGACGCCTTGCTTCCTCCACTGAGGCCCTTTTTAACCTCTGCCAGGGGTCCCTTACGGTAGGGCAATACGCCATCCGTTTTCGGACCTTGTCCTCGGAGCTGGGGTGGAATAATGAAGCCCTGGTTGGTGCGTTTTGGAGAGGACTTTCTGGTAAAATCAAAGACGAGTTGGCCGGGCGTGACCTCCCTACCACCCTGGAGGATCTCATCTCCTTGGCTACTCGTATTGATCTGCGTTTTCAGGAGCGCGCCCGAGAGTCGGCTAGGGAGAAGAGGTCCTTTAGGTTATACCAAGCTCCTATTCCGCGCACCGTTGCCCCTCCTAGTAACACCGCTCCTGAGCCCATGCAAGTTGATCGCATCAAGTTGTCTGAACAACGGCGTAGGGAGAGAATGTCCAAGGGACTCTGTCTCTATTGTGGAGGGGCCAACCACTTCATACGCACTTGTCCTGAGAGACCGGGAAACGCATCCGCCTAGGCCAGGTAGGAGAGGGCCCCCTAGGTGATTCTACCCCCTCTCTTCCACTTACTGTTTCAGCTCTGCTTATTTCAGGACGGGGGCGTAGCTCTGTGGAGGCGTATGTGGACTCGGGCGCGGCAGGCAACTTCATCCACCAGGAGGAGGTGGACAGGCTCCAGATTCCCGTGGTCGTCCTAAGTAATCCTCGAGCAATCACCTCCGTTGACGGCAAACCTCTTCCAGGGCTCGTCACCTCGGTAACCACTGAAGTAAACCTGCAAGTTGGCGCCCTCCACTCTGAAAGGATTGCCTTTTATGTCTTGCCTCAGTTGTCCCACGCCATTCTTTTGGGGCTACCTTGGCTCAGGCGGCATGAGCCTGTTATCGATTGGCGCTCCGGAGAGATCCTGCGCTGGGGGCACGCCTGCCATGCAAGCTGTTTACGTAACCTGGTTCGTCCCCAGCCTCAGCGCAAGCCTACAGACCTCCCTGGTCTTCCTGTGCCATATCACGCTTATGCTGATGTTTTCTGCAAAAGAGAGGCGGATTCCCTGCCACCGCACCGGTCTTATGACTGCCCCATCGACCTGATGCCTGGAGCGATTCCTCCCAGAGGTAGAACATACCCTCTCTCTCCAGCCGAGACCACTGCCATGACGGAATATATCCGCGAAAACCTCTCCAAGGGGTTTATCCGAAAGTCTTCCTCTCCTGCAGGCGCAGGTTTTTTCTTCGTCCGGAAGAAAGATGGATCACTGCGGCCTTGCATTGATTACCGGGGCCTGAACAAAATCACCATCAAGAATCGTTACCCTCTTCCGTTGATTCCGGAGCTTTTTGACCGGTTGAGAGGAGCCCGGATCTTCACGAAGTTAGACCTGCGGGGAGCCTACAATTTGGTCCGAATCCGTGCTGGGGACGAGTGGAAAACGGCCTTCAATACTCGTGACGGGCATTATGAATATCTAGTCATGCCATTTGGCCTTTGCAATGCCCCCGCTGTGTTCCAAGAATTTATCAATGAGGTATTCCGGGATCTACTCTATTCTTGTGTTGTCATCTACCTGGACGACATCCTCGTTTTCTCCCCCGATCTGCCTTCTCATCGCAGGAGTGTACGCTTGGTCTTGCATCGTCTCCGAGAGAACCAACTCTACGCCAAGATCGAGAAATGCCTTTTTGAGCAGTCGTCACTACCCTTCTTGGGATATGTCGTTTCCGACTCCGGTCTAAGCATGGATCCCGAAAAACTCGATGCGGTTCTCAAGTGGCCTCGTCCTGTGGGGATTAAGGCCATCCAGCGGTTTCTTGGGTTCGCAAACTATTACCGCCAGTTTGTGCCTCACTTTTCCACGGTTACCAAACCCATCACGAACCTGACCCGTAAAGGAACGAAGACCAACAGCTGGTCCCCTGAAGCGGAGGAAGCTTTCCAAACTCTGAAACGTTCTTTTGCCTCAGCACCCATTTTGCATCGGCCTGTGGCCAGCAGACCCTTTGTCCTGGAAGTGGATGCCTCCTCCACTGGAGCTGGGGCGGTCTTGTCCCAGCAGGCTTCGTCCGGACGGCTGGTTCCATGCGGTTTTTTCTCTAAAATCTTTTCACCGGCGGAGTGCAACTACTCCATTGGAGACCGTGAATTACTGGCCATTAAGATGGCCTTAACTGAATGGCGGTATTTACTCGAGGGAGCTGTACATCCCTTTACCATCCTCACAGACCACAAAAACCTGGCCTATCTGCAATCCGCCCAAAGGCTCAATGCCCGACAAGCCAGGTGGGCCTTGTTTTTTTCCCGCTTTGACTTCCAACTTCACTTCCGACCGGGTAATAGGAACATCAAGGCCGATGCCCTTTCCAGGTCGTTGCAGTCTTCAGAGAGGGACGAAATCCCATCCTGTATCATCGAGCCTTCCAGGATGATCACCGTGGCTCCTGTGAATTTTGCTACCCCTCCGCCCGGTAAGACCTTCGTCCCTCCAGGCAAACGTATAGAGGTGTTGTGCTGGGGACATTCCTCCAAAATTGCTGGACACGTGGGGACCAAGAAGACTCTCTTCCTGCTTTCCCGGTATTATTGGTGGCCTACGCTTCGCCAGGATGTGATGGACTACGTGGCCTCTTGTACAATCTGTGCCCAGAACAAGGTGGCTAGGACCTTGCCCGCCGGTCTTCTTCATCCGTTGCCAGTTCCTGAAGCCCCCTGGCAACAGATCGCCATGGACTTTGTGACCGATTTGCCCCGCTCGGCCGGATGTACCACCATCTTAGTCGTGGCAGATCGCTTTTCTAAGATGGCCCATTTTATTCCCTTATCGGGACTACCGTCCGCCCCAAAGTTGGCTGAGATCTTCATCCACCAGGTCTTCAGGCTGCATGGTCTTCCTCAGCGGATTCTGTCGGATCGGGGAGTCCAGTTCACCTCCCGCTTCTGGAGGGCACTTTGCCGGCTTATGGGTACATCTCTCGACTTTTCCTCCGCATATCATCCTCAGACCAACGGGCAAGTGGAACGAATTAATCAGGGGTTAACCACCTTCCTACGTCACTTTACCAACGCTCATCAAGACGACTGGGTTGCGCTCTTACCTTGGGCTGAATTCTCACACAATAATCATCCCAGTGAATCTACCACCAGGTCACCTTTTTTTGTGGTAACCGGTCAGAACCCAAATATTCCATTGCCTTTTTCTACCTCTACCGAGGTACCCGCAGCTGATTCTCTTGCTAAAAAATTCTCGCAGATTTGGAGAGAGACCCGGGATGCGCTCAAAAGTGCCAACGACCGAATCAAGAAGCATGCAGACAAGAGACGGAAGGACGTACCCCCGTACCATCCTGGTGACAAGGTCTGGCTTTCAACTCGACATATCCGTCTGAGAGTTCCCTCTTACAAGCTGAGTCCTCGGTACATTGGACCGTTTGAGGTGATTGGACGTATTAATGCCGTGGCTTACAAACTAAAGTTGCCTGCTTCGCTCCGGGTGCCCAACGCCTTCCATGTCTCGCTCCTGAAACCCGTAGTCCTGAACCGGTTCCAACCAGTTTCCATCGTTCCTCCTCCTGCCATCTCTGATAACGTCTTCGAGGTCAAGGACATCTTGGCTATGAAAAAAGCCCGGGGTAAGACCCTTTTTCTTATCGATTGGGTGGGTTTTGGTCCCGAGGAGAGGTCCTGGGAGCCCCGGGAGAATATCAACGCCCCTCGCATTCTAAAAAAGTTTTTGGCCAATCTCGCTAAGGGACGCCGTAAGGGGGGAGGTACTGTGACATCGGCGGTTATGCCCGCCGATGCCCCTTTCGCTGCGGCGGCCGCTGCGGCCTCCCCTCACCTGCGCGCTCCCGCTCGGTCACGTGCCCGCCGTCAGTTCCTCTTCTCCTCGGCTCCTCCTTCCCGCCCCCTGGTTCGCGCTCGCCGCCGTCTTTCCTCTCTCTCCCATGATGGGCGGCACTGAGGGGCGGGCCTGGTCTCCCCTGCGATGGGCGGCGCCGAAGGGCGGGTTTTGGTGACGAGCATCCGGGGGCTGCTGTACTTCAGGCGTCCTCGCAGTTAGGAGGACGCCTGACGATCGTGTAGTTTTCCTGCACTCTCTGGCCTCTACAGTTCTACTGTAGCTTTCCGCGTTCCGCCTGACACTCCCTGTCGCTCCCTTTCTCCTGCGTCCTTCCCTCCCAGCCTGCCTGTGCACTGTCTCCCATCTCCGGTGCCGTCCTCCTCCTTCTGCCCGTCTAGGTCCTCCCACGTACCTTTGCCTTCCCTCTCCTTCTGTCCGTGGAGCCGTCCCTCTTGGTTCCGGCTGTCGCGCCTCCGTCCTCTGTGGTCCTGCCCCAAACGATCCCTGTATAGGGGTAGGTCTTCACCTGGTGTGCTCGACCCTGGGGCTCCGGATCCGCGATCCAGAGGGTCCACTCTCTATCTTAGGTACCCCTAGCGTTACACTGGGAAGGCGCGCAGTCAGGAGCGCGCTCAGTCTCTGTGGCATGCTGGGAAGGCACGCAGTCGGGAGCGCGCTCAGTCTCAGAGGCAGGCTGGGAAGGCGCGCAGTCGGGAGCGCGCTCAGTCTGTGAGGCATGCTGGGAAGGCGCGCAGTCGGGAGCGCGCTTAGTCTCTGAGGCATGCTGGGAAGGCGCGCAGTCGGGAGCGCGCTCAGTCTCTGAGGCATGCTGGGAAGGCGCGCAGTCGGGAGCGCGCTCAGTCTCTGAGGCAGGCTGGGAAGGCGCGCAGTCGGCAGCGCGCTCAGTCTCTGAGGCATGCTGGGAAGGCGCGCAGTCGGGAGCGCGCTCAGTCTCAGAGGCAGGCTGGGAAGGCGCGCAGTCGGGAGCGCGCTCAGTCTCTGAGGCATGCTGGGAAGATGCGCAGTCGGGAGCGCGCTCAGTCTGTGAGGCATGCTGGGAAGGCGCGCAGTCAGGAGCGCGCTTAGTCTCTGAGGCATGCTGGGAAGGCGCGCAGTCGGGAGCGCGCTCAGTCTCTGAGGCATGCTGGGAAGGCGCGCAGTCGGGTGCGCGCTCAGTCTCTGAGGCATGCTGGGAAGGCGCGCAGTCAGGAGCGCGCTTAGTCTCTGAAGCATGCTGGGAAGGCGCGCAGTCGGGAGCGCGCTCAGTCTCTGAGGCAGGTGGGAAGGTGCGCAGTCGGGAGCGTGCTCAGTCTGTGAGACATGTTGGGAAGGCGCGCAGTCGGAAGCGCGCTGAGTCTTGGGAAGGTGCGCAGTCGGGAGCGTGCTCAGTCTGTGAGGCATGCTGGGAAGGCGCGCAGTCGGGAGCGCGCTCAGTCTGTGAGGCATGCTGGGAAGGTGCGCAGTCGGGAGCGCGCTCAGTCTCTGAGGCATGCTGGGAAGGCGCGCAGTCGGGAGCGTGCTCAGTCTGTGAGGCATGCTGGGAAGGCGTGCAGTCGGGAGCCCGCTCAGTATCTGAGGCAGGTGGGAAGGCGCGCAGTCGGAAGCGCGCTCAGTCTCTGTGGCATGCTGGGAAGGCGCGCAGTCGGGAGCGCGCTCAGTCTCTGAGGCATGCTGGGAAGGCGCACAGTCGGGAGAGCGCTCAGTCTGTGAAGCATGCTGGGAAGGCGTGCAGTCGGGAGTGCGCTCAGTCTCTGGCATGCGGGGAAGGCGCGCAGTCGGGAGCGCGCTCAGTCTGAGGCATGCTGGGAAGGTGCGCAGTCAGGAGCGCGCTCAGTCTCTGAGGCAGGTGGGAAGGCGCGCAGTCGGGAGCGCGCTCAGTCTCTGTGGCATGCTGGGAAGGCGCGCAGTCGGGAGCGCGCTCAGTCTGTGAGGCATGCTGGGAAGGCGCGCAGTCAGGAGCGCGCTCAGTCTGTGAGGCATTCTGGGAAGGCGCACAGTCAGGAGAGCGCTCAGTCTCTGAGGCAGGTGGGAAGGCGCACAGTCAGGAGCGCGCTCAGTCTCTGTGGCATGCTGGGAAGGCGCGCAGTCGGGAGCGCGCTCAGTCTGTGAGGCATGCTGGGAAGGCGCACAGTCGGGAGAGCGCTCAGTCTCCGAGGCAGGTGGGAAGGCGCACAGTCGGGAGAGCCCTCAGTTTCTGTGGCATGCTGGGAAGGCGCGCAGTCGGGAGCGCGCTCAGTCTCTGGCATGCTGGGAAGGTGCGCAGTCGGGAGCGCGCTCAGTCTCTGAGGCAGGTGGGAAGGCGCGCAGTCGGGAGCGCGCTCAGTTTCTGAGGCATGCTGGGAAGGTGCGCAGTCGGGAGCACGCTCAGTCTCTGAGGCAGGTGGGAAGGCGCACAGTCGGGAGAGCGCTCAGTCTCCGAGGCAGGTGGGAAGGCGCACAGTCGGGAGAGCGCTCAGTCTCCGAGGCAGGTGGGAAGGCGCGCAGTCAAGAGCGCGCTCAGTCTCTGTGGCATGCTGGGAAGGCGCGCAGTCGGGAGTGCGCTCAGTCTCTGGCATGCGGGGAAGGCGCGCAGTCGGGAGCGCGCTCAGTCTGAGGCATGCTGGGAAGGTGCGCAGTCGGGAGTGCGCTCAGTCTCTGGCATGCGGGGAAGGCGCGCAGTCGGGAGCGCGCTCAGTCTGTGAAGCATGCTGGGAAGGCGTGCAGTCGGGAGTGCGCTCAGTCTCTGGCATGCGGGGAAGGCGCGCAGTCGGGAGCGCGCTCAGTCTGAGGCATGCTGGGAAGGTGCGCAGTCAGGAGCGCGCTCAGTCTCTGAGGCAGGTGGGAAGGCGCGCAGTCGGGAGCGCGCTCAGTCTCTGGCATGCTGGGAAGGCGCGCAGTCGGGAGCGCGCTCAGTCTGTGAGGCATGCTGGGAAGGCGCGCAGTCAGGAGCGCGCTCAGTCTGTGAGGCATTCTGGGAAGGCGCACAGTCAGGAGAGCGCTCAGTCTCTGAGGCAGGTGGGAAGGCGCACAGTCAGGAGCGCGCTCAGTCTCTGTGGCATGCTGGGAAGGCGCGCAGTCGGGAGCGCGCTCAGTCTGTGAGGCATGCTGGGAAGGCGCACAGTCGGGAGAGCGCTCAGTCTCCGAGGCAGGTGGGAAGGCGCACAGTCGGGAGAGCCCTCAGTTTCTGTGGCATGCTGGGAAGGCGCGCAGTCGGGAGCGCGCTCAGTCTCTGGCATGCTGGGAAGGTGCGCAGTCGGGAGCGCGCTCAGTCTCTGAGGCAGGTGGGAAGGCGCGCAGTCGGGAGCGCGCTCAGTTTCTGAGGCATGCTGGGAAGGTGCGCAGTCGGGAGCACGCTCAGTCTCTGAGGCAGGTGGGAAGGCGCACAGTCGGGAGAGCGCTCAGTCTCCGAGGCAGGTGGGAAGGCGCACAGTCGGGAGAGCGCTCAGTCTCCGAGGCAGGTGGGAAGGCGCGCAGTCAAGAGCGCGCTCAGTCTCTGTGGCATGC
Organism: Dendrobates tinctorius; assembly: GCF_039654945.1. NCBI lineage: Eukaryota > Metazoa > Chordata > Amphibia > Anura > Dendrobatidae > Dendrobates > Dendrobates tinctorius. Next base: position 1,080,696 of record NW_027362010.1, on the reverse strand, counting down.
TGGGAAGGCGCGCAGTCGGGAGCGCGCTCAGTCTCTGGCATGCTGGGAAGGCGCGCAGTCAGGAGCGCGCTCAGTCTCTGAGGCAGGTGGGAAGGCGTGCAGTCGGGAGCGCGCTCAGTCTCTGAGGCATGCTGGGAAGGTGCGCAGTCGGGAGCGCGCTCAGTCTCTGAGGCAGGTGGGAAGGCGCGCAGTCGGGAGCGCGCTCAGTCTCTGAGGCAGGTGGGAAGGCGCGCAGTCGGGAGCGCGCTCAGTTTCTGAGGCATGCTGGGAAGGTGCGCAGTCGGGAGCACGCTCAGTCTCTGAGGCAGGTGGGAAGGCGCACAGTCGGGAGAGCGCTCAGTCTCCGAGGCAGGTGGGAAGGCGCACAGTCGGGAGCTCGCTCATTCTCTGAGGCAGGTGGGAAGGCGCGCAGTCAGGAGCACGCTCAGTTTGTGAGGCATGCTGGGAAGGCGCGCAGTCGGGAGCGCGCTCAGTCTGTGAGGCATGCTGGGAAGGCGCGCAGTCGGGAGCGCGCTCAGTCTCTGAGGCAGGTGGGAAGGCGCGCAGTCGGGAGCACGCTCAGTCTGTGAGGCATGCTGGGAAGGCGCGCAGTCGGGAGCGCGCTCAGTCTCTGAGGCAGGTGGGAAGGCGCGCAGTCAGGAGCGCGCTCAGTCTCTGAGGCAGGCTGGGAAGACGCGCAGTCGGGAGCGCGCTCAGTCTGTGAGGCATGCTGGGAAGGCGCGCAGTCAGGAGCGCGCTCAGTCTGTGAGGCGTGCTGGGAAGGCGCGCACTCGGGAGCGCGCTCAGTCTGTGAGGCGTGCTGGGAAGGCGCGCAGTCGGGAGCGCGCTCAGTCTCTGTGGCATGCTGGGAAGGCGCGCAGTCGGGAGCGTGCTCAGTCTCTGTGGCATGCTGGGAAGATGCGCAGTCGGGAGCGCGCTCAGTCTCTGTGGCATGCTGGGAAGGCGCGCAGTCGGGAGCACACTCAGTCTCTGAGGCATGCTGGGAAGATGCGCAGTCGGGAGCGCGCTCAGTCTCTGAGGCAGGCTGGGAAGGCGCGCAGTCGGGAGCGCGCTCAGTCTCTGAGGCAGGCTGGGAAGGCGCGCAGTCGGGAGCGCGCTCAGTCTCTGAGGCATGCTGGGAAGGTGCGCAGTCGGGAGCGCGCTCAGTCTCTGTGGCATGCTGGGAAGGCGCGCAGTCGGGAGCGCGCTCAGTCTCAGAGGCAGGCTGGGAAGGCGCGCAGTCGGGAGCGCGCTCAGTCTGTGAGGCATGCTGGGAAGGCACGCAGTCGGGAGCGCGCTTAGTCTCAGGTATGCTGGGAAGGCGCGCAGTCGGGAGCGCGCTCAGTCTCTGAGGCATGCTGGGAAGGCACGCAGTCGGGAGCGCGCTCAGTCTCTGAGGCAAGCTGGGAAGGCGCGCAGTCGGGAGCGCGCTCAGTCTCTGAGGCATACTGGGAAGGCGCGCAGTCGGGAGCGCGCTCAGTCTCTGAGGCATACTGGGAAGGCGCGCAGTCGGGAGCGCGCTCAGTCTCAGAGGCAGGCTGGGAAGGCGCGCAGTCGAGAGCGCGCTCAGTCTCTGAGGCATGCTGGGAAGATGCGCAGTCGGGAGCGCGCTCAGTCTGTGAGGCATGCTGGGAAGGCGCGCAGTCGGGAGCACACTCAGTCTCTGAGGCATGCTGGGAAGATGCGCAGTCGGGAGCGCGCTCAGTCTGTGAGGCATGCTGGGAAGGCGCGCAGTCAGGAGCGCGCTTAGACTCTGAGGCATGCTGGGAAGGCGCGCAGTCGGGAGCGCGCTCAGTCTCTGAGGCATGCTGGGAAGGCGCGCAGTCGGGTGCGCGCTCAGTCTCTGAGGCATGCTGGGAAGGCGCGCAGTCAGGAGCGCGCTTAGTCTCAGGCATGCTGGGAAGGCGCGCAGTCGGGAGCGCGCTCAGTCTCTGAGGCAGGTGGGAAGGTGCGCAGTCGGGAGCGTGCTCAGTCTGTGAGGCATGTTGGGAAGGTGCGCAGTCGGGAGCGCGCTGAGTCGCAGGCAGGTGGGAAGGTGCGCAGTCGGGAGCGTGCTCAGTCTGTGAGGCATGCTGGGAAGGCGCGCAGTCGGGAGCGTGCTCAGTCTGTGAGGCATGCTGGGAAGGCGGCAGTCGGGAGCGCGCTCAGTCTCTGAGGCATGCTGGGAAGGCGCGCAGTCGGGAGCGTGCTCAGTCTGTGAGGCATGCTGGGAAGGCGCGCAGTCGGGAGCCCGCTCAGTATCTGAGGCAGGTGGGAAGGCGCGCAGTCGGGAGCGCGCTCAGTCTCTGTGGCATGCTGGGAAGGCGCGCAGTCGGGAGCGAGCTCAGTCTCTGAGGCATGCTGGGAAGGCGCATAGTCGGGAGAGCGCTCAGTCTGTGAAGCATGCTGGGAAGGCGTGCAGTCGGGAGCGCGCTCAGTCTCTGGCATGCGGGGAAGGCGCGCAGTCGGGAGCGCGCTCAGTCTGAGGCATGCTGGGAAGGTACGCAGTCAGGAGCGCGCTCAGTCTCTGAGGCAGGTGGGAAGGCGCGCAGTCGGGAGCGCGCTCAGTCTCTGTGGCATGCTGGGAAGGCGCGCAGTCGGGAGCGCGCTCAGTCTGTGAGGCATGCTGGGAAGGCGCGCAGTCAGGAGCGCGCTCAGTCTGTGAGGCATGCTGGGAAGGCGCACAGTCAGGAGAGCGCTCAGTCTCTGAGGCAGGTGGGAAGGCGCGCAGTCAGGAGCGCGCTCAGTCTCTGTGGCATGCTAGGAAGGCGCGCAGTCGGGAGCGCGCTCAGTCTGTGAGGCATGCTGGGAAGGCGCACAGTCGGGAGAGCGCTCAGTCTCCGAGGCAGGTGGGAAGGCGCGCAGTCAGGAGCGCGCTCAGTTTCTGTGGCATGCTGGGAAGGCGCGCAGTCGGGAGCGCGCTCAGTCTCTGGCATGCTGGGAAGGTGCGCAGTCGGGAGCGCGTTCAGTCTCTGAGGCAGGTGGGAAGGCGCGCAGTCGGGAGCGTGCTCAGTTTCTGAGGCATGCTGGGAAGGTGCGCAGTCGGGAGCACGCTCAGTCTCTGAGGCAGGTGGGAAGGCGCACAGTCGGGAGAGCGCTCAGTGTCCGAGGCAGGTGGGAAGGCGCACAGTCGGGAGAGCGCTCAGTCTCCGAGGCAGGTGGGAAGGCGCACAGTCAAGAGCGCGCTCAGTCTCTGTGGCATGCTGGGAAGGCGCGCAGTCGGGAGCGCGCTCAGTCTCTGGCATGCTGGGAAGGCGCGCAGTCAGGAGCGCGCTCAGTCTCTGAGGCAGGTGGGAAGGCGTGCAGTCGGGAGCGCGCTCAGTCTCTGAGGCATGCTGGGAAGGTGCGCAGTCGGGAGCGGGCTCAGTCTCTGAGGCAGGTGGGAAGGCGCGCAGTCGGGAGCGCGCTCAGTCTCTGAGGCAGGTGGGAAGGCGCGCAGTCGGGAGCGCGCTCAGTTTCTGAGGCATGCTGGGAAGGTGCGCAGTCGGGAGCACGCTCAGTCTCTGAGGCAGGTGGGAAGGCGCACAGTCGGGAGAGCGCTCAGTCTCCGAGGCAGGTGGGAAGGCCACAGTCGGGAGCTCGCTCATTCTCTGAGGCAGGTGGGAAGGCGCGCAGTCAGGAGCATGCTCAGTTTGTGAGGCATGCTGGGAAGGCGCGCAGTCGGGAGCGCGCTCAGTCTGTGAGGCATGCTGGGAAGGCGCGCAGTCGGGAGCGCGCTCAGTCTCTGAGGCAGGTGGGAAGGCGCGCAGTCGGGAGCACGCTCAGTCTGTGAGGCATGCTGGGAAGGCGCGCAGTCGGGAGCGCGCTCAGTCTCTGAGGCAGGTGGGAAGGCGCGCAGTCAGGAGAGCGCTCAGTCTCAGGCAGGCTGGGAAGACGCGCAGTCGGGAGCGCGCTCAGTCTGTGAGGCATGCTGGGAAGGCGCGCAGTCAGGAGCGCGCTCAGTCTGTGAGGCGTGCTGGGAAGGCGCGCACTCGGGAGCGTGCTCAGTCTCTGAGGCAGGCTGGGAAGGCGCGCAGTCGGGAGCGCGCTCAGTCTCTGTGGCATGCTGGGAAGGCGCGCAGTCGGGAGCGTGCTCAGTCTCTGTGGCATGCTGGGAAGATGCGCAGTCGGGAGCACGCTCGGTCTCTGTGGCATGCTGGGAAGGCGCGCAGTCGGGAGCACACTCAGTCTCTGAGGCATGCTGGGAAGATGCGCAGTCGGGAGCGCGCTCAGTCTCTGAGGCAGGCTGGGAAGGCGCGCAGTCGGGAGCGCGCTCAGTCTCTGAGGCAGGCTGGGAAGGCGCGCAGTCGGGAGCGCGCTCAGTCTCTGAGGCATGCTGGGAAGGCGCGCAGTCGGGAGCGCGCTCAGTCTGTGAGGCATGCTGGGAAGGCGCGCAGTCGGGAGCGCGCTCAGTCTCTGAGGCATGCTGGGAAGATGCGCAGTCGGGAGCGCGCTCAGTCTCTGGCATGCTGGGAAGGCGCGCAGTCGGGAGCGCGCTCAGTCTCTGAGGCAGGCTGGGAAGGCGCGCAGTCGGGAGCGCGCTCAGTCTCTGAGGCATGCTGGGAAGGCGCACAGTCGGGAGCGTGCCCAGTCTCAGAGGCAGGCTGGGAAGGCGTGCAGTCGGGAGCACGCTCAGTCTCTGAGGCATGCTGGGAAGATGCGCAGTCGGGAGCGCGCTCAGTCTGTGAGGCATGCTGGGAAGGCGCGCAGTCAGGAGCGCGCTTAGTCTCTGAGGCATGCTGGGAAGGCGCGCAGTCGGGAGCGCGCTCAGTCTCTGAGGCATGCTGAGAAGGCGCGCAGTCGGGAGCGCGCTCAGTCTCTGAGGCATGCTGGGAAGGCGCGCAGTCAGGAGCGCGCTTAGTCTCTGAGGCATGCTGGGAAGGCGCGCAGTCGGGAGCGCGCTCAGTCTCTGAGGCAGGTGGGAAGGTGCGCAGTCGGGAGCGTGCTCAGTCTGTGAGGCATGCTGGGAAGGCGAGCAGTCGGGAGCGCGCTCAGTCTCAGGCAGGTGGGAAGGTGCGCAGTCGGGAGCGTGCTCAGTCTGTGAGTCATGCTGGGAAGGCGCGCAGTCGGGAGCGCGCTCAGTCTGTGAGGCATGCTGGGAAGGAGCGCAGTCGGGAGCGCGCTCAGTCTGTGAGGCATGCTGGGAAGGCGCGCAGTCGGGAGCGTGCTCAGTCTGTGAGGCATGCTGGGAAGGCGCGCAGTCGGGAGCCCGCTCAGTCTCTGAGGCAGGTGGGAAGGCACGCAGTCAGGAGCGCGCTCAGTCTCTGTGGCATGCTGGGAAGGCGCGCAGTCGGGAGCACGCCCAGTCTGTGAGGCATGCTGGGAAGGCGCGCAGTCGGGAGCGCGCTCAGTCTGTGAGGCATGCTGGGAAGGCGCGCAGGCAGGAGCGCGCTCAGTCTGTGAGGCATGCTGGGAAGGCGCACAGTCAGGAGAGCGCTCAGTCTCTGAGGCAGGTGGGAAGGCGCGCAGTCAGGAGCGCGCTCAGTCTCTGGCATGCTGGGAAGGCGCGCAGTCGGGAGCGCGCTCAGTCTGTGAGGCATGCTGGGAAGGCGCACAGTCGGGAGAGCGCTCAGTCTCCGAGGCAGGTGGGAAGGCGCGCAGTCAGGAGCGCGCTCAGTCTCTGTGGCATGCTGGGAAGGCGCGCAGTCGGGAGCGCGCTCAGTCTCTGGCATGCTGGGAAGGTGCGCAGTCGGGAGCGCGCTCAGTCTCTGAGGCAGGTGGGAAGGCGCGCAGTCGGGAGCGCGCTCAGTTTCTGAGGCATGCTGGGAAGGTGCGCAGTCGGGAGCGCGCTCAGTCTCTGAGGCAGGTGGGAAGGCGCACAGTCGGGAGAGCGCTCAGTCTCCGAGGCAGGTGGGAAGGCGCGCAGTCAGGAGCGCGCTCAGTCTCTGTGGTATGCTGGGAAGGCGCGCAGTCGGGAGCGCGCTCAGTCTCTGGCATGCTGGGAAGGCGCGCAGTCAGGAGCGCGCTCAGTCTCTGAGGCAGGTGGGAAGGCGCGCAGTCGGGAGCGCGCTCAGTCTCTGAGGCATGCTGGGAAGGTGCGCAGTCGGGAGCGCGCTCAGTCTCTGAGGCAGGTGGGAAGGCGCTCAGTCGGGAGCGCGCTCAGTCTGTGAGGCATGCTTGGAAGGCGCGCAGTCAGGAGCGCGCTCAGTCTGTGAGGCGTGCTGGGAAGGCGCGCACTCGGGAGCGCGCTCAGTCTCTGAGGCAGGCTGGGAAGGCGCGCAGTCGGGAGCGCGCTCAGTCTCTGTGGCATGCTGGGAAGGCGCGCAGTCGGGAGCGTGCTCAGTCTCTGTGGCATGCTGGGAAGGCGCGCAGTCGGGAGCGCGCTTAGTCTCTGAGGCATGCTGGGAAGGCGCGCAGTCAGGAGCGCGCTCAGTCTCTGTGGCATGCTGGGAAGGCACGCAGTCGGGAGCGCGCTCAGTCTCAGAGGCAGGCTGGGAAGGCGCGCAGTCGGGAGCGCGCTCAGTCTGTGAGGCATGCTGGGAAGGCGCGCTGTCGGGAGCGCGCTTAGTCTCTGAGGCATGCTGGGAAGGCGCGCAGTCGGGAGCGCGCTCAGTCTCTGAGGCATGCTGGGAAGGCGCGCAGTCGGGAGCGCGCTCAGTCTCTGAGGCAGGCTGGGAAGGCGCGCAGTCGGCAGCGCGCTCAGTCTCTGAGGCATGCTGGGAAGGCGCGCAGTCGGGAGCGCGCTCAGTCTCAGAGGCAGGCTGGGAAGATGCGCAGTCGGGAGCGCGCTCAGTCTGTGAGGCATGCTGGGAAGGCGCGCAGTCAGGAGCGCGCTTAGTCTCTGAGGCATGCTGGGAAGGCGCGCAGTCGGGAGCGCGCTCAGTCTCTGAGGCATGCTGGGAAGGCGCGCAGTCGGGTGCGCGCTCAGTCTCTGAGGCATGCTGGGAAGGCGCGCAGTCAGGAGCGCGCTTAGTCTCTGAAGCATGCTGGGAAGGCGCGCAGTCGGGAGCGCGCTCAGTTTCTGAGGCAGGTGGGAAGGTGCGCAGTCGGGAGCGTGCTCAGTCTGTGAGACATGTTGGGAAGGCGCGCAGTCGGAAGCGCGCTGAGTCTTGGGAAGGTGCGCAGTCGGGAGCGTGCTCAGTCTGTGAGGCATGCTGGGAAGGCGCGCAGTCGGGAGCGCGCTCAGTCTGTGAGGCATGCTGGGAAGGTGCGCAGTCGGGAGCGCGCTCAGTCTCTGAGGCATGCTGGGAAGGCGCGCAGTCGGGAGCGTGCTCAGTCTGTGAGGCATGCTGGGAAGGCGTGCAGTCGGGAGCCCGCTCAGTATCTGAGGCAGGTGGGAAGGCGCGCAGTCGGAAGCGCGCTCAGTCTCTGTGGCATGCTGGGAAGGCGCGCAGTCGGGAGCGCGCTCAGTCTCTGAGGCATGCTGGGAAGGCGCACAGTCGGGAGAGCGCTCAGTCTGTGAAGCATGCTGGGAAGGCGTGCAGTCGGGAGTGCGCTCAGTCTCTGGCATGCGGGGAAGGCGCGCAGTCGGGAGCGCGCTCAGTCTGAGGCATGCTGGGAAGGTGCGCAGTCAGGAGCGCGCTCAGTCTCTGAGGCAGGTGGGAAGGCGCGCAGTCGGGAGCGCGCTCAGTCTCTGTGGCATGCTGGGAAGGCGCGCAGTCGGGAGCGCGCTCAGTCTGTGAGGCATGCTGGGAAGGCGCGCAGTCAGGAGCGCGCTCAGTCTGTGAGGCATTCTGGGAAGGCGCACAGTCAGGAGAGCGCTCAGTCTCTGAGGCAGGTGGGAAGGCGCACAGTCAGGAGCGCGCTCAGTCTCTGTGGCATGCTGGGAAGGCGCGCAGTCGGGAGCGCGCTCAGTCTGTGAGGCATGCTGGGAAGGCGCACAGTCGGGAGAGCGCTCAGTCTCCGAGGCAGGTGGGAAGGCGCACAGTCGGGAGAGCCCTCAGTTTCTGTGGCATGCTGGGAAGGCGCGCAGTCGGGAGCGCGCTCAGTCTCTGGCATGCTGGGAAGGTGCGCAGTCGGGAGCGCGCTCAGTCTCTGAGGCAGGTGGGAAGGCGCGCAGTCGGGAGCGCGCTCAGTTTCTGAGGCATGCTGGGAAGGTGCGCAGTCGGGAGCACGCTCAGTCTCTGAGGCAGGTGGGAAGGCGCACAGTCGGGAGAGCGCTCAGTCTCCGAGGCAGGTGGGAAGGCGCACAGTCGGGAGAGCGCTCAGTCTCCGAGGCAGGTGGGAAGGCGCGCAGTCAAGAGCGCGCTCAGTCTCTGTGGCATGCTGGGAAGGCGCGCAGTCGGGAGCGCGCTCAGTCTCTGGCATGCTGGGAAGGCGCGCAGTCAGTAGCGCGCTCAGTCTCTGAGGCAGGTGGGAAGGCGTGCAGTCGGGAGCGCGCTCAGTCTCTGAGGCATGCTGGGAAGGTGCGCAGTCGGGAGCGCGCTCAGTCTCTGAGGCAGGTGGGAAGGCGCGCAGTCGGGAGCGCGCTCAGTCTCTGAGGCAGGTGGGAAGGCGCGCAGTCGGGAGCGCGCTCAGTTTCTGAGGCATGCTGGGAAGGTGCGCAGTCGGGAGCACGCTCAGTCTCTGAGGCAGGTGGGAAGGCGCACAGTCGGGAGAGCGCTCAGTCTCCGAGGCAGGTGGGAAGGCGCACAGTCGGGAGCTCGCTCATTCTCTGAGGCAGGTGGGAAGGCGCGCAGTCAGGAGCACGCTCAGTTTGTGAGGCATGCTGGGAAGGCGCGCAGTCGGGAGCGCGCTCAGTCTGTGAGGCATGCTGGGAAGGCGCGCAGTCGGGAGCGCGCTCAGTCTCTGAGGCAGGTGGGAAGGCGCGCAGTCGGGAGCACGCTCAGTCTGTGAGGCATGCTAGGAAGGCGCGCAGTCGGGAGCGCGCTCAGTCTCTGAGGCAGGTGGGAAGGCGCGCAGTCAGGAGTGCGCTCAGTCTCTGAGGCAGGCTGGGAAGACGCGCAGTCGGGAGCGCGCTCAGTCTGTGAGGCATGCTGGGAAGGCGCGCAGTCAGGAGCGCGTTCAGTCTGTGAGGCGTGCTGGGAAGGCGCGCACTCGGGAGCGCGCTCAGTCTCTGAGGCAGGCTGGGTAGGCGCGCAGTCGGGAGCGCGCTCAGTCTCTGTGGCATGCTGGGAAGGCGCGCAGTCGGGAGCGTGCTCAGTCTCTGTGGCATGCTGGGAAGATGCGCAGTCGGGAGCGCGCTCAGTCTCTGTGGCATGCTGGGAAGGCGCGCAGTCGGGAGCACACTCAGTCTCTGAGGCATGCTGGGAAGATGCGCAGTCGGGAGCGCGCTCAGTCTCTGAGGCAGGCTGGGAAGGCGCGCAGTCGGGAGCGCGCTCAGTCTCTGAGGCAGGCTGGGAAGGCGCGCAGTCGGGAGCGCGCTCAGTCTCAGGCATGCTGGGAAGGTGCGCAGTCAGGAGCGCGCTCAGTCTCTGTGGCATGCTGGGAAGGCGCGCAGTCGGGAGCGCGCTCAGTCTCAGAGGCAGGCTGGGAAGGCGCGCAGTCGGGAGCGCGCTCAGTCTGTGAGGCATGCTGGGAAGGCACGCAGTCGGGAGCGCGCTTAGTCTCTGAGGTATGCTGGGAAGGCGCGCAGTCGGGAGCGCGCTCAGTCTCTGAGGCATGCTGGGAAGGCACGCAGTCGGGAGCGCGCTCAGTCTCTGAGGCAGGCTGGGAAGGCGCGCAGTCGGGAGCGCGCTCAGTCTGTGAGGCATGCTGGGAAGGCACGCAGTCGGGAGCGCGCTTAGTCTCTGAGGTATGCTGGGAAGGCGCGCAGTCGGGAGCGCGCTCAGTCTCTGAGGCATGCTGGGAAGGCACTCAGTCGGGAGCGCGCTCAGTCTCTGAGGCAGGCTGGGAAGGCGCGCAGTCGGGAGCGCGCTCAGTCTCTGAGGCATACTGGGAAGGCGCGCAGTCGGGAGCGCGCTCAGTCTCTGAGGCATACTGGGAAGGCGCGCAGTCGGGAGCGCGCTCAGTCTCAGAGGCAGGCTGGGAAGGCGCGCAGTCGGGAGCGCCCTCAGTCTCTGAGGCATGCTGGGAAGATGCGCAGTCGGGAGCGCGCTCAGTCTGTGAGGCATGCTGGGAAGGCGCGCAGTCGGGAGCACACTCAGTCTCTGAGGCATGCTGGGAAGATGCGCAGTCGGGAGCGCGCTCAGTCTCTGAGGCATGCTGGGAAGGCGCGCAGTCGGGTGCGCGCTCAGTCTCTGAGGCATGCTGGGAAGGCGCGCAGTCAGGAGCGCGCTTAGTCTCTGAGGCATGCTGGGAAGGCGCGCAGTCGGGAGCGCGCTCAGTCTCTGAGGCAGGTGGGAAGGTGCGCAGTCGGGAGCGTGCTCAGTCTGTGAGGCATGTTGGGAAGGTGCGCAGTCGGGAGCGCGCTGAGTCGCAGGCAGGTGGGAAGGTGCGCAGTCGGGAGCGTGCTCAGTCTGTGAGGCATGCTGGGAAGGTGCGCAGTCGGGAGCGTGCTCAGTCTGTGAGGCATGCTGGGAAGGCGGCAGTCGGGAGCGCGCTCAGTCTCTGAGGCATGCTGGGAAGGCGCGCAGTCGGGAGCGTGCTCAGTCTGTGAGGCATGCTGGGAAGGCGCGCAGTCGGGAGCCCGCTCAGTATCTGAGGCAGGTGGGAAGGCGCGCAGTCGGGAGCGCGCTCAGTCTCTGTGGCATGCTGGGAAGGCGCGCAGTCGGGAGCGAGCTCAGTCTCTGAGGCATGCTGGGAAGGTGCATAGTCGGGAGAGCGCTCAGTCTGTGAAGCATGCTGGGAAGGCGTGCAGTCGGGAGCGCGCTCAGTCTCTGGCATGCGGGGAAGGCGCGCAGTCGGGAGCGCGCTCAGTCTGAGGCATGCTGGGAAGGTACGCAGTCAGGAGCGCGCTCAGTCTCTGAGGCAGGTGGGAAGGCGCGCAGTCGGGAGCGCGCTCAGTCTCTGTGGCATGCTGGGAAGGCGCGCAGTCGGGAGCGCGCTCAGTCTGTGAGGCATGCTGGGAAGGCGCGCAGTCAGGAGCGCGCTCAGTCTGTGAGGCATGCTGGGAAGGCGCACAGTCAGGAGAGCGCTCAGTCTCTGAGGCAGGTGGGAAGGCGCGCAGTCAGGAGCGCGCTCAGTCTCTGTGGCATGCTAGGAAGGCGCGCAGTCGGGAGCGCGCTCAGTCTGTGAGGCATGCTGGGAAGGCGCACAGTCGGGAGAGCGCTCAGTCTCCGAGGCAGGTGGGAAGGCGCGCAGTCAGGAGCGCGCTCAGTTTCTGTGGCATGCTGGGAAGGCGCGCAGTCGGGAGCGCGCTCAGTCTCTGGCATGCTGGGAAGGTGCGCAGTCGGGAGCGCGTTCAGTCTCTGAGGCAGGTGGGAAGGCGCGCAGTCGGGAGCGTGCTCAGTTTCTGAGGCATGCTGGGAAGGTGCGCAGTCGGGAGCACGCTCAGTCTCCGAGGCAGGTGGGAAGGCGCACAGTCGGGAGAGCGCTCAGTGTCCGAGGCAGGTGGGAAGGCGCACAGTCGGGAGAGCGCTCAGTCTCCGAGGCAGGTGGGAAGGCGCACAGTCAAGAGCGCGCTCAGTCTCTGTGGCATGCTGGGAAGGCGCGCAGTCGGGAGCGCGCTCAGTCTCTGGCATGCTGGGAAGGCGCGCAGTCAGGAGCGCGCTCAGTCTCTGAGGCAGGTGGGAAGGCGTGCAGTCGGGAGCGCGCTCAGTCTCTGAGGCATGTTAGGAAGGTGCGCAGTCGGGAGCGCGCTCAGTCTCTGAGGCAGGTGGGAAGGCGCGTAGTCGGGAGCGCGCTCAGTCTCTGAGGCAGGTGGGAAGGCGCGCAGTCGGGAGCGCGCTCAGTTTCTGAGGCATGCTGGGAAGGTGCGCAGTCGGGAGCACGCTCAGTCTCTGAGGCAGGTGGGAAGGCGCACAGTCGGGAGAGCGCTCAGTCTCCGAGGCAGGTGGGAAGGCGCACAGTCGGGAGCTCGCTCATTCTCTGAGGCAGGTGGGAAGGCGCGCAGTCAGGAGCATGCTCAGTTTGTGAGGCATGCTGGGAAGGCGCGCAGTCGGGAGCGCGCTCAGTCTGTGAGGCATGCTGGGAAGGCGCGCAGTCGGGAGCGCGCTCAGTCTCTGAGGCAGGTGGGAAGGCGCGCAGTCGGGAGCACGCTCAGTCTGTGAGGCATGCTGGGAAGGCGCGCAGTCGGGAGCGCGCTCAGTCTCTGAGGCAGGTGGGAAGGCGCGCAGTCAGGAGAGCGCTCAGTCTCAGGCAGGCTGGGAAGACGCGCAGTCGGGAGCGCGCTCAGTCTGTGAGGCATGCTGGGAAGGCGCGCAGTCAGGAGCGCGCTCAGTCTGTGAGGCGTGCTGGGAAGGCGCGCACTCGGGAGCGCGCTCAGTCTCTGAGGCAGGCTGGGAAGGCGCGCAGTCGGGAGCGCGCTCAGTCTCTGTGGCATGCTGGGAAGGCGCGCAGTCGGGAGCGTGCTCAGTCTCTGTGGCATGCTGGGAAGATGCGCAGTCGGGAGCACGCTCGGTCTCTGTGGCATGCTGGGAAGGCGCGCAGTCGGGAGCACACTCAGTCTCTGAGGCATGCTGGGAAGATGCGCAGTCGGGAGCGCGCTCAGTCTCTGAGGCAGGCTGGGAAGGCGCGCAGTCGGGAGCGCGCTCAGTCTCTGAGGCAGGCTGGGAAGGCGCGCAGTCGGGAGCGCGCTCAGTCTCTGAGGCATGCTGGGAAGGCGCGCAGTCGGGAGCGCGCTCAGTCTGTGAGGCATGCTGGGAAGGCGCGCAGTCGGGAGCGCGCTCAGTCTCTGAGGCATGCTGGGAAGATGCGCAGTCGGGAGCGCGCTCAGTCTCTGGCATGCTGGGAAGGCGCGCAGTCGGGAGCGCGCTCAGTCTCTGAGGCAGGCTGGGAAGGCGCGCAGTCGGGAGCGCGCTCAGTCTCTGAGGCATGCTGGGAAGGCGCGCAGTCGGGAGCGTGCCCAGTCTCAGAGGCAGGCTGGGAAGGCATGCAGTCGGGAGCACGCTCAGTCTCTGAGGCATGCTGGGAAGATGCGCAGTCGGGAGCGCGCTCAGTCTGTGAGGCATGCTGGGAAGGCGCGCAGTCAGGAGCGCGCTTAGTCTCTGAGGCATGCTGGGAAGGCGCGCAGTCGGGAGCGCGCTCAGTCTCTGAGGCATGCTGAGAAGGCGCGCAGTCGGGAGCGCGCTCAGTCTCTGAGGCATGCTGGGAAGGCGCGCAGTCAGGAGCGCGCTTAGTCTCTGAGGCATGCTGGGAAGGCGCGCAGTCGGTAGCGCGCTCAGTCTCTGAGGCAGGTGGGAAGGTGCGCAGTCGGGAGCGTGCTCAGTCTGTGAGGCATGCTGGGAAGGCGAGCAGTCGGGAGCGCGCTCAGTCTCAGGCAGGTGGGAAGGTGCGCAGTCGGGAGCGTGCTCAGTCTGTGAGTCATGCTGGGAAGGCGCGCAGTCGGGAGCGCGCTCAGTCTGTGAGGCATGCTGGGAAGGAGCGCAGTCGGGAGCGCGCTCAGTCTGTGAGGCATGCTGGGAAGGCGCGCAGTCGGGAGCGTGCTCAGTCTGTGAGGCATGCTGGGAAGGCGCGCAGTCGGGAGCCCGCTCAGTCTCTGAGGCAGGTGGGAAGGCACGCAGTCAGGAGCGCGCTCAGTCTCTGTGGCATGCTGGGAAGGCGCGCAGTCGGGAGCACGCCCAGTCTGTGAGGCATGCTGGGAAGGCGCGCAGTCGGGAGCGCGCTCAGTCTGTGAGGCATGCTGGGAAGGCGCGCAGGCAGGAGCGCGCTCAGTCTGTGAGGCATGCTGGGAAGGCGCACAGTCAGGAGAGCGCTCAGTCTCTGAGGCAGGTGGGAAGGCGCGCAGTCAGGAGCGCGCTCAGTCTCTGGCATGCTGGGAAGGCGCGCAGTCGGGAGCGCGCTCAGTCTGTGAGGCATGCTGGGAAGGCGCACAGTCGGGAGAGCGCTCAGTCTCCGAGGCAGGTGGGAAGGCGCGCAGTCAGGAGCGCGCTCAGTCTCTGTGGCATGCTGGGAAGGCGCGCAGTCGGGAGCGCGCTCAGTCTCTGGCATGCTGGGAAGGTGCGCAGTCGGGAGCGCGCTCAGTCTCTGAGGCAGGTGGGAAGGCGCGCAGTCGGGAGCGCGCTCAGTTTCTGAGGCATGCTGGGAAGGTGCGCAGTCGGGAGCGCGCTCAGTCTCTGAGGCAGGTGGGAAGGCGCACAGTCGGGAGAGCGCTCAGTCTCCGAGGCAGGTGGGAAGGCGCGCAGTCAGGAGCGCGCTCAGTCTCTGTGGCATGCTGGGAAGGCGCGCAGTCGGGAGCGCGCTCAGTCTCTGGCATGCTGGGAAGGCGCGCAGTCAGGAGCGCGCTCAGTCTCTGAGGCAGGTGGGAAGGCGCGCAGTCGGGAGCGCGCTCAGTCTCTGAGGCATGCTGGGAAGGTGCGCAGTCGGGAGCGCGCTCAGTCTCTGAGGCAGGTGGGAAGGCGCTCAGTCGGGAGCGCGCTCAGTCTGTGAGGCATGCTTGGAAGGCGCGCAGTCAGGAGCGCGCTCAGTCTGTGAGGCGTGCTGGGAAGGCGCGCACTCGGGAGCGCGCTCAGTCTCTGAGGCAGGCTGGGAAGGCGCGCAGTCGGGAGCGCGCTCAGTCTCTGTGGCATGCTGGGAAGGCGCGCAGTCGGGAGCGTGCTCAGTCTCTGTGGCATGCTGGGAAGATGCGCAGTCGGGAGCGCGCTCAGTCTCTGTGGCATGCTGGGAAGGCGCGCAGTCGGGAGCACACTCAGTCTCTGAGGCATGCTGGGAAGATGCGCAGTCGGGAGCGCGCTCAGTCTCTGAGGCAGGCTGGGAAGGCGCGCAGTCGGGAGCGCGCTCAGTCTCTGAGGCAGGCTGGGAAGGCGCGCAGTCGGGAGCGCGCTCAGTCTCTGAGGCATGCTGGGAAGGCGCGCAGTCGGGAGCGCGCTCAGTCTGTGAGGCATGCTGGGAAGGCGCGCAGTCGGGAGCACGCTCAGTCTCTGAGGCATGCTGGGAAGATGCGCAGTCGGGAGCGCGCTCAGTCTCTGGCATGCTGGGAAGGCGCGCAGTCGGGAGCGCGCTCAGTCTCTGAGGCAGGCTGGGAAGGCGCGCAGTCGGGAGCGCGCTCAGTCTCTGAGGCATGCTGGGAAGGCGCGCAGTCAGGAGCGCGCTCAGTCTCAGAGGCAGGCTGGGAAGGCGCGCAGTCGGGAGCACGCTCAGTCTCTGAGGCATGCTGGGAAGATGCGCAGTCGGGAGCGCGCTCAGTCTGTGAGGCATGCTGGGAAGGCGCGCAGTCAGGAGCGCGCTTAGTCTCTGAGGCATGCTGGGAAGGCGCGCAGTCGGGAGCGCGCTCAGTCTCTGAGGCATGCTGAGAAGGCGCGCAGTTGGGAGCGCGCTCAGTCTCTGAGGCATGCTGGGAAGGCGCGCAGTCAGGAGCGCGCTTAGTCTCTGAGGCATGCTGGGAAGGCGCGCAGTCGGGAGCGCGCTCAGTCTCTGAGGCAGGTGGGAAGGTGCGCAGTCGGGAGCGTGCTCAGTCTGTGAGGCATGCTGGGAAGGCGAGCAGTCGGGAGCGCGCTCAGTCTCAGGCAGGTTGGAAGGTGCGCAGTCGGGAGCGTGCTCAGTCTGTGAGTCATGCTGGGAAGGCGCGCAGTCGGGAGCGCGCTCAGTCTGTGAGGCATGCTGGGAAGGAGCGCAGTCGGGAGCGCGCTCAGTCTGTGAGGCATGCTGGGAAGGCGCGCAGTCGGGAGCGCGCTCAGTCTCTGAGGCATGCTGGGAAGGCGCGCAGTCGGGAGCGCGCTCAGTCTGTGAGGCATGCTGGGAAGGCGCGCAGTCGGGAGCGCGCTCAGTCTCTGAGGCATGCTGGGAAGATGCGCAGTCGGGAGCGCGCTCAGTCTCTGGCATGCTGGGAAGGCGCACAGTCGGGAGCACGCTCAGTCTCTGAGGCAGGCTGGGAAGGCGCTCAGTCGGGGGCGCGCTCAGTCTCTGAGGCATGCTGGGAAGGCGCGCAGTCAGGAGCGCGCTCAGTCTCAGAGGCAGGCTGGGAAGGCGCGCAGTCGGGAGCACGCTCAGTCTCTGAGGCATGCTGGGAAGATGCGCAGTCGGGAGCGCGCTCAGTCTGTGAGGCATGCTGGGAAGGCGCGCAGTCAGGAGCGCGCTTAGTCTCTGAGGCATGCTGGGAAGGCGCGCAGTCGGGAGCGCGCTCAGTCTCTGAGGCATGCTGAGAAGTTGCGCAGTTGGGAGCGCGCTCAGTCTCTGAGGCATGCTGGGAAGGCGCGCAGTCAGGAGCGCGCTTAGTCTCTGAGGCATGCTGGGAAGGCGCGCAGTCGGGAGCGCGCTCAGTCTCTGAGGCAGGTGGGAAGGTGCGCAGTCGGGAGCGTGCTCAGTCTGTGAGGCATGCTGGGAAGGCGAGCAGTCGGGAGCGCGCTCAGTCTCAGGCAGGTGGGAAGGTGCGCAGTCGGGAGCGTGCTCAGTCTGTGAATCATGCTGGGAAGGCGCGCAGTCGGGAGCGCGCTCAGTCTGTGAGGCATGCTGGGAAGGAGCGCAGTCGGGAGCGCGCTCAGTCTGTGAGGCATGCTGGGAAGGCGCGCAGTCGGAAGCGCGCTCAGTCTCTGAGGCATGCTGGGAAGGCTCGCAGTCGGGAGCGTGCTCAGTCTGTGAGGCATGCTGGGAAGGCGCGCAGTCGGGAGCCCGCTCAGTCTCTGAGGCAGGTGGGAAGGCACGCAGTCAGGAGCGCGCTCAGTCTCTGTGGCATGCTGGGAAGGCGCGCAGTCGGGAGCGCGCCCAGTCTGTGAGGCATGCTGGGAAGGCGTGCAGTCGGGAGCGCGCTCAGTCTCTGGCATGCTGGGAAGGCGCGCAGTCGGGAGTGCGCTCAGTCTGAGGCATGCTGGGAAGGCGCACAGTCAGGAGCGCGCTCAGTCTCTGAGGCATGCTGGGAAGGCGCGCAGTCGGGAGCACGCTCAGTCTCTGTGGCATGCTGGGAAGGCGCGCAGTCGGGAGCGCGCTCAGTCTGTGAGGCATGCTGGGAAGGCGCGCAGTCAGGAGCGCGCTCAGTCTGTGAGGCATGCTGGGAAGGCGCACAGTCAGGAGAGCGCTCAGTCTCTGAGGCAGGTGGGAAGGCGCGCAGTCAGGCGCGCGCTCAGTCTCTGGCATGCTGGGAAGGCGCGCAGTCGGGAGCGCGCTCAGTCTGTGAGGCATGCTGGGAAGGCGCACAGTCGGGAGAGCGCTCAGTCTCCGAGGCAGGTGGGAAGGCGCGCAGTCAGGAGCGCGCTCAGTCTCTGTGGCATGCTGGGAAGGCGCGCAGTCGGGAGCGCGCTCAGTCTCTGGCATGCTGGGAAGGTGCGCAGTCGGGAGCGCGCTCAGTCTCTGAGGCAGGTGGGAAGGCGCGCAGTCGGGAGCGCGCTCAGTTTCTGAGGCATGCTGGGAAGGTGCGCAGTCGGGAGCGCGCTCAATCTCTGAGGCAGGTGGGAAGGCGCACAGTCGGGAGAGCGCTCAGTCTCCGAGGCAGGTGGGAAGGCGCGCAGTCAGGAGCGCGCTCAGTCTCTGTGGCATCCTGGGAAGGCGCGCAGTCGGGAGCGCGCTCAGTCTCTGGCATGCTGGGAAGGCGCGCAGTCAGGAGCGCGCTCAGTCTCTGAGGCAGGTGGGAAGGCGCGCAGTCGGGAGCGCGCTCAGTCTCTGAGGCATGCTGGGAAGGTGCGCAGTCGGGAGCGCGCTCAGTCTCTGAGGCAGGTGGGAAGGCGCGCAGTCGGGAGCGCGCTCAGTCTCTGAGGCAGGTGGGAAGGCACGCAGTCGGGAGCGCGCTCAGTCTCTGAGGCATGCTGGGAAGGCGCGCAGTCAGGAGCGCGCTCAGTCTCTGAGGCAGGCTGGGAAGGCGCGCAGTCGGGAGCGCGCTCAGTCTCTGAGGCAGGCTGGGAAGGTGCGCAGTCGGGAGCGCGCTCATTCTCTGAGGCAGGTGGGAAGGCGCGCAGTCAGGAGCACGCTCAGTCTGTGAGGCATGCTGGGAAGGCGCGCAGTCGGGAGCGCGCTCAGTCTGTGAGGCATGCTGGGAAGGCGCGCAGTCGGGAGCGCGCTCAGTCTCTGAGGCAGGTGGGAAGGCGTGCAGTCGGGAGCACGCTCAGTCTGTGAGGCATGCTGGGAAGGCGCGCAGTCGGGAGCGCGCTTAGTCTCTGAGGCAGGTGGGAAGGCGCGCAGTCAGGAGCGCGCTCAGTCTCTGAGGCAGGCTGGGAAGACGCGCAGTCGGGAGCGCGCTTAGTCTGTGAGGCGTGCTGGGAAGGCGCGCAGTCGGGAGCGCGCTCAGTCTCTGAGGCAGGCTGGGAAGATGCACAGTCGGGAGCGTGCTCAGTCTCTGAGGCAGGCTCGGAAGGCGCGCAGTCGGGAGCACGCTCAGTCTGTGAGGCATGCTGGGAAGGCGCGCAGTCGGGAGCGCGCTCAGTCTCTGAGGCAGGCTTGGAAGGCGCACAGTCGGGAGCGTGCTCAGTCTCTGAGGCAGGCTCGGAAGGCGTGCAGTCGGGAGCACGCTCAGTCTGTGAGGCATGTTGGGAAGGCGCGCAGTCGGGAGCGCGCTCAGTCTCTGAGGCAGGTGGGAAGGCGCGCAGTCAGGAGCGCGCTCAGTCTCTGAGGCATGCTGGGAAGGCGCGCAGTCGGCAGCGCGCTCAGTCTCTGAGGCAGTTGGGTAGGCGCGCAGTCGGGAGCGTGCTCAGTCTCTGAGGCAGGTGGGAAGGCACGCAGTCGGGAGCACGCTCTGTCTCTGAGGCAGGCTGGGAAGGCGCGCAGTCGGGAGCGCGCTCAGTCTGTGAGGCAGGTGGGACGGCGCGCAGTCAGGAGCGCGCTCAGTCTCTGAGGCATGCTGGGAAGGCGCGCAGTCGGCAGCGCGCTCAGTCTCTGAGGCAGTTGGGTAGGCGCGCAGTCGGGAGCGTGCTCAGTCTCTGAGGCAGGTGGGAAGGCACGCAGTCGGGAGCACGCTCTGTCTCTGAGGCAGGCTGGGAAGGCGCGCAGTCAGGAGCGCGCTCAGTCTCTGAGGCAGGCTGGGAAGGCGCGCAGTCGGGAGCACGCTCAGTCTGTGAGGCAGGTGGGAAGGCACGCAGTCGGGAGCGCGCTCAGTCTCTGAGGCATGCTGGGAAGGCGCTCAGTCGGGAGCACGCTCAGTCTGTGAGGCATGCTGGGAAGGCGCGCAGTCGGGAGCGCGCTCAGTCTCTGAGGCAGGTGGGAAGGCACGCAGTCAGGAGCGCGCTCAGTCTCTGTGGCATGCTGGGAAGGCGCGCAGTCGGGAGCACGCTCAGTCTGTGAGGCAGGTGGGAAGGCGCGCAGTCGGGAGCGCGCTCAGTCTCTGTGGCATGCTGGGAAGGCGCGCAGTCGGGAGCACGCTCAGTCTGTGAGGCAGGTGGGAAGGCGCGCAGTCGGGAGCGCGCTCAGTCTCTGTGGCATGCTGGGAAGGCACGCAGTCGGGAGCGCGCTCAGTCTCTGAGGCAGGTGGGAAGGCGCGCAGTCGGGAGCGCGCTCAGTCTCTGTGGCATGCTGGGAAGGCGCGCAGTCGGGAGCGCGCTCAGTCTGTGAGGCAGGTGGGAAGGCGAGCAGTCAGGAGCGCGCTCAGTCTGAGGCAGGCTGGGAAGGCGCGCAGTCGGGAGCGCGCTCAGTCTGTGAAGCATGCTGGGAAGGCGCGCAGTCGGGAGCGCGCAAAGGTTTGTGAGGCATGCTGGGAAGGCGCGCAGTCGGGAGCACGCTCAGTCTGTGAGGCATGCTGGGAAGGCGTGCAGTCGGTAGCACGCTCAGTCTCTGAGGCAGGCTGGGAAGGTGCGCAGTCAGGAGCGCGCTCAGTCTCTGAGGCATGCTGGGAAGGCGCGCAGTCGGGAGCGCGCTCAGTCTCTGAGGCATGCTGGGAAGGCGCGCAGTCAGGAGAAAATGGACCCCAAAAGTTATTGTGCAATATGTTCTGAGTACGCTGATACCTGATTTGTGGGGGGGAACGACTGTTTCGGCACATGGCAGAGCTCAGAAGGGAAGGAGCGCCGTTTGACTTTTTCAATGCAAAATTGGCTGTAATTCAGATCGGACCCCATGTCACGTTTGGAGAGCCCCTGATGTGCCTAAACAGTGGAAACACCCCACAAGTGACCCCATTTTGGAAACTAGACCCCCCAAGGACCTTATCTAGATGTGTGGTGAGAACTTTGAACCCCCAAGGGCTTCACAGAAGTTTATAACGTACAGCTGTACAATTAAAAAATCATATTTTTTCCACAAAAATGATCTTTTCACCCCCAACTTTTATTTTCCCAAGGGTAACAGGACCCCAAAAGGTATTGTTCAGTTTGTCCTGAGTACACTGATACCCCACATGTGGGGGTAAACCACTATTTGGGCGCATGGCAGAGCTCGGAAGGGAAGCAGTGCCATTTGACTTTTTTGGCTGGAATTGGGATTGGACACCGTGCCGCGTTTGGAAAGCGCCTGATGTACCAAAACAGTGAAAACCCCCCCCAAATGACACCATTTTGGAAACTAGACCCCCCTAGAAACTTATCTAGATGTGTGGTGAGCACTTTGAACCCCCCAGTGCTTCACAGAAGTTTATAACGCCTAGGCGTGAAAATAAAAAAATCATATTTTTTCCACATATATGATCTTTTACTCCCCAATTTTTTTATTTTCCCAAGGGTAACAGAAGAATATAGACCCCAAAAGTTGTTGTCCAATTTGTCCTGAGTACGCTGATACCCCATATGTGGGAGAAAACTGCTGTATGGGCACACGTCGGGGCTCGGAAGGGAAGTAGTGACGTTTTGGAATGCAGACTTTGATGGAATGGTCTGCGGGTGTCATGTTGCCTTTGGAGAGCCCCTGATGTACCTAAACAGTGGAAACTCCCCACAAATGACCCCATTTTGGAAACTAGACCCCCTAAGGAACTTATCTAGATGTGTGGTGAGAACTTTGAACCCCCAAGGGCTTCACAGAAGTTTATAATGCAGAGCCGTGAAAATAAAATATTTTTTCCACAAAAATGATATTTTTGCCCCCAATTTTTTATTTTCCTAAGGGTAACAGGAGAAATTGGACCCCAAAAGTTGTTTTGCAATTTGTCCTGAGTAGGCTAATAGCCCATATGTGGGGGTAAACCACTGGGCGCATGGCAGAGCTTGGAAGGGATGGAGCGCCGTTTGACTTTTTCAACGCAGAATTGGCTGGAATTGAGATTAGACGCCATGTTGCGTTTGGAGAGCACCTGATGTGCCCAAACAGTGGAAACCCCCAATTATAACTCCAACCCGAACCCCAACACACCCCTAACCCTAATCTCAGCCCTAACCCTAGCCCTAACCCTAATGGGAAAATGGAAATAAATACATTTTTTTAATTTTATTATTTTTCCCTAACTAAGGGGGTGATAACGGGGGGTTTGATTTACTATTTATGGCGGTTTTTATGTTTGGCGGCTGTCGCACGCTAAAAGACGCTTTTTATTGTAAAAATAGTTTTTGCATCACCACATATTGAGAGCTATAATTTTTTCATATTTTGACCCACCGAGTCATGTGAGGTCTTATTTTTTGCGGGACGAGTTGACGTTTTTATTGGTACCATTTTCGGGCACGTGACATTTTTTTATCGCTTTTTATTCCGATTTTTGGGACGCAGAATTAACAAAAACCAGCGTTTCGTGAATTTCTTTTGGGGGGTGCGTTTACACCGTTCCGCGTGCGGTAAAATTGATAAAGCGGTTTTATTCTTCGGGTCAGTACGGTTACAGCGATACCTCATTTATGTCGTTTTTTATGTTTTGTCGGTTTTATGCAATGAAAACTATTTTATATAAAAAATAATTATGTTTGCATCGCTTTATTCTGCGAGCTATAACTTTTTTATTTTTTTTGCGGATGATGCTGTGTGGCGGCTCGTTTTTTGCGGGACAAGATGACGTTTTCAGCGGTACCATGGATATTTATATGCGTCTTTTTGATCGCGCGTTATTACACTTTTTGTTCGGTGGTATGATAATAAATCATTATTTTTTGCTTTTATTTTTATTTTTTAAGGGGTTTGCTAAAGGGGTTAACTAATGGGACAGTTTTATAGGGCGGGTCGTTCCGGACGCGGCGATACCAAACGTGTACTTTTATTGTTTGTTTTTTTAGGGAATTTATTAGGGAATATTTTTTTGAATTTAGCGATTTTTTTATAAATTATTTTTACACTTTTTTTTTTTTACTTTATTATACTGTCCCAGGTGGGACATCACTGTCATGTGTGAGATCGCTGATCTGACACATCACAGATCACTGTGACAGATCAGCAATTTGACACAGGCGCTGCTGGAGGCTTCCTCATGCCTGCGCTTTGCAGGCAGTGAGGAAGTCAGCTCCCTAGAGTCCCCCGAAGGTCCCCGCGCCATATTGGATCCGGGGGCCTGTAGGGAAGGAGGCTCCCGCAGCAGCGCTGCACATCGCGCTGCTGCGGGGGGAAGCACAGAGGGAGCCCCCTCCCTGCCGATGCTTCCCTAAACCCCCGTACACGGCGATCGTGTTTGATCGCAGTGTGCCAGGGGTTAACGTGTCGGGGGCTATCTGTGACCGCCCCTGACACATAGTGCCGGGTGTCAGCTGTGATAATCAGCTGACACCCGGCTGCGATCATCGGCACTCACCCCGTGAGCACCGCTGATCACGCTAGACTTACTATCCCGTCCATGTGCATAGGGGCCCGGGTCCCATTGCTGGGATAGTAGGCGTGATTTAGCTTTTTTTTTTACAACACCCCTTCAGCTCCGATTGGTGGCCACTACTGCGACTTCGTCATAAAAGACAACGTAGCGGCGCTCCCATGATCCATTGTTCCTGAGCACTGTGGGTACGGTGTTCCTGCAGCGTTCCCGTGCGAGTCACTAGTGCGCTCTACCTGCTTGCTTCAGTGATCCTGTCGGAGTCGCTACTGCGGTATTTCGTGGATTTTCCCACACCTTCTGGGTTTTTGCTCCGTCTTGCAGGGTAGGCGTTGTTGGGGGTCTCAGAATAGGATCTTTGTTGCGTTTCGTTTTTATAACTCTTCTACATTTTTTTAAGCTTTTACACTTGAAAGCAAATGGGGGGAGCTGCTCGGCTTCTGTGTGCCTGCGCTTTGGCATGGGCGGCCGTTTTAGTTTTCCCGCCCCGCCATTGTAGGATCTTTGCAGCGTTTCCATTACTAGTTACGTCAGCTATCAGTTATATGCAATCCTAAGGTTAAACATCTCCAGTTATAATAATTGCGTTATTGTTTTTCGGCAACTTCTCTCATCTTTAGCGTTTATTTTGCAGTTTGCACATCATGAACATGACTACCGCGGAGCGTGTGGTTGCTGCTTGAGGGAGATCGGCAACAAGACGAGGCACGGACGCCAGGGAGGCGTTCCAAACGAAAGCGTCGCGTGAGGCCCAGAGAATGGCTGCCGCAGAGGTCCAACTTGTAAGAGAGCTTCGGGAGAAGAAGCCTCATGATTTCCGCAACTACCTGCGGATGTCGGAGGAATCCTTCAAGCTCTTACTGGAAAGTGTGAGGCCACTTATTGAGCGGCAGGATACAGCGATGCGTGCTGCTTTCCCGGCAGACGAGAGATTGGCAGTCACGCTGCGATTCCTGGCCACCGGACGCTCGATGCGAGCCTTGCAATTTTCTGCAGCTGTTTCTAGTATTAATTCTGGAGACTTGTAATGCCATTGTCCGCAGTCTACGGAGCTACATGCCTTTTCCCAAAACGGAGGCGGAATGGCAAAATATTGCCTCCGATTTTGAGCAGCTTTGGCAGTTCCCTAGCTGTGGTGGGGCTTTGGACGGGAAACGTGCGGATCACGCAGCCACCGGACAGCGGACCCTATAACTATAAGGGCTATTTCAGCGTCATCCTGATGGCCCTTGTTAACGCCAATTACGAATTTATCAATGTTGATGTTGGCATGGACGGCAGGGTTTCTGATGGTGTTTTGGAGCACACACGTTTTGGAGAGCGATTGAACGACGGTGACCTGCACTTGCCTCCCAGCTCGGCAACCCTAATTTTGTTTTTGTCGGCGATGAAGCCTTCCCACTTCATGCCAATCTTCTCGAACCGTTCCCCCAAAAAACTCTGACGGAGGAAAGACGAATTTTTAATTACCGGTTGTCAAGGGCACGACGGGTTGTAGAAAATGCCTTTGGCATCATGGCCAACCGCTTCTTCCACACGCCTATAAACCTGAAGCTGGAATCTATAGACTCTGTGGTTTGGGCCTGTTGCGTGCTGCACAATTTCCTTCGGCGGCGCGGAGCGATTGCGTACAGTCCGCCTGGCTTCGTGGACTCTGCCAACGAAACAAATGGTGAAGTGGTGCTCGGTGACTGGCGTGAAAACGATCCCGCAATTGCAGGACTTCAACCAGTCATACGGCAGAACCAAGGATGATGCGAAGGCCGGCCGAGACAACTACTGCCAATACTTTAACGGTCCAGGTGCTGTTACTTGGCAGCATCAGATCTAGAGGGCTGCAGATCACATTTATACATTTATTGTTCATTATCTGTAATGATTTCTCTAATAAACTTTACGTTTTACTTTACATAAGCTTAGTCGTTTATTTTACTAATAAGGGCCCATGCACGCAGCGGTCCGCTATGAGCATACGTGTGGCAGCCATATTGATTTAAAGGTCTGTGGGGGGCTGGCGGGGGGCCTGTGCGGGGCTCATCAGGCTGGCGGGGGGCCTGTGCGGGGCTGGCGCGGGGCTCATCAGGCTGGCGGGGGGGTCTGTGCGGGGCTAATCGGGCTGGCGGGGGGTCTGTGCGGGGCTCAGGCTGGTGGGGGGGTCTGTGCGGGGCTCATCGGGCTGGCGGGGGGTCTGTGTGAGGCTCATCAGGCTGGCGGGGGGGCCTGTGCGGGGCTCATCGGGCTGGCGGGGGGCCTGTGTGAGGCTCATCAGGCTGACGGGGGTCTGTGTGAGGCTCATCAGGCTGGCAGGGGGGCCTGTGAGGGGCTCATCGGGCTGGCAGGGGGTCTGCGGGGCTCATCGGGCTGGCGGGGGGGTCTGTTGGGGCTCATCAGGCTGGCGGGGGGGCCTGTGAGGGGCTCATCGGGCTGGCGGGGGGCCTGTGTGAGGCTCATCAGGCTGGCGGGGGGGGCCTGTGAGGGGCTCATCGGGCTGGCGGGGGGGTCTGTTGGGGCTCATCAGGCTGGCGGGGGGGGCCTGTGAGGGGCTCATCGGGCTGGCAGGGGGTCTGCGGGGCTCATCGGGCTGGAGGGGGGTCTGTCTGAGGCTCATCAGGCTGGTGGGGGGGTCTGTGAGGGGCTCATCGGGCTGGCAGGGGGTCTGCGGGGCTCATCGGGCTGGAGGGGGGCCTGTGTGAGGCTCATCAGGCTGGCGGGGGGGCCTGTGAGGGGCTCATCGGGCTGGCAGGGGGTCTGCGGGGCTCATCGGGCTGGAGGGGGGTCTGTCTGAGGCTCATCAGGCTGGTGGGGGGGCCTGTGAGGGGCTCATCGGGCTGGCAGGGGGTCTGCGGGGCTCATCGGGCTGGCGGGGGGGTCTGTTGGGGCTCATCAGGCTGGCGGGGGGGCCTGTGAGGGGCTCATCGGGCTGGCAGGGGGTCTGCGGGGCTCATCGGGCTGGCGGGGGGCCTGTGTGCGGCTCATCAGGCTGGCGGGGGGGCCTGTGAGGGGCTCATCGGGCTGGCAGGGGGTCTGCGGGGCTCATCGGGCTGGCGGGGGGGTCTGTTGGGGCTCATCAGGCTGGCGGGGGGGCCTGTGAGGGGCTCATCGGGCTGGCAGGGGGTCTGCGGGGCTCATCGGGCTGGTGGGGGGTCTGTCTGAGGCTCATCAGGCTGGCGGGGGGCCTGTGAGGGGCTCATCGGGCTGGCGGGGGGTCTGTGCGGGGCTCATCGGGCTGGCGGGGGGGGGGGTCTGTTGGGGCCTGTGCGGACCTGTACATGGGTTGTCTGTCTGGCAGGTGTGCGTGCGGGACTGTGTGTGTGTATACAGGCATCATCTGATGGGACTATGCCTGCTACCCTGACAGTGATGGTTATGTTTTTGTTAGTTTATTTTACATTTTTTAAAATATTTTTTAAATTTTTAATTAAAATGTATATTGTTTTTTTTTTTTTTTTAAACCTGACACTACATCTAATATATAAAGCCCAAGTGTGTGTATTGTGTGTGTGTCCGGGATCGGCATCCGCACCGTCGCAGCTACAGCCACAAAATTTGGCACAGTCACACGTCTGGACCCCGAGAGCGTCCTAGGCTATGATGTGAGGCGAAATCTACATAATGGGGAAAAAGTGTGTGTGTGTCAAGCCCCGCCCCTCATTATGATGTCATAATGGTTGACTATGGGATGGAGGATATGTATGATGGGTATATGGGCACTGGACTATGGGATGGAGGATATGTATGATGGGTATATGGGCACTGGACTATGGGATGGAGGATATGTATGATGGGTATATAGGCACTGGACTATGGGATGGCGGATATGTATGATGGGTATATGGGCTCTGGACTATGGGATGGAGGATATGTATGATGGGTATATGGGCACTGGACTATGGGATGGCGGATATGTATGATGGGTATATGGGCACGGGACTATGGGATGGAGGATGTGTATGATGGGTATATGGGCACGGGACTATGGGATGGAGGATATGTATGATGGGTATATGAGCACTGGACTATGGGATGGCGGATATGTATGATGGGTATATGGGCTCTGGACTATGGGATGGAGGATATGTATGATGGGTATATGGGCACTGGACTATGGGATGGCGGATATGTATGATGGGTATATGGGCACGGGACTATGGGATGGAGGATGTGTATGATGGGTATATGGGCACGGGACTATGGGATGGAGGATATGTATGATGGGTATATGGGCACTGGACTATGGGATGGAGGATATGTGTGACGGGTATATGGGCACTGGACTATGGGATGGAGGATATGTATGATGGGTATATAGGCACTGGACTATGGGATGGCGGATATGTATGATGGGTATATGGGCTCTGGACTATGGGATGGAGGATATGTATGATGGGTATATGGGCACTGGACTATGGGATGGCGGATATGTATGATGGGTATATGGGCACGGGACTATGGGATGGAGGATGTGTATGATGGGTATATGGGCACGGGACTATGGGATGGAGGATATGTATGATGGGTATATGGGCACTGGACTATGGGATGGAGGATATGTATGATGGGTATATGGGCACGGGACTATGGGATGGAGGATATGTATGATGGGTATATGAGCACTGGACTATGGGATGGCGGATATGTATGATGGGTATATGGGCACTGGACTATGGGATGGAGGATATGTATGATGGGTATATGGGCACGGGACTATGGGATGGAGGATATGTATGATGGGTATATGAGCACTGGACTATGGGATGGCGGATATGTATGATGGGTATATGGGCACGGGACTATGGGATGGAGGATATGTATGATGGGTATATGGGCTCTGGACTATGGGATGGAGGATATGTATGATGGGTATACGGGCACTGGACTATGGGATGGAGGATATGTATGATGGGTATATGGGCACTGGACTATGGGATGGAGGATATGTATGATGGGTATATGGGCACTGGACTATGGGATGGAGGATATGTATGATGGGTATATGGGCTCTGGACTATGGGATGGAGGATATGTATGATGGGTATATGGGCACTGGACTATGGGATGGAGGATATGTATGATGGGTATATGGGCTCTGGACTATGGGATGGAGGATATGTATGATGGGTATATGGGCTCTGGACTATGGGATGGAGGATATGTATGATGGGTATATGGGCACTGGACTATGGGATGGAGGATATGTATGATGGGTATATGAGCTCTGGACTATGGGATGGAGGATATGTATGATGGGTATATGGGCACTGGACTATGGGATGGAGGATATGTATGATGGGTATATGGGCACTGGACTATGGGATGGAGGATATGTATGATGGGTATATGGGCACTGGACTATGGGATGGAGGATATGTATGATGGGTATATGGGCACTGGACTATGGGATGGAGGATATGTATGATGGGTATATGGGCACTGGACTATGGGATGGAGGATATGTATGATGGGTATATGGGCTCTGGACTATGGGATGGAGGATATGTTTGATGGGTATATGGGCACTGGACTATGGGATGGAGGATATGTATGATGGGTATATGGGCACTGGACTATGGGATGGAGGATATGTATGATGGGTATATGGGCTCTGGACTATGGGATGGAGGATATGTATGATGGGTATATGGGCACTGGACTATGGGATGGAGGATATGTATGATGGGTATATGGGCTCTGGACTATGGGATGGAGGATATGTATGATGGGTATATGGGCACTGGACTATGGGATGGAGGATATGTATGATGGGTATATGGGCTCTGGACTATGGGATGGAGGATATGTATGATGGGTATATGGGCACTGGACTATGGGATGGCGGATATGTATGATGGGTATATGGGCACTGGACTATGGGATGGAGGATATGTATGATGGGTATATGGGCACGGGACTATGGGATGGAGGATATGTATGATGGGTATATGAGCACTGGACTATGGGATGGCGGATATGTATGATGGGTATATGGGCACGGGACTATGGGATGGAGGATATGTATGATGGGTATATGGGCTCTGGACTATGGGATGGAGGATATGTATGATGGGTATATGGGCACTGGACTATGGGATGGAGGATATGTATGACGGGTATATGGGCACTGGACTATGGGATGGAGGATATGTATGATGGGTATATGGGCACGGGACTATGGGATGTAGGATGTGTGATGGGTATATGGGCACGGGACTATGGGATGGAGGATATGTATGATGGGTATATGAGCACTGGACTATGGGATGGCGGATATGTATGATGGGTATATGGGCTCTGGACTATGGGATGGAGGATATGTATGATGGGTATATGGGCACTGGACTATGGGATGGAGGATATGTATGACGGGTATATGGGCACTGGACTATGGGATGGAGGATATGTATGATGGGTATATGGGCACGGGACTATGGGATGTAGGATGTGTGATGGGTATATGGGCACGGGACTATGGGATGGAGGATATGTATGATGGGTATATGAGCACTGGACTATGGGATGGAGGATATGTATGATCGGTATATGGGCACTGGACTATGGGATGGAGGATATATATGATGGGTATATGGGCACTGGACTATGGGATGGAGGATATGTATGACGGGTATATGGGCACTGGACTATGGGATGGAGGATATGTATGATGGGTATGGGCACGGGACTATGGGATGTA
Organism: Dendrobates tinctorius; assembly: GCF_039654945.1. Taxonomy (NCBI): domain Eukaryota; kingdom Metazoa; phylum Chordata; class Amphibia; order Anura; family Dendrobatidae; genus Dendrobates; species Dendrobates tinctorius. The sequence goes on along the minus strand of NW_027362010.1, from coordinate 1,051,582 downwards.
GGATGTGTGATGGGTATATGGGCACTGGACTATGGGATGGAGGATATGTATGATGGGTATATGAGCACTGGACTATGGGATGGCGGATATGTATGATGGGTATATGGGCACTGGACTATGGGATGGAGGATATGTATGATGGGTATATGGGCACGGGACTATGGGATGTAGGATGTGTGATGGGTATATGGGCACGGGACTATGGGATGGAGGATATGTATGATGGGTATATGAGCACTGGACTATGGGATGGCGGATATGTATGATGGGTATATGGGCTCTGGACTATGGGATGGCGGATATGTATGATGGGTATATGGGCACTGGACTATGGGATGGAGGATATATATGATGGGTATATGGGCTCTGGACTATGGGATGGAGGATATGTATGATGGGTATATGGGCACGGGACTATGGGATGGAGGATATGTATGACGGGTATATGGGCACTGGACTATGGGATGGAGGATATGTATGATGGGTATATGGGCACGGGACTATGGGATGGAGGATGTGTGATGGGTATATGGGCACGGGACTATGGGATGGAGGATATGTATGACGGATATATGGGCACGGGCCTATGGGATGGAGGATATGTATGATGGGTATATGGGCATGGGCCTATGGGATGGAGGATATGTATGCTGGGTATATGGGCACGGGACTATGGGATGGAGGATATGTGTGATGGGTATATGGGCACGGGACTATGGGATGGAGGATATGTATGACGGGTATATGGGCACGGGACTATGGGATGGAGGATATGTGTGATGGGTATATGGGCACGGGACTATGGGATGGAGGATATGTATGACGGGTATATGGGCACGGGACTATGGGATGGAGGATATGTGTGATGGTATATGGGCACGGGACTATGGGATGGAGGATATGTGTGATGGGTATATGGGCACGGGACTATGGGATGGAGGATATGTATGGTGGGTATATGGACACGGGACTATGGGATGGAGGATATATATGATGGGTATATGGGCACAGGACTATGGGATGGAGGATATATATGACGGGTATATGGGCACGGGACTATGAGATGGTGGATATGTATGACGGGTATATGGGCACTGGACTATGGGATGGAGGATATGTGTGATGGGTATATGGGCACGGGACTATGAGATGGAGGATATGTATGATGGTTATATGGGCACGGGACTATGGGATGGAGGATATGTATGATGGGTATATGGGCACGGGACTATGGGATGGAGGATATGTGTGACGGATATATGGGCACTGGACTATGGGATGGAGGATATATATGACGGGTATATGGGCACGGGACTTTGGGATGGAGGATATGTGTGACGGATATATGGGCACTGGACTATGGGATGGAGGATATATATGACGGGTATATGGGCACGGGACTATGAGATGGTGGATATGTATGACGGGTATATGGGCACTGGACTATGGGATGGAGGATATGTGTGATGGGTATATGGGCACGGGACTATGAGATGGAGGATATGTATGATGGTTATATGGGCACGGGACTATGGGATGGAGGATATGTATGATGGGTATATGGGCACGGGACTATGGGATGGAGGATATGTGTGATGGGTATATGGGCACGGGACAATGGGATGGAGGATATATATGATGGGTATATGGGCACGGGACTATGGGATGGAGGATATGTATGATGGGTATATGGGCACGGGACTATGGGATGGAGGATGTGTGATGGGTATATGGGCACGGGACAATGGGATGGAGGATATGTGTGATGGGTATATGGGCACGGGACAATGGGATGGAGGATATATATGATGGGTATATGGGCACGGGACAATGGGATGGAGGATATATATGATGGGTATATGGGCACAGGACTATGAGATGGAGGATATGTATGACGGGTATATGGGCACGGGACTATGAGATGGAGGATATGTATGATGGGTATATGGGCACGGGACTATGGGATGGAGGATATGTGTGATGGGTATATGGGCACTGGACTATGGGATGGCGGATATGTATGATGGGTATATAGGCACTGGACTATGGGATGGCGGATATGTATGATGGGTATATGGGCTCTGGACTATGGGATGGAGGATATGTATGATTGGTATATGGGCACTGGACTATGGGATGGAGGATATATATGATGGGTATATGGGCTCTGGACTATGGGATGGAGGATATGTATGATGGGTATATGGGCACTGGACTATGGGATGGCGGATATGTATGATGGGTATATGGGCTCTGGACTATGGGATGGAGGATATGTATGATGGGTATATGGGCACTGGACTATGGGATGGCGGATATGTATGATGGGTATACGGGCTCTGGACTATGGGATGGAGGATATGTATGATGGGTATATGGGCACTGGACTATGGGATGGAGGATATGTATGATGGGTATATGGGCTCTGGACTATGGGATGGAGGATATGTATGATGGGTATATGGGCACGGGACTATGGGATGGAGGATATGTGTGACGGATATATGGGCACTGGACTATGGGATGGAGGATATATATGACGGGTATATGGGCACGGGACTTTGGGATGGAGGATATGTGTGACGGATATATGGGCACTGGACTATGGGATGGAGGATATATATGACGGGTATATGGGCACGGGACTATGAGATGGTGGATATGTATGACGGGTATATGGGCACTGGACTATGGGATGGAGGATATGTGTGATGGGTATATGGGCACGGGACTATGAGATGGAGGATATGTATGATGGTTATATGGGCACGGGACTATGGGATGGAGGATATGTATGATGGGTATATGGGCACGGGACTATGGGATGGAGGATATGTGTGATGGGTATATGGGCACGGGACAATGGGATGGAGGATATATATGATGGGTATATGGGCACGGGACTATGGGATGGAGGATATGTATGATGGGTATATGGGCACGGGACTATGGGATGGAGGATGTGTGATGGGTATATGGGCACGGGACAATGGGATGGAGGATATGTGTGATGGGTATATGGGCACGGGACAATGGGATGGAGGATATATATGATGGGTATATGGGCACGGGACAATGGGATGGAGGATATATATGATGGGTATATGGGCACAGGACTATGAGATGGAGGATATGTATGACGGGTATATGGGCACGGGACTATGAGATGGAGGATATGTATGATGGGTATATGGGCACGGGACTATGGGATGGAGGATATGTGTGATGGGTATATGGGCACTGGACTATGGGATGGCGGATATGTATGATGGGTATATAGGCACTGGACTATGGGATGGCGGATATGTATGATGGGTATATGGGCTCTGGACTATGGGATGGAGGATATGTATGATTGGTATATGGGCACTGGACTATGGGATGGAGGATATATATGATGGGTATATGGGCTCTGGACTATGGGATGGAGGATATGTATGATGGGTATATGGGCACTGGACTATGGGATGGCGGATATGTATGATGGGTATATGGGCTCTGGACTATGGGATGGAGGATATGTATGATGGGTATATGGGCACTGGACTATGGGATGGCGGATATGTATGATGGGTATACGGGCTCTGGACTATGGGATGGAGGATATGTATGATGGGTATATGGGCACTGGACTATGGGATGGAGGATATATATGATGGGTATATGGGCTCTGGACTATGGGATGGAGGATATGTATGATGGGTATATGGGCACTGGACTATGGGATGGAGGATATGTATGACGGGTATATGGGCACGGGCCTATGGGATGGAGGATATGTATGATGGGTATATGGGCACGGGACTATGCGATGGAGGATATGTATGATGGGTATATGGGCACTGGACTATGGGATGGAGGATATATATGATGGGTATATGAGCACTGGACTATGGGATGGAGGATATGTATGATGGGTATATGGGCACGGGACTATGGGATGGAGCATGTGTATGATGGGTATATGGGCACAGGACTATGGGATGGAGGATATGTGTGACGGATATGTGGGCACTGGACTATGGGATGGAGGAAATGTATGATGGGTATATGGGCACTGGACTATGGGATGGAGGATTTGTGATGGGTATATGGGCACGGGACCATTGGATGGAGGATGTGTGATGGGTATATGGGCACGGGACTATGGGATGGAGGATATGTATGATGGGTATATGGGCACGGGACTATGGGATGGAGGATATGTATGATGGGTATATGGGCATGGGACTATGGGATGGAGGATATGTATGATGGGTATATGGGCACTGGACTATGGGATGGAGGATATGTTTGATGGGTATATGGGCACGGGACAATGAGATGGAGGATATGTATGATGGGTATATGGGCACGGGACTATGGGATGGAGGATATATATGATGGGTATATGAGCACTGGACTATGGGATGGAGGATATGTATGATGGGTATATGGGCACTGGACTATGGGATGGAGGATATGTTTGACGGGTATATGGGCACGGGACAATGAGATGGAGGATATGTATGATGGGTATATGGGCACGGGACTATGGGATGGAGGATATGTATGATGGGTATATGGGCACTGGACTATGGGATGGAGGATATATATGATGGGTATATGAGCACTGGACTATGGGATGGAGGATATGTATGATGGGTATATGGGCACTGGACTATGGGATGGAGGATATATATGATGGGTATATGAGCACTGGACTATGGGATGGAGGATATGTATGATGGGTATATTGGCACTGGACTATGGGATGGAGGATATATATGATGGGTATATGAGCACTGGACTATGGGATGGAGGATATGTATGATGGGTATATGTGCACTGGACTATGGGATGGAGGATATGTTTGACGGGTATATGGGCACGGGACAATGAGATGGAGGATATGTATGATGGGTATATGGGCACGGGACTATGGGATGGAGGATATGTATGATGGGTATATGGGCACTGGACTATGGGATGGAGGATATATATGACGGGTATATGGGCACGGGCCTATGGGATGGAGGATATGTATGATGGGTATATGGGCACGGGACTATGCGATGGAGGATATGTATGATGGGTATATGGGCACTGGACTATGGGATGGAGGATATATATGATGGGTATATGAGCACTGGACTATGGGATGGAGGATATGTATGATGGGTATATGGGCACGGGACTATGGGATGGAGCATGTGTATGATGGGTATATGGGCACAGGACTATGGGATGGAGGATATGTGTGACGGGTATGTGGGCACTGGACTATGGGATGGAGGATATGTATGATGGGTATATGGGCACTGGACTATGGGATGGAGGATTTGTGATGGGTATATGGGCACGGGACCATTGGATGGAGGATGTGTGATGGGTATATGGGCACGGGACTATGGGATGGAGGATATGTATGATGGGTATATGGGCACGGGACTATGGGATGGAGGATATGTATGATGGGTATATGGGCATGGGACTATGGGATGGAGGATATGTATGATGGGTATATGGGCACTGGACTATGGGATGGAGGATATGTTTGATGGGTATATGGGCACGGGACAATGAGATGGAGGATATGTATGATGGGTATATGGGCACGGGACTATGGGATGGAGGATATATATGATGGGTATATGAGCACTGGACTATGGGATGGAGGATATGTATGATGGGTATATGGGCACTGGACTATGGGATGGAGGATATGTATGATGGGTATATGGGCACGGGACTATGGGATGGAGGATATGTATGATGGGTATATGGGCACGGGACTATGGGATGGAGGATATGTATGATGGGTATATGGGCACTGGACTATGGGATGGAGGATATATATGATGGGTATATGAGCACTGGACTATGGGATGGAGGATATGTATGATGGGTATATGGGCACTGGACTATGGGATGGAGGATATATATGATGGGTATATGAGCACTGGACTATGGGATGGAGGATATGTATGATGGGTATATGGGCACGGGACAATGAGATGGAGGATATGTATGATGGGTATATGGGCACGGGACTATGGGATGGAGGATATGTATGATGGGTATATGGGCACTGGACTATGGGATGGAGGATATATATGATGGGTATATGGGCACGGGACTATGGGATGGAGGATATGTGTGATGGGTATATGGGCACGGGACTATGGGATGGAGGATATGTGTGACGGGTATATGGGCACTGGACTATGGGATGGAGGGAGGATATGTATGATGGGTATATGGGCATGGGACTATGGGATGGAGGATATGTATGATGGGTATATGGGCACTGGACTATGGGATGGAGGGAGGATATGTATGATGGGTATATGGGCATGGGACTATGGGATGGAGGATATGTATGATGGGTATATGGGCACCGGACTATGGGATGGAGGATTTGTGATGGGTATATGGGCACGGGACTATGGGATGGAGGATGTGTGATGGGTATATGGGCACGGGACTATGGGATGGAGGATATGTATGATGGGTATATGGGCACTGGACTATGGGATGGAGGATATATATGATGGGTATATGAGCACTGGACTATGGGATGGAGGATATGTGTGACGGGTATGTGGGCACTGGACTATGGGATGGAGGATATGTATGATGGGTATATGGGCACTGGACTATGGGATGGAGGATTTGTGATGGGTATATGGGCACTGGACTATGGGATGGAGGATATGTATGACGGGTATATGGGCACGGGACTATGCGATGGAGGATATGTATGATGGGTATATGGGCACTGGACTATGGGATGGAGGATATATATGATGGGTATATGAGCACTGGACTATGGGATGGAGGATTTGTGATGGGTATATGGGCACTGGACTATGGGATGGAGGATATGTGTGACGGGTATGTGGGCACTGGACTATGGGATGGAGGATATGTATGATGGGTATATGGGCACTGGACTATGGGATGGAGGATGTGTGATGGGTATATGGGCACGGGACTATGGGATGGAGGATATGTATGATGGGTATATGGGCACGGGACTATGGGATGGAGGATATGTATGATGGGTATATGGGCATGGGACTATGGGATGGAGGATATATATGATGGGTATATGAGCACTGGACTATGGGATGGAGGATATGTATGATGGGTATATGGGCACTGGACTATGGGATGGAGGATATGTTTGATGGGTATATGGGCACGGGACAATGAGATGGAGGATATGTATGATGGCTATATGGGCACGGGACTATGGGATGGAGGATATATATGATGGGTATATGAGCACTGGACTATGGGATGGAGGATATGTATGAGGGGTATATGGGCACTGGACTATGGGATGGAGGATATGTTTGACGGGTATATGGGCACGGGACAATGAGATGGAGGATATGTATGATGGGTATATGGGCACGGGACTATGGGATGGAGGATATGTATGATGGGTATATGGGCACTGGACTATGGGATGGAGGATATATATGATGGGTATATGAGCACTGGACTATGGGATGCAGGATATGTATGATGGGTATATGGGCACTGGACTATGGGATGGAGGATATATATGATGGGTATATGAGCACTGGACTATGGGATGGAGGATATGTATGATGGGTATATGGGCACTGGACTATGGGATGGAGGATATATATGATGGGTATATGAGCACTGGACTATGGGATGGAGGATATGTATGATGGGTATATGGGCACTGGACTATGGGATGGAGGATATGTTTGACGGGTATATGGGCACGGGACAATGAGATGGAGGATATGTATGATGGGTATATGGGCACGGGACTATGGGATGGAGGATATGTATGATGGGTATATGGGCACTGGACTATGGGATGGAGGATATATATGATGGGTATATGAGCACTGGACTATGGGATGGAGGATATGTATGATGGGTATATGGGCACTGGACTATGGGATGGAGGATATATATGATGGGTATATGGGCACTGGACTATGGGATGGAGGATATGTATGATGGGTATATGGGCACGGGACTATGGGATGGAGGATATGTATGATGGGTATATGGGCACTGGACTATGGGATGGAGGATATATATGATGGGTATATGAGCACTGGACTATGGGATGGAGGATATGTATGATGGGTATATGAGCACTGGACTATGGGATGGAGGATATATATGATGGGTATATGGGCACTGGACTATGGGATGGAGGATATGTTTGACGGGTATATGGGCACGGGACTATGAGATGGAGGATATGTATGATGGGTATATGGGCACGGGACTATGGGATGGAGGATATGTATGATGGGTATATGGGCACGGGACTATGGGATGGAGGATATGTGTGACGGGTATATGGGCACTGGACTATGGGATGGAGGGAGGATATGTATGATGGGTATATGGGCACGGGACTATGGGATGGAGGATATGTGTGATGGGTATATGGGCACGGGACTATGGGATGGAGGATATGTGTGACGGGTATATGGGCACTGGACTATGGGATGGAGGGAGGATATGTATGATGGGTATATGGGCATGGGACTATGGGATGGAGGATATGTGTGACGGGTATATGGGCACTGGACTATGGGATGGAGGGAGGATATGTATGATGGGTATATGGGCATGGGACTATGGGATGGAGGATATGTATGATGGGTATATGGGCACCGGACTATGGGATGGAGGATTTGTGATGGGTATATGGGCACGGGACTATGGGATGGAGGATGTGTGATGGGTATATGGGCACGGGACTATGGGATGGAGGATATGTATGATGGGTATATGGGCACTGGACTATGGGATGGAGGATATATATGATGGGTATATGAGCACTGGACTATGGGATGGAGGATATGTGTGACGGGTATGTGGGCACTGGACTATGGGATGGAGGATATGTATGATGGGTATATGGGCACTGGACTATGGGATGGAGGATTTGTGATGGGTATATGGGCACTGGACTATGGGATGGAGGATATGTATGACGGGTATATGGGCACGGGACTATGCGATGGAGGATATGTGTGACAGGTATATGGGTACTGGACTATGGGATGGAGGGAGGATATATGTATGATGGGTATATGGGCACTGGACTATGGGATGGAGGATTTGTGATGGGTATATGGGCACTGGACTATGGGATGGAGGATATGTATGATGGGTATATGGGCACGGGACTATGCGATGGAGGATATGTGTGACAGGTATATGGGTACTGGACTATGGGATGGAGGGAGGATATATGTATGATGGGTATATGGGCACCGGACTATGGGATGGAAGATTTGTGATGGGTATATGGGCACGGGACCATTGGATGGAGGATGTGTAATGGGTATATGGGCACGGGACTATGGGATGGAGGATATGTATGATGGGTATATGGGCACTGGACTATGGGATGGAGGATATATATGATGGGTATATGAGCACTGGACTATGGGATGGAGGATATGTGTGACGGGTATGTGGGCACGGGACTATGGGATGGAGGATATGTGTGACGGGTATGTGGGCACTGGACTATGGGATGGAGGATATATATGATGGGTATATGAGCACTGGACTATGGGATGGAGGATATGTGTGACGGGTATGTGGGCACGGGACTATGGGATGGAGGATATGTATGATGGGTATATGGGCACTGGACTATGGGATGGAGGATATATATGATGGGTATATGAGCACTGGACTATGGGATGGAGGATATGTGTGACGGGTATGTGGGCACGGGACTATGGGATGGAGGATATGTGTGACGGGTATGTGGGCACTGGACTATGGGATGGAGGATATATATGATGGGTATATGAGCACTGGACTATGGGATGGAGGATATGTGTGACGGGTATGTGGGCACGGGACTATGGGATGGAGGATATGTATGATGGGTATATGGGCACTGGACTATGGGATGGAGGATTTGTGATGGGTATATGGGCACGGGACCATTGGATGGAGGATATGTATGATGGGTATATGGGCACGGGACTATGGGATGGAGGATGTGTGATGGGTATATGGGCACGGGACTATGGGATGGAGGATGTGTGATGGGTATATGGGCACGGGACTATGGGATGGAGGATATGTATGATGGGTATATGGGCACTGGACTATGGGATGGAGGATATATATGATGGGTATATGAGCACTGGACTATGGGATGGAGGATATGTATGATGAGTATATGGGCACCGGACTATGGGATGGCGGATATGTATGATGGGTATATGGGCACTGGACTATGGGATGGAGGATATGTGTGACGGGTATGTGGGCACTGGACTATGGGATGGAGGATATGTATGATGGGTATATGGGCACTGGACTATGGGATGGAGGATTTGTGATGGGTATATGGGCACGGGACCATTGGATGGAGGATATGTATGATGGGTATATGGGCATGGGACTATGGGATGGAGGATGTGTGATGGGTATATGGGCACGGGACTATGGGATGGAGGATATGTATGATGGGTATATGGGCACTGGACTATGGGATGGAGGATATATATGATGGGTATATGAGCACTGGACTATGGGATGGAGGATATGTATGATGAGTATATGGGCACCGGACTATGGGATGGCGGATATGTATGATGGGTATATGGGCATGGGACTATGGGATGGAGGATATATATAATGGGTATATGAGCACTGGACTATGGGATGGAGGATATGTATGATGGGTATATGGGCACCGGACTATGGGATGGCGGATATATATGATGGGTATATGAGCACTGGACTATGGGATGGAGGATATGTATGATGGGTATATGGGCACTGGACTATGGGATGGAGGATATATATGATGGGTATATGAGCACTGGACTATGGGATGGAGGATATGTATGATGAGTATATGGGCACTGGACTATGGGATGGAGGATATATATGATGGGTATATGAGCACTGGACTATGGGATGGAGGATATGTATGATGGGTATATGGGCACCGGACTATGGGATGGCGGATATATATGATGGGTATATGAGCACTGGACTATGGGATGGAGGATATGTATGATGGGTATATGGGCACCGGACTATGGGATGGAGGATATGTATGATGGGTATATGAGCACTGGACTATGGGATGGAGGATATGTATGATGGGTATATGAGCACTGGACTATGGGATGGAGGATATATATGATGGGTATATGAGCACTGGACTATGGGATGGAGGATATGTATGATGGGTATATGGGCACCGGACTATGGGATGGAGGATATGTATGATGGGTATATGAGCACTGGACTATGGGATGGAGGATATGTATGATGGGTATATGAGCACTGGACTATGGGATGGAGGATATGTATGATGGGTATATGAGCACTGGACTATGGGATGGAGGATATGTATGATGGGTATATGAGCACTGGACTATGGGATGGAGGATATGTATGATGGGTATATGAGCACTGGACTATGGGATGGAGGATATGTATGATGGGTATATGGGCACCGGACTATGGGATGGCGGATATATATGATGGGTATATGAGCACTGGACTATGGGATGGAGGATATGTATGATGGGTATATGGGCACCGGACTATGGGATGGAGGATATGTATGATGGGTATATGAGCACTGGACTATGGGATGGAGGATATGTATGATGGGTATATGAGCACTGGACTATGGGATGGAGGATATATATGATGGGTATATGGGCACGGGACTATGGGATGGAGGATATGTATGATGGGTATATGAGCACTGGACTATGGGATGGAGGATATGTATGATGGGTATATGAGCACTGGACTATGGGATGGAGGATATGTATGATGGGTATATGAGCACTGGACTATGGGATGGAGGATATGTATGATGGGTATATGGGCACGGGACTATGGGATGGAGGATATGTATGATGGGTATATGAGCACTGGACTATGGGATGGAGGATATGTATGATGGGTATATGAGCACTGGACTATGGGATGGAGGATATATATGATGGGTATATGGGCACGGGACTATGGGATGGAGGATATGTATGATGGGTATATGAGCACTGGACTATGGGATGGAGGATATGTATGATGGGTATATGAGCACTGGACTATGGGATGGAGGATATGTATGATGGGTATATGGGCACGGGACTATGGGATGGAGGATATGTATGATGGGTATATGGGCACCGGACTATGGGATGGAGAATATGTATGATGGGCATATGGGCACTGGACTATGGGATGGAGGATATGTATGATGGGTATATGGGCACTGGACTATGGGATGGAGGATAATTATAATTTGCTATAACTATCCACAGTTAGTTACTATGCCCGGGCAGCGCCAGGCTCTTCAGCTAGTTGGATATAAACTAGTAATATAAATGTTTTTATATATCACACATATATATATTTTTTTTTAACGTTGCAGAAACATAAAAAAAAAAACCATTAATGCCTGCCACCCTTTTTCTGGGCTGCCACATACCTCCCCAGCATCTCTCCATGTTGGCGCACAACTTCCATCATCCTCCGGTGCGAGGCCTCCAGGTTTTCTAATGTTGGGATTTCTGCTGAGGGAACGGTAAGAGTTAATTCTGCTGTGACCTCTCTGTAAAGGTCCATGTTTGTTGTGTAACACTTACGGTTTTGGGGCGCCTGTGCTTCATCGGGGGAGGAGGCGCTTAAAGCCCACCGGATCCTGTGGCCCCACCGGCTGGGGAAACACAACGCTTACTCTGACACGAGCGCCCAACACCCGGAGTGACGCTGGCGAGAGCTCATTGGCCGGAGGAGACGGGGTACCAGATGGCTGGGGTGGTCCTAGGGATAAGAAACGCATTGAGCGGAGTACGCCTTCCACTTGACGGTGGCTTTTGGGGCGGCCTCAGTCTCCAGTAATGTTCTGATGCTATGGAGCGGGGAAAACGCCTTTTATGACCTAATGGGGCAGAATGTGTGAAAACAAAGGAAAATCAAATGAAAAAATGTCAATGTCAACCCAAATTCCGTTTTGGCTTTTACAATCCTCGCCCCTGTTGGGCCCCGATATATAAAGATCACCGGTCCACAATGGTCAGCTGGTTTTCAAATATAACTTTGTGGTCATAAAACTAAATGAGAAAAAAAAAGGCCTTTTTATTCCCACCTGAAAACAGGAAAGAAAATGTCAGTGACCTGAAAATGATTCTAAACACAAACCCCAAAATGCCCGGAATGTCGGAATGTTGGCCGTTGTTCAGCCCAGGCAGATAAGCGACAAAACCGAACCTCCCCGCGCCCACTCACCAACACTCACCACGACGCCGGTCAGCCTGTCCCCGGATGCTGGCGGTCCGTTGGCTGGAGCGGTATCGCAGCTCTGCTAACTTCTTCCTTATGTGTGTGGTAGACCTGTGGATCCCAAATCTGCGGGATCGGCCCCTTCGTATCTTTGTGGGGCGGGCTGTGTGGTAGATGACGTGCATCCCACACACTGGTCAGAGAGCGGAGCTCGGCCTCCCCCCAGGGTGCAGCACCTTGTCTGGACGCCATGCTATCTAATCTGGAGACACCGCCCGCCAGAGCGTCGAGACGACACGGCGCTAATGCGTCCTCGATGGGAAGGAAACCCTGTTCTGAGACGCAACGGCGCTCACAAAGTGTCGCTTCCTCGAGACAGTGTCTATGGAAGTATATATAGCTATATCCATGTACCAGCAGTGATGGAGTTACAGGCAGTGATGGGAGTACCAGCAGTGATGGAGTTACAGGCAGTGATGGGAGTACCAGCAGTGATGGAGTTACAGGTAGTGATGGGAGTACCAGCAGTGATGGAGTTACAGGCAGTGATGGGAGTACCAGCAGTGATGGAGATACAGGTAGTGATGGGAGTACCAGCAGTGATGGAGTTACAGGCAGTGATGGGAGTACCAGCAGTGATGGAGTTACAGGTATTGATGGGAGTACCAGCAGTGATGGAGTTACAGGAAGTGATGGGAGTACCAGCAGTGATGGAGTTACAGGCAGTGATGGGAGTACCAGCAGTGATGGAGTTACAGGCAGCGATGGGAGTACCAGCAGTGATGGAGTTACAGGTAGTGATGGGAGTACCAGCAGTGATGGAGTTACAGGCAGTGATGGGAGTACCAGCAGTGATGGAGTTACAGGTAGCGATGGGAGTGCCAGCAGTGATGGAGTTACAGGTAGCGATGGGAGTGCCAGCAGTGAAGGAGTTACAGGTAGCGATGGGAGTACCAGCAGTGATGGAGTTACAGGCAGCGATGGGAGAGCCAGCAGTGATGGAGTTACAGGTAGCGATGGGAGAGCCAGCAGTGATGGAGTTACAGGTAGCGATGGGAGTGCCAGCAGTGATGGAGTTACAGGTAGCGATGGGAGTACCAGCAGTGATGGAGTTACAGGCAGCGATGGGAGAGCCAGCAGTGATGGAGTTACAGGCAGCGATGGGAGTGCCAGCAGTGATGGAGTTACAGGTAGCGATGGGAGTGCCAGCAGTGATGGAGTTACAGGTAGCGATGGGAGTACCAGCAGTGATGGAGTTACAGATAGCGATGGGAGTGCCAGCAGTGATGGAGTTACAGGTAGTGATGGGAGTACCAGCAGTGATGGAGTTACAGGTAGTGATGGGAGTACCAGCAGTGATGGAGTTACAGGCAGTGATGGGAGTACCAGCAGTGATGGAGATACAGGCAGTGATGGGAGTACCAGCAGTGATGGAGTTACAGGTAGTGATGGGAGTACCAGCAGTGATGGAGTTACAGGTAGCGATGGGAGTACCAGCAGTGATGGAGTTACAGGCAGTGATGGGAGTACCAGCAGTGATGAAGTTACAGGCAGTGATGGGAGTACCAGCAGTGATGGAGTTACAGGCAGCGATGGGAGAGCCAGCAGTGATGGAGTTACAGGTAGCGATGGGAGAGCCAGCAGTGATGGAGTTACAGGCAGTGATGGGAGTACCAGCAGTGAAGGAGTTACAGGTAGTGATGGGAGTACCAGCAGTGATGGAGTTACAGGCAGTGATGGGAGTACCAGCAGTGATGGAGTTACAGGTAGTGATGGGAGTACCAGCAGTGATGGAGTTACAGGTAATGATGGGAGTACCAGCAGTGATGGAGTTACAGGTAGCGATGGGAGTACCAGCAGTGATGGAGTTACAGGTAGTGATGGGAGTACCAGCAGTGATGGAGTTACAGGCAGTGATGGGAGTACCAGCAGTGATGGAGTTACAGGCAGCGATGGGAGAGCCAGCAGTGATGGAGTTACAGGTAGTGATGGGAGTACCAGCAGTGATGGAGTTACAGGTAGTGATGGGAGTACCAGCAGTGATGGAGTTACAGGTAGTGATGGGAGTACCAGCAGTGATGGGAGTACCAGCAGTGATGGAGTTACAGGCAGTGATGGGAGTACCAGCAGTGATGGAGTTACAGGTAGTGATGGGAGTACCAGCAGTGATGGAGTTACAGGCAGTGATGGGAGTACCAGCAGTGATGGAGTTACAGGTAGTGATGGGAGTACCAGCAGTGATGGAGTTACAGGCAGTGATGGGAGTACCAGCAGTGATGGAGTTACAGGCAGTGATGGGAGTACCAGCAGTGATGGAGTTACAGGCAGTGATGGGAGTACCAGCAGTGATGGAGTTACAGGTAGCGATGGGAGTACCAGCAGTGATGAAGTTACAGGTAGTGATGGGAGTACCAGCAGTGATGGAGTTACAGGCAGTGATGGGAGTACCAGCAGTGAAGGAGTTACAGGTAGTGATGGGAGTACCAGCAGTGATGGAGTTACAGGCAGTGATGGGAGTACCAGCAGTGATGGAGTTACAGGCAGTGATGGTAGAACCAGCATTGATGGAGTTACAGGTAGTGATGGGAGTACCAGCAGTGATGGTGTTACAGGTAGTGATGGGTATATGGGCACTGGACTATGGGATGGAGGATATGTATGATGGGTATATGGGCACTGGACTATGGGATGGAGGATATGTATGATGGGTATATGGGCACCGGACTATGGGATGGAGGATTTGTGATGGGTATATGGGCACGGGACTATGGGATGGAGGATGTGTGATGGGTATATGGGCACGGGACTATGGGATGGAGGATATGTATGATGGGTATATGGGCACTGGACTATGGGATGGAGGATATATATGATGGGTATATGAGCACTGGACTATGGGATGGAGGATATGTGTGACGGGTATGTGGGCACTGGACTATGGGATGGAGGATATGTATGATGGGTATATGGGCACTGGACTATGGGATGGAGGATTTGTGATGGGTATATGGGCACTGGACTATGGGATGGAGGATATGTATGACGGGTATATGGGCACGGGACTATGCGATGGAGGATATGTATGATGGGTATATGGGCACTGGACTATGGGATGGAGGATTTGTGATGGGTATATGGGCACTGGACTATGGGATGGAGGATATGTATGATGGGTATATGGTCACAGGACTATGGGATGGAGGATATGTGTGACGGGTATGTGGGCACTGGACTATGGGATGGAGGATATGTATGATGGGTATAAGGGCACTGGACTATGGGATGGAGGATGTGTGATGGGTATATGGGCACGGGACTATGGGATGGAGGATATATATGATGGGTATATGGGCACGGGACTATGGGATGGAGGATATGTATGATGGGTATATGGGCATGGGACTATGGGATGGAGGATATATATGATGGGTATATGAGCACTGGACTATGGGATGGAGGATATGTATGATGGGTATATGGGCACTGGACTATGGGATGGAGGATATGTTTGATGGGTATATGGGCACGGGACAATGAGATGGAGGATATGTATGATGGGTATATGGGCACGGGACTATGGGATGGAGGATATGTATGATGGGTATATGGGCACTGGACTATGGGATGGAGGATATGTTTGATGGGTATATGGGCACGGGACAATGAGATGGAGGATATGTATGATGGGTATATGGGCACGGGACTATGGGATGGAGGATATATATGATGGGTATATGAGCACTGGACTATGGGATGGAGGATATGTATGAGGGGTATATGGGCACTGGACTATGGGATGGAGGATATGTTTGACGGGTATATGGGCACGGGACAATGAGATGGAGGATATGTATGATGGGTATATGGGCACGGGACTATGGGATGGAGGATATGTATGATGGGTATATGGGCACTGGACTATGGGATGGAGGATATATATGATGGGTATATGAGCACTGGACTATGGGATACAGGATATGTATGATGGGTATATGGGCACTTGACTATGGGATGGAGGATATATATGATGGGTATATGAGCACTGGACTATGGGATGGAGGATATGTATGATGGGTATATGGGCACTGGACTATGGGATGGAGGATATATATGATGGGTATATGAGCACTGGACTATGGGATGGAGGATATGTATGATGGGTATATGAGCACTGGACTATGGGATGGAGGATATGTATGATGGGTATATGGGCACTGGACTATGGGATGGAGGATATATATGATGGGTATATGAGCACTGGACTATGGGATGGAGGATATGTATGATGGGTATATGGGCACTGGACTATGGGATGGAGGATATGTTTGACGGGTATATGGGCACGGGACAATGAGATGGAGGATATGTATGATGGGTATATGGGCACTGGACTATGGGATGGAGGATATATATGATGGGTATATGAGCACTGGACTATGGGATGGAGGATATGTATGATGGGTATATGGGCACTGGACTATGGGATGGAGGATATGTTTGACGGGTATATGGGCACGGGACTATGAGATGGAGGATATGTATGATGGGTATATGGGCACGGGACTATGGGATGGAGGATATGTATGATGGGTATATGGGCACGGGACTATGGGATGGAGGATATGTGTGACGGGTATATGGGCACGGGACTATGGGATGGAGGGAGGATATGTATGATGGGTATATGGGCACGGGACTATGGGATGGAGGATATGTGTGATGGGTATATGGGCACGGGACTATGGGATGGAGGATACGTGTGACGGGTATATGGGCACTGGACTATGGGATGGAGGGAGGATATGTATGATGGGTATATGGGAATGGGACTATGGGATGGAGGATATGTGTGACGGGTATATGGGCACTGGACTATGGGATGGAGGGAGGATATGTATGATGGGTATATGGGCATGGGACTATGGGATGGAGGATATGTATGATGGGTATATGGGCACCGGACTATGGGATGGAGGATTTGTGATGGGTATATGGGCACGGGACTATGGGATGGAGGATGTGTGATGGGTATATGGGCACGGGACTATGGGATGGAGGATATGTATGATGGGTATATGGGTACTGGACTATGGGATGGAGGATATATATGATGGGTATATGAGCACTGGACTATGGGATGGAGGATATGTGTGACGGGTATGTGGGCACTGGACTATGGGATGGAGGATATGTATGATGGGTATATGGGCACTGGACTATGGGATGGAGGATTTGTGATGGGTATATGGGCACTGGACTATGGGATGGAGGATATGTATGACGGGTATATGGGCACGGGCCTATGGGATGGAGGATATGTATGATGGGTATATGGGCACGGGACTATGCGATGGAGGATATGTGTGACAGGTATATGGGTACTGGACTATGGGATGGAGGGAGGATATATGTATGATGGGTATATGGGCACCGGACTATGGGATGGAGGATTTGTGATGGGTATATGGGCACGGGACCATTGGATGGAGGATGTGTAATGGGTATATGGGCACGGGACTATGGGATGGAGGATATGTATGATGGGTATATGGGCACTGGACTATGGGATGGAGGATATATATGATGGGTATATGAGCACTGGACTATGGGATGGAGGATATGTGTGACGGGTATGTGGGCACGGGACTATGGGATGGAGGATATGTGTGACGGGTATGTGGGCACTGGACTATGGGATGGAGGATATATATGATGGGTATATGAGCACTGGACTATGGGATGGAGGATATGTGTGACGGGTATGTGGGCACGGGACTATGGGATGGAGGATATGTATGATGGGTATATGGGCACTGGACTATGGGATGGAGGATTTGTGATGGGTATATGGGCACGGGACCATTGGATGGAGGATATGTATGATGGGTATATGGGCACGGGACTATGGGATGGAGGATGTGTGATGGGTATATGGGCACGGGACTATGGGATGGAGGATGTGTGATGGGTATATGGGCACGGGACTATGGGATGGAGGATATGTATGATGGGTATATGGGCACTGGACTATGGGATGGAGGATATATATGATGGGTATATGAGCACTGGACTATGGGATGGAGGATATGTATGATGAGTATATGGGCACCGGACTATGGGATGGCGGATATGTATGATGGGTATATGGGCACTGGACTATGGGATGGAGGATTTGTGATGGGTATATGGGCACGGGACCATTGGATGGAGGATATGTATGATGGGTATATGGGCATGGGACTATGGGATGGAGGATGTGTGATGGGTATATGGGCACGGGACTATGGGATGGAGGATATGTATGATGGGTATATGGGCACTGGACTATGGGATGGAGGATATATATGATGGGTATATGAGCACTGGACTATGGGATGGAGGATATGTATGATGAGTATATGGGCACCGGACTATGGGATGGCGGATATGTATGATGGGTATATGGGCACTGGACTATGGGATGGAGGATATATATGATGGGTATATGAGCACTGGACTATGGGATGGAGGATATGTATGATGGGTATATGGGCACCGGACTATGGGATGGAGGATATGTATGATGGGTATATGAGCACTGGACTATGGGATGGCGGATATATATGATGGGTATATGAGCACTGGACTATGGGATGGAGGATATGTATGATGGGTATATGGGCACCGGACTATGGGATGGAGGATATGTATGATGGGTATATGAGCACGGGACTATGGGATGGAGGATATGTATGATGGGTATATGAGCACTGGACTATGGGATGGCGGATATATATGATGGGTATATGAGCACTGGACTATGGGATGGAGGATATGTATGATGGGTATATGAGCACTGGACTATGGGATGGAGGATATATATGATGGGTATATGGGCACGGGACTATGGGATGGAGGATATGTATGATGGGTATATGAGCACTGGACTATGGGATGGAGGATATGTATGATGGGTATATGAGCACTGGACTATGGGATGGAGGATATGTATGATGGGTATATGGGCACTGGACTATGGGATGGAGGATATGTATGATGGGTATATGAGCACTGGACTATGGGATGGAGGATATGTATGATGGGTATATGAGCACTGGACTATGGGATGGAGGATATATATGATGGGTATATGGGCACGGGACTATGGGATGGAGGATATGTATGATGGGTATATGAGCACTGGACTATGGGATGGAGGATATGTATGATGGGTATATGAGCACTGGACTATGGGATGGAGGATATGTATGATGGGTATATGGGCACGGGACTATGGGATGGAGGATATGTATGATGGGTATATGGGCACTGGACTATGGGATGGAGGATATGTATGATGGGTATATGGGCACGGGACTATGGGATGGAGGATATGTATGATGGGTATATGAGCACTGGACTATGGGATGGAGGATATGTATGATGGGTATATGGGCACGGGACTATGGGATGGAGGATATGTATGATGGGTATATGGGCACCGGACTATGGGATGGAGAATATGTATGATGGGCATATGGGCACTGGACTATGGGATGGAGGATATGTATGATGGGTATATGGGCACTGGACTATGGGATGGAGGATAATTATAATTTGCTATAACTATCCACAGTTAGTTACTATGCCCGGGCAGCGCCAGGCTCTTCAGCTAGTTGGATATAAACTAGTAATATAAATGTTTTTATATATCACACATATATATATTTTTTTTTAACGTTGCAGAAACATAAAAAAAAAAACCATTAATGCCTGCCACCCTTTTTCTGGGCTGCCACATACCTCCCCAGCATCTCTCCATGTTGGCGCACAACTTCCATCATCCTCCGGTGCGAGGCCTCCAGGTTTTCTAATGTTGGGATTTCTGCTGAGGGAACGGTAAGAGTTAATTCTGCTGTGACCTCTCTGTAAAGGTCCATGTTTGTTGTGTAACACTTACGGTTTTGGGGCGCCTGTGCTTCATCGGGGGAGGAGGCGCTTAAAGCCCACCGGATCCTGTGGCCCCACCGGCTGGGGAAACACAACGCTTACTCTGACACGAGCGCCCAACACCCGGAGTGACGCTGGCGAGAGCTCATTGGCCGGAGGAGACGGGGTACCAGATGGCTGGGGTGGTCCTAGGGATAAGAAACGCATTGAGCGGAGTACGCCTTCCACTTGACGGTGGCTTTTGGGGCGGCCTCAGTCTCCAGTAATGTTCTGATGCTATGGAGCGGGGAAAACGCCTTTTATGACCTAATGGGGCAGAATGTGTGAAAACAAAGGAAAATCAAATGAAAAAATGTCAATGTCAACCCAAATTCCGTTTTGGCTTTTACAATCCTCGCCCCTGTTGGGCCCCGATATATAAAGATCACCGGTCCACAATGGTCAGCTGGTTTTCAAATATAATTTTGTGGTCATAAAACTAAATGAGAAAAAAAAAGGCCTTTTTATTCCCACCTGAAAACAGGAAAGAAAATGTCAGTGACCTGAAAATGATTCTAAACACAAACCCCAAAATGCCCGGAATGTCGGAATGTTGGCCGTTGTTCAGCCCAGGCAGATAAGCGACAAAACCGAACCTCCCCGCGCCCACTCACAAACACTCACCACGACGCCGGTCAGCCTGTCCCCGGATGCTGGCGGTCCGTTGGCTGGAGCGGTATCGCAGCTCCGCTAACTTCTTCCTTATGTGTGTGGTAGACCTGTGGATCCCAAATCTGCGGGATCGGCCCCTTCGTATCTTTGTGGGACGGGCTGTGTGGTAGATGACGTGCATCCCACACACTGGTCAGAGAGCGGAGCTCGGCCTCCCCCCAGGGTGCAGCACCTTGTCTGGACGCCATGCTATCTAATCTGGAGACGCCGCCCGCCAGAGCGTCGAGACGACACGGCGCTAATGCGTCCTCGATGGGAAGGAAACCCTGTTCTGAGACGCAACGGCGCTCACAAAGTGTCGCTTCCTCGAGACAGTGTCTATGGAAGTATATATAGCTATATCCATGTACCAGCAGTGATGGAGTTACAGGCAGCGATGGGAGTACCAGCAGTGATGGAGTTACAGGCAGTGATGGGAGTACCAGCAGTGATGGAGTTACAGGCAGTGATGGGAGTACCAGCAGTGATGGAGTTACAGGTAGTGATGGGAGTACCAGCAGTGATGGAGTTACAGGCAGTGATGGGAGTACCAGCAGTGATGGAGTTACAGGTAGTGATGGGAGTACCAGCAGTGATGGAGTTACAGGCAGTGATGGGAGTACCAGCAGTGATGGAGTTACAGGTATTGATGGGAGTACCAGCAGTGATGGAGTTACAGGAAGTGATGGGAGTACCAGCAGTGATGGAGTTACAGGCAGTGATGGGAGTACCAGCAGTGATGGAGTTACAGGCAGCGATGGGAGTACCAGCAGTGATGGAGTTACAGGTAGTGATGGGAGTACCAGCAGTGATGGAGTTACAGGTAGCGATGGGAGTACCAGCAGTGATGGAGTTACAGGCAGTGATGGGAGTACCAGCAGTGATGGAGTTACAGGTAGCGATGGGAGTGCCAGCAGTGATGGAGTTACAGGTAGCGATGGGAGTGCCAGCAGTGAAGGAGTTACAGGTAGCGATGGGAGTACCAGCAGTGATGGAGTTACAGGCAGCGATGGGAGAGCCAGCAGTGATGGAGTTACAGGTAGCGATGGGAGAGCCAGCAGTGATGGAGTTACAGGTAGCGATGGGAGTGCCAGCAGTGATGGAGTTACAGGTAGCGATGGGAGTACCAGCAGTGATGGAGTTACAGGCAGCGATGGGAGTACCAGCAGTGATGGTGTTACAGGTAGTGATGGGAGTACCAGCAGTGATGGTGTTACAGGTAGTGATGGGAGTACCAGCAGTGATGGTGTTACAGGTAGTGATGGGAGTACCAGCAGTGATGGTGTTACAGGTAGTGATGGGAGTACCAGCAGTGATGGTGTTACAGGTAGTGATGGGAGTACCAGCAGTGATGGAGTTACAGGTAGTGATGGGAGTACCAGCAGTGATGGAGTTACAGGCAGTGATGGGAGTACCAGCAGTGATGGAGTTACAGGTAGTGATGGGAGTACCAGCAGTGATGGAGTTACAGGTAGTGATGGGAGTACCAGCAGTGATGGAGTTACAGGCAGTGATGGGAGTACCAGCAGTAATGGAGTTACAGGTAGTGATGGGAGTACCAGCAGTGATGGTGTTACAGGTAGTGATGGGAGTACCAGCAGTGATGGAGTTACAGGCAGTGATGGGAGTACCAGCAGTGATGGAGTTACAGGCAGTGATGGGAGTACCAGCAGTGATGGAGTTACAGGTAGTGATGGGAGTACCAGCAGTGATGGAGTTACAGGCAGTGATGGGAGTACCAGCAGTGACCATTGTGTACCGTTATGTTTATATATCGGGCACTTTTTCTTTTTGCTTGTGTGCAATGTGTCAGCATGTGGGGCCCCAACTTGCCTAAAACCGGCTCTGCTGATACTATATGGATATCCAAAACATTTAACCCACTGATATCAATATATTTTTTTCCGTCTCACGGACCGCCATCTCCAGCATCACCGCCAGCACCGCCATCTCCACCATCACCACCAGCACCGCCATCTCCAGCATCACCGCCAGCACCGCCATCTCCAGCATCATCGCCAGCACCTCCATCTCCACCATCACCGCCAGCACCGCCATCTTCACCATCACCGCCAGCACCGCCATCTCCACCATCACCGCCAGCACCGCCATCTTCACCATCATCGCCAGCACCGCCATCTTCACCATCACCGCCAGCACCGCCATCTCCACCATCACCGCCAGCACCGCCATCTTCACCATCACCGCCAGCACCGCCATCTTCACCATCATCGCCAGCACCGCCATCTTCACCATCATCGCCAGCACCGCCATCTTCACCATCACCGCCAGCACCGCCATCTTCACCATCACCGCCATCTCCACCATCATCGCCAGCACCGCCATCTTCACCATCACCGCCAGCACCGCCATCTTCACCATCACCGCCATCTCCACCATCATCGCCAGCACCGCCATCTTCACCATCACCGCCAGCACCGCCATCTTCACCATCACCGCCAGCACCGCCATCTCCACCATCACCGCCAGCACCGCCATCTTCACCATCATCGCCAGCACCGCCATCTTCACCATCACCGCCAGCACCGCCATCTTCACCATCACCGCCATCTCCACCATCATCGCCAGCACCGCCATCTTCACCATCACCGCCAGCACCGCCATCTTCACCAGCACCGCCATCTCCACCATCACCGCCAGCACCGCCATCTTCACCATCACCGCCAGTACC
Organism: Dendrobates tinctorius; assembly: GCF_039654945.1. Taxonomy (NCBI): domain Eukaryota; kingdom Metazoa; phylum Chordata; class Amphibia; order Anura; family Dendrobatidae; genus Dendrobates; species Dendrobates tinctorius. The sequence goes on along the minus strand of NW_027362010.1, from coordinate 1,026,999 downwards.
GCCATCTTCACCATCACCGCCATCTCCACCATCACCGCCAGCACCGCCATCTTCACCATCACCGCCAGCACCGCCATCTTCACCATCACCGCCATCTTCACCATCACCGCCATCTCCACCATCATCGCCAGCACCGCCATCTTCACCATCACCGCCAGCACCGCCATCTTCACCAGCACCGCCATCTCCACCATCACCGCCAGCACCGCCATCTTCACCATCATCGCCAGCACCGCCATCTTCACCATCACCGCCAGCACCGCCATCTCCACCATCACCGCCATCACCGCCAGCACGCCATCTTCACCATCACCGCCAGCACCGCCATCTTCACCATCACCGCCAGCACCGCCATCTCCACCATCACCGCCAGCACCGCCATCTCCACCATCACCGCCATCTTCACCATCACCACCAGCACCGCCATCTCCACCATCACCGCCAGCACCGCCATCTTCACCATCACCGCCAGCACCGCCATCTCCAGCATCACCGCCAGCACCGCCATCTCCACCATCACCGCCAGCACCGCCATCTCCAGCATCACCGCCAGCACCGCCATCTTCACCATCACCGCCAGCACCACCATCTCCACCATCACCGCCATCTCCACCATCATCGCCAGCACCGCCATCTTCACCATCACCGCCAGCACCGCCATCTCCACCATCACCGCCAGCACCGCTATCTTCACCATCACCGCCAGCACCGCCATCTCCAGCATCACCGCCAGCACCGCCATCTCCACCATCACCGCAAGCACCGCCATCTCCAGCATCATCGCCAGCACCGCCATCTCCACCATCACCGCCATCACCGCCATCTCCACCATCACCGCCATCACCGCCATCACCGCCAGCACCGCCATCTCCTCCATCACCGCCAGCACAGCCATCTTCACCATCACCGCCAGCACCGCCATCTCCACCATCACCGCCAGCATCGCCATCTCCACCATCATCGCCAGCACCGCCATCTCCACCATCACCGCCAGCACCGCCACCTTCACCATCACCGCCCGCACCGCCATCTCCACCATCACCGCCAGCACCGCCATCTTCACCATCACCGCCATCTCCACCATCATCGCCAGCACCGCCATCTTCACTATCACCGCCAGCACCGCCATCTTCACCATCACCGCCATCTCCACCATCACCGCCATCTTCACCATCACCGCCATCTCCACCATCACCGCCAGCACCGCCATCTTCACCATCATCGCCAGCACCACCATCTTCACCATCACCGCCAGCACCGCCATCTCCACCATCACCGCCAGCACCGCCATCTTCACCATCACCGCCAGCACCGCCATCTTCACCATCACCGCCAGCACCGCCATCTTCACCATCACCGCCAGCACCGCCATCTCCACCATTACCGCCAGCACCGCCATCTTCACCATCACCGCCAGCACCGCCATCTCCACCATCACCGCCAGCACCGCCATCTTCACCATCACTGCCAGCACCGCCATCTCCAGCATCACCGCCAGCACCGCCATCTCCACCATCACCGCCATCTCCACCATCACCGCCATCACCGCCATCACCGCCATCACCGCCAGCACCGCCATCTCCTCCATCACCGCCAGCAACGCCATCTTCACCATCACCGCCAGCACCTCCATCTCCACCATCACCGCCAGCACCGCCATCTCCACCATCACCGCCAGCACCGCCATCTTCACCATCACCGCCAGCACCGCCAGCACCGCCATCTTCACCATCACCGCCATCTCCACCATCATCGCCAGCACCGCCATCTTCACCATCACCGCCAGCACCGCCATCTTCACCATCATCGCCAGCACCGCCATCTTCACCATCACCGCCAGCACCGCCATCTCCACCATCACCGCCAGCACCGCCATCTTCACCATCACCGCCATCTTCACCATCACCGCCAGCACCGCCATCTTCACCATCACCGCCAGCACCGCCATCTCCACCATCACCGCCAGCACCGCCATCTCCAGCATCATCGCCAGCACCGCCATCTTCACCATCACCGCCAGCACCGCCATCTCCACCATCACCGCCAGCACCACCATCTCCAGCATCATCGCCAGCACCGCCATCTTCACCATCACCGCCATCACTGCCATCTCCAGCATCATCGCCAGCACCGCCATCTCCACCATCACCGCCAGCACCGCCATCTCCACCATCACCGCCAGCACCGCCATCTCCAGCATAATCGCCAGCACCGCCATCTTCACCATCACCGCCAGCACCGCCATCTCCAGCATCATCGCCAGCACCGCCATCTTCACCATTACCGCCAGCACCGCCATCTCCACCATTACCGCCAGCACCGCCATCTCCACCATCACCGCCAGCACCGCCATCTCCACCATCACCGCCAGCACCGCCATCTCCACCATCACCGCCAGCACCGCCATCTTCACCATCACCGCCAGCACCGCCATCTTCACCATCACCGCCAGCACCGCCATCTCCAGCATCACCGCCAGCACCGCCATCTCCAGCATCACCACCAGCACTGCCATCTCCAGCATCATCGCCAGCACCGCCATCTTCACCATCACCGCCAGCACCGCCATCTCCACCATCACCGCCAGCACCGCCATCTCCAGCATCATCGCCAGCACCGCCATCTTCACCATCACCGCCAGCACCGCCATCTCCAGCATCATCGCCAGCACCGCCATCTTCACCATCACCGCCAGCACCGCCATCTCTGCCAGCACCGCCATCTCCAGCATCATCGCCAGCACCGCCATCTTCACCATCACCGCCAGCACCGCCATCTCCAGCATCATCGCCAGCACCGCCATCTTCACCATTACCGCCAGCACCGCCATCTCCACCATTACCGCCAGCACCGCCATCTCCACCATCACCGCCAGCACCGCCATCTCCACCATCACCGCCAGCACCGCCATCTTCACCATCACCGCCAGCACCGCCATCTTCACCAGCACCGCCATCTCCAGATGCTTTATAGAGTGCCTGTTGTCAGAAGACCCTCGGAGCGGGATTGCTGCTTCCACCAGGATCATTCTGAGACCCTTTTTGAAGATTTCTGACGGATATTAATGAGTATACGGCTCCTGGAAGCCAGCGGTGAGGAGTAAAGCAGGCAGTGAGAGTGGGGAAGCCCCGGGAGGAGCTGTGGCCGCCTGATCTGGGGAAGCGGCTCGGTCCTGCTCCGCTCGTGGGGAGAAATGAAGTGCTGCAGGATCCGACAGCCGTGGGAGCTGAGGAGAGCCGGAGGAGCGCAGCAGAGCGGACGGCTGGTGGGGTTTGCAGGAAGCAGGTTGCTGCGGAGTCAGTCTCACCCAATATTATCCACACTGCTGCTTGTTCTAACATATAGCATCTTATGTGAGCATTGTACGCTGTCTGTTGTGTAACTGAACATTTGCCACTGACATTATCTACGACCTGTGTTGGCTAGTTCTTAGCAGTGACATTACCGAGCACACGGTATCTCATCATAACCGATCTGGAAAGAGATTCTATCTATTATTTGCATTGAGTAGTATGGAAGATTGCAGAGGATTGGAATGAATGACTTTGCTGCCACCTACTGGCTCCTTTAGGCATAACTTGAGGAATCCACTTTCAATGTAAATTACCTCTCTATGACCAAGTTGCCTATGAAACGATGAATAATTTCTAATTACTTGATTTTGCCTTTCTCCCTGATTGAGTTACATTTAAACCAGATTTATAAAATGGGTAAATCTACTAAAATGCAAACTGAAGAGGCAGCCAAAACCACTAAAACCCCCAAGAAGGGTCAAGAGAAAGAGAGATCTAGAAAACAACTGTCTCTGGATCTCCAATCCAGTAAATCAAACTCTGCAAATAACCAAAGCTCCTCTTCTCTGGCGCAATGGTTTGTTAGCGACCATGAGCAAGAGGATTCTACACTTGAAGAGACAAGCCGTAAAGATTATATTAAAACCCTACCCACTACAGAATGCATAAGGAATCTCTTTACAGACTTTACCCCAACCATTAAAGAAGAAATAGCGGATCTTAAAAAAAGATGTCCGGCAGGTTTACACAAGAGTGCGGAACCTGGAGGAAACTTGTGATCAGATATCCACACACCCCGAACGGGTTACCGAAATTTTAATTCATAATCAAAAGGAGAGCTTCCTACAAAAATCCATATAGATGACCTAGAGAACAGGTCAAGAAGGAACAATCGGAGAATCAGAGAGCTTCCTACAAAAATCCATATAGATGACCTAGAGAACAGGTCAAGAAGGAACAATCGGAGAATCAGAGAGCTTCCTACAAAAATCCATATAGATGACCTAGAGAACAGGTCAAGAAGGAACAATCGGAGAATCAGAGAGCTTCCTACAAAAATCCATATAGATGACCTAGAGAACAGGTCAAGAAGGAACAATCGGAGAATCAGAGAGCTTTCTACAAAAATCCATATAGATGACCTAGAGAACAGGTCAGGAAGGAACAATCTGAGAATCAGAGGGCTTCCTACAAAAATCCATATAGATGACCTAGAGAACAGGTCAAGAAGGAACAATCTGAGAATCAGAGAGCTTCCTACAAAAATCCATATAGATGACCTAGAGAACAGGTCAAGAAGGAACAATCGGAGAATCAGAGAGCTTCCTACGAAAATCCATATAGATGACCTAGAGAACAGGTCAAGAAGGAACAATCGGAGAATCAGAGAGCTTCCTACAAAAATCCATATAGATGACCTAGAGAACAGGTCAAGAAGGAACAATCGGAGAATCAGGGAGCTTCCTACAAAAATCCATATAGATGACCTAGAGAACAGGTCAAGAAGGAACAATCTGAGAATCAGAGAGCTTCCTACAAAAATCCATATAGATGACCTAGAGAACAGGTCAAGAAGGAACAATCTGAGAATCAGAGGGCTTCCTACAAAAATCCATATAGATGACCTAGAGAACAGGTCAAGAAAGAACAATCGGAGAATCAGAGAGCTTCCTACAAAAATCCATATAGATGACCTAGAGAACAGGTCAAGAAGGAACAATCTGAGAATCAGAGAGCTTCCTACAAAAATCCATATAGATGACCTAGAGAACAGGTCAAGAAGGAACAATCGGAGAATCAGAGAGCTTCCTACAAAAATCTATATAGATGACCTAGAGAATAGGTCAAGAAGGAACAATCGGAGAATCAGAGAGCTTCCTACAAAAATCCATATAGATGACCTGGAGAACAGGTCAAGAAGGAACAATCTGAGAATCAGAGAGCTTCCTACAAAAATCCACATAGATGACCTAGAGAACAGGTCAAGAAGGAACAATCTGAGAATCAGAGAGCTTCCTACAAAATCCATATAGATGACCTAGAGAACAGGTCAAGAAGGAACAATCAGAGAATCAGAGAGCTTCCTGCAAAAATCCATATAGATGACCTAGAGAACAGGTCAGGAAGGAACAATCGGAGAATCAGAGGGCTTCCTACAAAAATCCATATAGATGACATAGAGAACAGGTCAAGAAGGAACAATCTGAGAATCAGAGAGCTTCCTACAAAATCCATATAGATGACCTAGAGAACAGGTCAGGAAGGAACAATCGGAGAATCAGAGGGCTTCCTACAAAAATCCATATAGATGACATAGAGAACAGGTCAAGAAGGAACAATCTGAGAATCAGAGAGCTTCCTACAAAAATCCATATAGATGACCTAGAGAACAGGTCAAGAAGGAACAATCTGAGAATCAGAGAGCTTCCTACAAAAATCCATATAGATGACCTAGAGAACAGGTCAAGAAGGAACAATCTGAGAATCAGAGAGCTTCCTGCAAAATCCATATAGATGACCTAGAGAACAGGTCAAGAAGGAACAATCAGAGAATCAGAGAGCTTCCTACAAAAATCCATATAGATAACCTAGAGAACAGGTCAAGAAGGAACAATCTGAGAATCATAGAGCTTTCTACAAATTCCATATAGATGACCTAGAGAACAGGTCAAGAAGGAACAATCTGAGAATCAGAGAGCTTCCTACAAAAATCCATATAGATGACCTAGAGAACAGGTCAAGAAGGAACAATCTGAGAATCAGAGAGCTTCCTAAAAAATCCATATAGATGACCTAGAGAACAGGTCAAGAAGGAACAATCTGAGAATCAGAGAGCTTCCTACAAAAATCCATATAGATGACCTAGAGAACAGGTCAAGAAGGAACAATCTGAGAATCAGAGAGCTTCCTACAAAAATCCATATAGATGACCTAGAGAACAGGTCAAGAAGGAACAATCTGAGAATCAGAGAGCTTCCTACAAAAATCCATATAGATGACCTAGAGAACAGGTCAAGAAGGAACAATCTGAGAATCAGAGAGCTTCCTACAAAAATCCATATAGATGACCTAGAGAACAGGTCAAGAAGGAGCAATCTGAGAATCAGAGAGCTTCCTACAAAAATCCATATAGATGACCTAGAGAACAGGTCAAGAAGGAACAATCTGAGAATCAGAGAGCTTCCTACAAAAATCCATATAGATGACCTAGAGAACAGGTCAAGAAGGAACAATCTGAGAATCAGAGAGCTTCCTACAAAAATCCATATAGATGACCTAGAGAACAGGTCAGGAAGGAACAATCTGAGAATCAGAGCGCTTTCTACAAAATCCATATAGATGACCTAGAGAACAGGTCAAGAAGGAACAATCTGAGAATCAGAGAGCTTCCTACAAAATCCATATAGATGACCTAGAGAACAGGTCAAGAAGGAACAATCTGAGAATCAGAGAGCTTCCTACAAAAATCCATATAGATGACCTAGAGAACAGGTGAAGAAGGAACAATCTGAGAATCAGAGAGCTTCCTACAAAAATCCATATAGATGACCTAGAGAACAGGTCAAGAAGGAACAATCTGAGAATCAGAGGGCTTCCTACAAAAATCCATATAGATGACCTAGAGAACAGGTCAAGAAAGAACAATCGGAGAATCAGAGAGCTTCCTACAAAAATCCATATAGATGACCTAGAGAATAGGTCAAGAAGGAACAATCGGAGAATCAGAGGGCTTCCTACAAAAATCCACATAGATGACCTAGAGAACAGGTCAAGAAGGAACAATCTGAGAATCAGAGAGCTTCCTACAAAATCCATATAGATGACCTAGAGAACAGGTCAAGAAGGAACAATCAGAGAATCAGAGAGCTTCCTACAAAAATCCATATAGATGACCTAGAGAACAGGTCAAGAAGGAACAATCTGAGAATCAGAGAGCTTCCTACAAAAATCCATATAGATGACCTAGAGAACAGGTCAAGAAGGAACAATCTGAGAATCAGAGAGCTTCCTACAAAAATCCATATAGATGACCTAGAGAACAGGTCAAGAAGGAACAATCTGAGAATCAGAGAGCTTCCTGCAAAATCCATATAGATGACCTAGAGAACAGGTCAAGAAGGAACAATCAGAGAATCAGAGAGCTTCCTACAAAAATCCATATAGATAACCTAGAGAACAGGTCAAGAAGGAACAATCTGAGAATCATAGAGCTTTCTACAAATTCCATATAGATGACCTAGAGAACAGGTCAAGAAGGAACAATCTGAGAATCAGAGAGCTTCCTACAAAAATCCATATAGATGACCTAGAGAACAGGTCAAGAAGGAACAATCTGAGAATCAGAGAGCTTCCTAAAAAATCCATATAGATGACCTAGAGAACAGGTCAAGAAGGAACAATCTGAGAATCAGAGAGCTTCCTACAAAAATCCATATAGATGACCTAGAGAACAGGTCAAGAAGGAGCAATCTGAGAATCAGAGAGCTTCCTACAAAAATCCATATAGATGACCTAGAGAACAGGTCAAGAAGGAACAATCTGAGAATCAGAGAGCTTCCTACAAAAATCCATATAGATGACCTAGAGAACAGGTAAAGAAGGAACAATCTGAGAATCAGAGAGCTTCCTACAAAAATCCATATAGATGACCTAGAGAACAGGTCAGGAAGGAACAATCTGAGAATCAGAGCGCTTTCTACAAAATCCATATAGATGACCTAGAGAACAGGTCAAGAAGGAACAATCTGAGAATCAGAGAGCTTCCTACAAAATCCATATAGATGACCTAGAGAACAGGTCAAGAAGGAACAATCTGAGAATCAGAGAGCTTCCTACAAAAATCCATATAGATGACCTAGAGAACAGGTCAAGAAGGAACAATCTGAGAATCAGAGAGCTTCCTACAAAAATCCATATAGATGACCTAGAGAACAGGTCAAGAAGGAACAATCTGAGAAAGAAAGAGCTTCCTACAAAAATCCATATAGATGACCTAGAGAACAGGTCAAGAAGGAACAATTGGAGAATCAGAGAGCTTCCTACAAAAATCCATATAGATGACCTAGAGAACAGGTCAAGAAGGAACAATCTGAGAATCAGAGAGCTTCCTACAAAAATCCATATAGATGACCTAGAGAACAGGTCAAGAAGGAACAATCTGAGAATCAGAGAGCTTCCTACAAAAATCCATGTAAATGACCTAGAGAACAGGTCAAGAAGGAACAATTGGAGAATCAGAGGGCTTCCTACAAAAATCCATATAGATGACCTAGAGAACAGGTCAAGAAGGAAGAATCTGAGAATCAGAGAGCTTCCTACAAAAATCCATATAGATGACCTAGAGAACAGGTCAAGAAGGAACAATCTGAGAATCAGAGAGCTTCCTACAAAAATCCATATAGATGACCTAGAGAACAGGTCAAGAAGGAACAATCTGAGAATCAGAGAGCTTCCTACAAAAATCCATGTAAATGACCTAGAGAACAGGTCAAGAAGGAACAATTGGAGAATCAGAGGGCTTCCTACAAAAATCCATATAGATGACCTAGAGAACAGGTCAAGAAGGAGCAATCTGAGAATCAGAGAGCTTCCTACAAAAATCCATATAGATGACCTAGAGAACAGGTCAAGAAGGAACAATCTGAGAATCAGAGAGCTTCCTACAAAAATCCATATAGATGACCTAGAGAACAGGTCAAGAAGGAACAATCTGAGAATCAGAGGGCTTCCTACAAAAATCCATATAGATGACCTAGAGAACAGGTCAAGAAAGAACAATTGGAGAATCAGAGAGCTTCCTACAAAAATCCATATAGATGACCTAGAGAATAGGTCAAGAAGGAACAATCGGAGAATCAGAGGGCTTCCTACAAAAATCCACATAGATGACCTAGAGAACAGGTCAAGAAGGAACAATCTGAGAATCAGAGAGCTTCCTACAAAATCCATATAGATGACCTAGAGAACAGGTCAAGAAGGAACAATCAGAGAATCAGAGAGCTTCCTACAAAAATCCATATAGATGACCTAGAGAACAGGTCAAGAAGGAACAATCTGAGAATCAGAGAGCTTCCTACAAAAATCCATATAGATGACCTAGAGAACAGGTCAAGAAGGAACAATCTGAGAATCAGAGAGCTTCCTACAAAAATCCATATAGATGACCTAGAGAACAGGTCAAGAAGGAACAATCTGAGAATCAGAGAGCTTCCTGCAAAATCCATATAGATGACCTAGAGAACAGGTCAAGAAGGAACAATCAGAGAATCAGAGAGCTTCCTACAAAAATCCATATAGATAACCTAGAGAACAGGTCAAGAAGGAACAATCTGAGAATCATAGAGCTTTCTACAAATTCCATATAGATGACCTAGAGAACAGGTCAAGAAGGAACAATCTGAGAATCAGAGAGCTTCCTACAAAAATCCATATAGATGACCTAGAGAACAGGTCAAGAAGGAACAATCTGAGAATCAGAGAGCTTCCTAAAAAATCCATATAGATGACCTAGAGAAAAGGTCAAGAAGGAACAATCTGAGAATCAGAGAGCTTCCTACAAAAATCCATATAGATGACCTAGAGAACAGGTCAAGAAGGAGCAATCTGAGAATCAGAGAGCTTCCTACAAAAATCCATATAGATGACCTAGAGAACAGGTCAAGAAGGAACAATCTGAGAATCAGAGAGCTTCCTACAAAAATCCATATAGATGACCTAGAGAACAGGTCAAGAAGGAACAATCTGAGAATCAGAGAGCTTCCTACAAAAATCCATATAGATGACCTAGAGAACAGGTCAGGAAGGAACAATCTGAGAATCAGAGCGCTTTCTACAAAATCCATATAGATGACCTAGAGAACAGGTCAAGAAGGAACAATCTGAGAATCAGAGAGCTTCCTACAAAATCCATATAGATGACCTAGAGAACAGGTCAAGAAGGAACAATCTGAGAATCAGAGAGCTTCCTACAAAAATCCATATAGATGACCTAGAGAACAGGTCAAGAAGGAACAATCTGAGAATCAGAGTGCTTCCTACAAAAATCCATATAGATGACCTAGAGAACAGGTCAAGAAGGAACAATCTGAGAAAGAAAGAGCTTCCTACAAAAATCCATATAGATGACCTAGAGAACAGGTCAAGAAGGAACAATTGGAGAATCAGAGAGCTTCCTACAAAAATCCATATAGATGACCTAGAGAACAGGTCAAGAAGGAAAAATCTGAGAATCAGAGAGCTTCCTACAAAAATCCATATAGATGACCTAGAGAACAGGTCAAGAAGGAACAATCTGAGAATCAGAGAGCTTCCTACAAAAATCCATGTAAATGACCTAGAGAACAGGTCAAGAAGGAACAATTGGAGAATCAGAGGGCTTCCTACAAAAATCCATATAGATGACCTAGAGAACAGGTCAAGAAGGAAGAATCTGAGAATCAGAGAGCTTCCTACAAAAATCCATATAGATGACCTAGAGAACAGGTAAAGAAGGAACAATCTGAGAATCAGAGAGCTTCCTACAAAAATCCATATAGATGACCTAGAGAACAGGTCAAGAAGCAACAATCTGAGAATCAGAGAGCTTCCTACAAAAATCCATGTAAATGACCTAGAGAACAGGTCAAGAAGGAACAATCGGAGAATCAGAGGGCTTCCTACAAAAATCCATATAGATGACCTAGAGAACAGGTCAAGAAGGAACAATCTGAGAATCAGAGAGCTTCCTACAAAAATCCATATAGATGACCTAGAGAACAGGTCAAGAAGGAACAATCTGAGAATCAGAGAGCTTCCTACAAAAATCCATATAGATGACCTAGAGAACAGGTCAAGAAGGAACAATCTGAGAATCAGAGAGCTTCCTACAAAAATCCATATAGATAACCTAGAGAACAGGTCAAGAAGGAACAATCTGAGAATCAGAGGGCTTCCTACAAAAATCCATATAGATGACCTAGAGAACAGGTCAAGAAGGAACAATCTGAGAATCAGAGAGCTTCCTACAAAAATCCATATAGATGACCTAGAGAACAGGTCAAGAAGGAACAATCTGAGAATCAGAGGGCTTCCTACAAAAATCCATATAGATGACCTAGAGAACAGGTCAAGAAGGAACAATCTGAGAATCAGAGGGCTTCCTACAAAAATCCATATAGATGACCTAGAGAACAGGTCAAGAAGGAACAATCGGAGAATCAGAGGGCTTCCTACAAAAAGCCATATAGATGACCTAGAGAACAGGTCAAGAAGGAACAATCGGAGAATCAGAGAGCTTCCTACAAAAATCCATATAGATGACCTAGAGAACAGGTCAAGAAGGAACAATCTGAGAGTCAGAGAGCTTCCTACAAAAATCCATATAAATGACCTAGAGAACAGGTCAAGAAGGAACAATCGGAGAATCAGAGAGCTTTATATAAAAATCCATATAGATGACCTAGAGAACAGGTCAAGAAGGAACAATCAGAGAATCAGAGAGCTTCGTACAAAAATCCATATAGATGACCTAGAGAACAGGTCAAGAAGGAACAATCTGAGAATCAGAGAGCTTCCTACAAAAATCCATATAGATGACCTAGAGAACAGGTCAAGAAGGAACAATCTGAGAATCAGAGAGCTTCCTACAAAAATCCATATAGATGACCTAGAGAAGAGGTCAGGAAGGAACAATCGGAGAATCAGAGAGCTTCCTACAAAAATCCATATAGATGACCTAGAGAACAGGTCAGGAAGGAACAATCTGAGAATCAGAGGGCTTCCTACAAAATTCCATATAGATGACCTAGAGAACAGGTCAAGAAGGAACAATCTGAGAATCAGAGAGCTTACTACAAAAATCCATATAGATGACCTACAGAACAGGTCAAGAAGGAACAATCTGAGAATCAGAGAGCTTCCTACAAAAATCCATATAAATGACCTAGAGAACAGGTCAGGAAGGAACAATCTGAGAATCAGAGAGCTTCCTACAAAAATCCATATAGATGACCTAGAGAACAGGTCAAGAAGGAACAATCTGAGAATCAGAGAGCTTCCTACAAAAATCCATATAGATAACCTAGAGAACAGGTCAAGAAGGAACAATCTGAGAATCAGAGGGCTTCCTACAAAAATCCATATAGATGACCTAGAGAACAGGTCAAGAAGGAACAATCTGAGAATCAGAGAGCTTCCTACAAAAATCCATATAGATGACCTAGAGAACAGGTCAAGAAGGAACAATCTGAGAATCAGAGGGCTTCCTACAAAAATCCATATAGATGACCTAGAGAACAGGTCAAGAAGGAACAATCTGAGAATCAGAGGGCTTCCTACAAAAATCCATATAGATGACCTAGAGAACAGGTCAAGAAGGAACAATCGGAGAATCAGAGGGCTTCCTACAAAAAGCCATATAGATGACCTAGAGAACAGGTCAAGAAGGAACAATCGGAGAATCAGAGAGCTTCCTACAAAAATCCATATAGATGACCTAGAGAACAGGTCAAGAAGGAACAATCTGAGAGTCAGAGAGCTTCCTACAAAAATCCATATAAATGACCTAGAGAACAGGTCAAGAAGGAACAATCGGAGAATCAGAGAGCTTTATATAAAAATCCATATAGATGACCTAGAGAACAGGTCAAGAAGGAACAATCAGAGAATCAGAGAGCTTCGTACAAAAATCCATATAGATGACCTAGAGAACAGGTCAAGAAGGAACAATCTGAGAATCAGAGAGCTTCCTACAAAAATCCATATAGATGACCTAGAGAACAGGTCAAGAAGGAACAATCTGAGAATCAGAGAGCTTCCTACAAAAATCCATATAGATGACCTAGAGAAGAGGTCAGGAAGGAACAATCGGAGAATCAGAGAGCTTCCTACAAAAATCCATATAGATGACCTAGAGAACAGGTCAGGAAGGAACAATCTGAGAATCAGAGGGCTTCCTACAAAAATCCATATAGATGACCTAGAGAACAGGTCAAGAAGGAACAATCTGAGAATCAGAGAGCTTCCTACAAAAATCCATATAGATGACCTACAGAACAGGTCAAGAAGGAACAATCTGAGAATCAGAGAGCTTCCTACAAAAATCCATATAAATGACCTAGAGAACAGGTCAGGAAGGAACAATCTGAGAATCAGAGAGCTTCCTACAAAAATCCATATAGATGACCTAGAGAACAGGTCAAGAAGGAACAATCGGAGAATCAGAGAGCTTCCTGCAAAAATCCATATAGATGACCTAGAGAACAGGTCAAGAAGGAACAATCGGAGAATCAGAGAGCTTCCTACAAAATCCATATAGATGACCTAGAGAACAGGTCAAGAAGGAACAATCGGAGAATCAGAGGGCTTCCTACAAAAATCCATATAGATGACCTAGAGAACAGGTCAAGAAGGAACAATCTGAGAATCAGAGAGCTTCCTACAAAAATCCATATAGATGACCTAGAGAACAGGTCAAGAAGGAACAATCTGAGAATCAGAGAGCTTCCTACAAAAATCCATATAGATGACCTAGAGAACAGGTCAAGAAGGAACAATCTGAGAATCAGAGAGCTTCCTACAAAAATCCATATAGATGACCTAGAGAAGAGGTCAGGAAGGAACAATCGGAGAATCAGAGAGCTTCCTACAAAAATCCATATAGATGACCTAGAGAACAGGTCAGGAAGGAACAATCTGAGAATCAGAGGGCTTCCTACAAAAATCCATATAGATGACCTAGAGAACAGGTCAAGAAGGAACAATCTGAGAATCAGAGAGCTTCCTACAAAAATCCATATAGATGACCTACAGAACAGGTCAAGAAGGAACAATCTGAGAATCAGAGAGCTTCCTACAAAAATCCATATAAATGACCTAGAGAACAGGTCAGGAAGGAACAATCTGAGAATCAGAGAGCTTCCTACAAAAATCCATATAGATGACCTAGAGAACAGGTCAAGAAGGAACAATCGGAGAATCAGAGAGCTTCCTGCAAAAATCCATATAGATGACCTAGAGAACAGGTCAAGAAGGAACAATCGGAGAATCAGAGAGCTTCCTACAAAATCCATATAGATGACCTAGAGAACAGGTCAAGAAGGAACAATCTGAGAATCAGAGGGCTTCCTACAAAAATCCATATAGATGACCTAGAGAACAGGTCAAGAAGGAACAATCGGAGAATCAGAGGGCTTCCTACAAAAATCCATATAGATGACCTAGAGAACAGGTCAAGAAGGAACAATCTGAGAATCAGAGAGCTTCCTACAAAAATCCATATAGATGACCTAGAGAAGAGGTCAGGAAGGAACAATCGGAGAATCAGAGAGCTTCCTACAAAAATCCATATAGATGACCTAGAGAACAGGTCAGGAAGGAACAATCTGAGAATCAGAGGGCTTCCTACAAAATTCCATATAGATGACCTAGAGAACAGGTCAAGAAGGAACAATCTGAGAATCAGAGAGCTTACTACAAAAATCCATATAGATGACCTACAGAACAGGTCAAGAAGGAACAATCTGAGAATCAGAGAGCTTCCTACAAAAATCCATATAAATGACCTAGAGAACAGGTCAGGAAGGAACAATCTGAGAATCAGAGAGCTTCCTACAAAAATCCATATAGATGACCTAGAGAACAGGTCAAGAAGGAACAATCTGAGAATCAGAGAGCTTCCTACAAAAATCCATATAGATAACCTAGAGAACAGGTCAAGAAGGAACAATCTGAGAATCAGAGGGCTTCCTACAAAAATCCATATAGATGACCTAGAGAACAGGTCAAGAAGGAACAATCTGAGAATCAGAGAGCTTCCTACAAAAATCCATATAGATGACCTAGAGAACAGGTCAAGAAGGAACAATCTGAGAATCAGAGGGCTTCCTACAAAAATCCATATAGATGACCTAGAGAACAGGTCAAGAAGGAACAATCTGAGAATCAGAGGGCTTCCTACAAAAATCCATATAGATGACCTAGAGAACAGGTCAAGAAGGAACAATCGGAGAATCAGAGGGCTTCCTACAAAAAGCCATATAGATGACCTAGAGAACAGGTCAAGAAGGAACAATCGGAGAATCAGAGAGCTTCCTACAAAAATCCATATAGATGACCTAGAGAACAGGTCAAGAAGGAACAATCTGAGAGTCAGAGAGCTTCCTACAAAAATCCATATAAATGACCTAGAGAACAGGTCAAGAAGGAACAATCGGAGAATCAGAGAGCTTTATATAAAAATCCATATAGATGACCTAGAGAACAGGTCAAGAAGGAACAATCAGAGAATCAGAGAGCTTCGTACAAAAATCCATATAGATGACCTAGAGAACAGGTCAAGAAGGAACAATCTGAGAATCAGAGAGCTTCCTACAAAAATCCATATAGATGACCTAGAGAACAGGTCAAGAAGGAACAATCTGAGAATCAGAGAGCTTCCTACAAAAATCCATATAGATGACCTAGAGAAGAGGTCAGGAAGGAACAATCGGAGAATCAGAGAGCTTCCTACAAAAATCCATATAGATGACCTAGAGAACAGGTCAGGAAGGAACAATCTGAGAATCAGAGGGCTTCCTACAAAAATCCATATAGATGACCTAGAGAACAGGTCAAGAAGGAACAATCTGAGAATCAGAGAGCTTCCTACAAAAATCCATATAGATGACCTACAGAACAGGTCAAGAAGGAACAATCTGAGAATCAGAGAGCTTCCTACAAAAATCCATATAAATGACCTAGAGAACAGGTCAGGAAGGAACAATCTGAGAATCAGAGAGCTTCCTACAAAAATCCATATAGATGACCTAGAGAACAGGTCAAGAAGGAACAATCGGAGAATCAGAGAGCTTCCTGCAAAAATCCATATAGATGACCTAGAGAACAGGTCAAGAAGGAACAATCGGAGAATCAGAGAGCTTCCTACAAAATCCATATAGATGACCTAGAGAACAGGTCAAGAAGGAACAATCGGAGAATCAGAGGGCTTCCTACAAAAATCCATATAGATGACCTAGAGAACAGGTCAAGAAGGAACAATCTGAGAATCAGAGAGCTTCCTACAAAAATCCATATAGATGACCTAGAGAACAGGTCAAGAAGGAACAATCTGAGAATCAGAGAGCTTCCTACAAAAATCCATATAGATGACCTAGAGAACAGGTCAAGAAGGAACAATCTGAGAATCAGAGAGCTTCCTACAAAAATCCATATAGATGACCTAGAGAAGAGGTCAGGAAGGAACAATCTGAGAATCAGAGAGCTTCCTACAAAAATCCATATAGATGACCTAGAGAACAGGTCAGGAAGGAACAATCTGAGAATCAGAGGGCTTCCTACAAAAATCCATATAGATGACCTAGAGAACAGGTCAAGAAGGAACAATCTGAGAATCAGAGAGCTTCCTACAAAAATCCATATAGATGACCTACAGAACAGGTCAAGAAGGAACAATCTGAGAATCAGAGAGCTTCCTACAAAAATCCATATAAATGACCTAGAGAACAGGTCAGGAAGGAACAATCTGAGAATCAGAGAGCTTCCTACAAAAATCCATATAGATGACCTAGAGAACAGGTCAAGAAGGAACAATCGGAGAATCAGAGAGCTTCCTGCAAAAATCCATATAGATGACCTAGAGAACAGGTCAAGAAGGAACAATCGGAGAATCAGAGAGCTTCCTACAAAATCCATATAGATGACCTAGAGAACAGGTCAAGAAGGAACAATCTGAGAATCAGAGGGCTTCCTACAAAAATCCATATAGATGACCTAGAGAACAGGTCAAGAAGGAACAATCGGAGAATCAGAGGGCTTCCTACAAAAATCCATATAGATGACCTAGAGAACAGGTCAAGAAGGAACAATCAGAGAATCAGAGAGCTTCCTACAAAAATCCATATAGATGACCTAGAGAACAGGTCAAGAAGGAACAATCTGAGAATCAGAGGGCTTCCTACAAAAATCCATATAGATGACCTAGAGAACAGGTCAAGAAGGAACAATCTGAGAATCAGAGAGCTTCCTACAAAAATCCATATAGATGACCTAGAGAACAGGTCAAGAAGGAACAATCAGAGAATCAGAGAGGTTCCTACAAAAATCCATATAGATGACCTAGAGAACAGGTCAAGAAGGAATAATCTGAGAATCAGAGAGCTTCCTACAAAATCCATATAGATGGCCTAGAGAACAGGTCAAGAAGGAACAATCAGAGAATCAGAGAGCTTCCTACAAAAATCCATATAGATGACCTAGAGAACAGGTCAAGAAGGAACAATCAGAGAATCAGAGAGCTTCCTACAAAAATCCATATAGATGACCTAGAGAACAGGTCAAGAAGGAGCACTCTGAGAATCAGAGAGCTTCCTACAAAAATCCATATAGATGACCTAGAGAACAGGTCAAGAAGGAACAATCAGAGAATCAGAGGGCTTCCTACAAAAATCCATATAGATTACCTAAAGAACAGGTCAAGAAGGAATAATCTGAGAATCAGAGAGCTTCCTACAAAATCCATATAGATGACCTAGAGAACAGGTCAAGAAGGAGCAATCTGAGAATCAGAGAGCTTCCTACTAAAATCCATATAGATGACCTAGAGAATAGGTCAAGAAGGAACAATCGGAGAATCAGACAGCTTCCTACAAAAATCCATATAGATGACCTAGAGAACAGGTCAAGAAGGAAAAATCGGAGAATCAGACAGCTTCCTACAAAAATCCATATAGATGACCTAGAGAACAGATCAAGAAGGAACAATCGGAGAATCAGAGAGCTTCCTACAAAAATACATATAGATGACCTAGAGAACAGGTCAAAAAGGAACAATCAGAGAATCAGAGGGCTTCCTACAAAAATCCATATAGATGACCTAGAGAACAGGTCAAGAAGGAACAATCGGAGAATCAGAGAGCTTCCTACAAAAATCCATATAGATGACCTAGAGAACAGGTCAAGAAGGAACAATCAGAGAATCAGAGAGCTTCCTACAAAATCCATATAGATGACCTAGAGAACAGGTCAAGAAGGAGCAATCAGAGAATCAGAGAGCTTCCTACGAAAATCCATATACATGACCTAGAGAACAGGTCAAGAAGGAACAATCTGAGAATCAGAGAGCTTCCTAAAAAAATCCATATAGATGACCTAGAGAACAGGTCAAGAAGGAACAATCTGAGAATCAGAGAGCTTCCTACAAAAATCCATATAGATGACCTAGAGAACAGGTCAAGAAGGAACAATCTGAGAATCAGAGAGCTTCCTACAAAAATCCATATAGATGACCTAGAGAACAGGTGAAGAAGGAACAATCTGAGAATCAGAGAGCTTCCTACAAAAATCCATATAGATGACCTAGAGAACAGGTCAAGAAGGAACAATCTGAGAATCAGAGGGCTTCCTACAAAAATCCATATAGATGACCTAGAGAACAGGTCAAGAAAGAACAATCGGAGAATCAGAGAGCTTCCTACAAAAATCCATATAGATGACCTAGAGAATAGGTCAAGAAGGAACAATCGGAGAATCAGAGGGCTTCCTACAAAAATCCACATAGATGACCTAGAGAACAGGTCAAGAAGGAACAATCTGAGAATCAGAGAGCTTCCTACAAAATCCATATAGATGACCTAGAGAACAGGTCAAGAAGGAACAATCAGAGAATCAGAGAGCTTCCTACAAAAATCCATATAGATGACCTAGAGAACAGGTCAAGAAGGAACAATCTGAGAATCAGAGAGCTTCCTACAAAAATCCATATAGATGACCTAGAGAACAGGTCAAGAAGGAACAATCTGAGAATCAGAGAGCTTCCTACAAAAATCCATATAGATGACCTAGAGAACAGGTCAAGAAGGAACAATCTGAGAATCAGAGAGCTTCCTGCAAAATCCATATAGATGACCTAGAGAACAGGTCAAGAAGGAACAATCAGAGAATCAGAGAGCTTCCTACAAAAATCCATATAGATAACCTAGAGAACAGGTCAAGAAGGAACAATCTGAGAATCATAGAGCTTTCTACAAATTCCATATAGATGACCTAGAGAACAGGTCAAGAAGGAACAATCTGAGAATCAGAGAGCTTCCTACAAAAATCCATATAGATGACCTAGAGAACAGGTCAAGAAGGAACAATCTGAGAATCAGAGAGCTTCCTAAAAAATCCATATAGATGACCTAGAGAACAGGTCAAGAAGGAACAATCTGAGAATCAGAGAGCTTCCTACAAAAATCCATATAGATGACCTAGAGAACAGGTCAAGAAGGAGCAATCTGAGAATCAGAGAGCTTCCTACAAAAATCCATATAGATGACCTAGAGAACAGGTCAAGAAGGAACAATCTGAGAATCAGAGAGCTTCCTACAAAAATCCATATAGATGACCTAGAGAACAGGTCAAGAAGGAACAATCTGAGAATTAGAGAGCTTCCTACAAAAATCCATATAGATGACCTAGAGAACAGGTCAGGAAGGAACAATCTGAGAATCAGAGCGCTTTCTACAAAATCCATATAGATGACCTAGAGAACAGGTCAAGAAGGAACAATCTGAGAATCAGAGAGCTTCCTACAAAATCCATATAGATGACCTAGAGAACAGGTCAAGAAGGAACAATCTGAGAATCAGAGAGCTTCCTACAAAAATCCATATAGATGACCTAGAGAACAGGTCAAGAAGGAACAATCTGAGAATCAGAGAGCTTCCTACAAAAATCCATATAGATGACCTAGAGAACAGGTCAAGAAGGAACAATCTGAGAAAGAAAGAGCTTCCTACAAAAATCCATATAGATGACCTAGAGAACAGGTCAAGAAGGAACAATTGGAGAATCAGAGAGCTTCCTACAAAAATCCATATAAATGACCTAGAGAACAGGTCAAGAAGGAACAATCTGAGAATCAGAGAGCTTCCTACAAAAATCCATATAGATGACCTAGAGAACAGGTCAAGAAGGAACAATCTGAGAATCAGAGAGCTTCCTACAAAAATCCATGTAAATGACCTAGAGAACAGGTCAAGAAGGAACAATTGGAGAATCAGAGGGCTTCCTACAAAAATCCATATAGATGACCTAGAGAACAGGTCAAGAAGGAAGAATCTGAGAATCAGAGAGCTTCCTACAAAAATCCATATAGATGACCTAGAGAACAGGTCAAGAAGGAACAATCTGAGAATCAGAGAGCTTCCTACAAAAATCCATATAGATGACCTAGAGAACAGGTCAAGAAGGAACAATCTGAGAATCAGAGAGCTTCCTACAAAAATCCATGTAAATGACCTAGAGAACAGGTCAAGAAGGAACAATTGGAGAATCAGAGGGCTTCCTACAAAAATCCATATAGATGACCTAGAGAACAGGTCAAGAAGGAGCAATCTGAGAATCAGAGAGCTTCCTACAAAAATCCATATAGATGACCTAGAGAACAGGTCAAGAAGGAACAATCTGAGAATCAGAGAGCTTCCTACAAAAATCCATATAGATGACCTAGAGAACAGGTCAAGAAGGAACAATCTGAGAATCAGAGGGCTTCCTACAAAAATCCATATAGATGACCTAGAGAACAGGTCAAGAAAGAACAATTGGAGAATCAGAGAGCTTCCTACAAAAATCCATATAGATGACCTAGAGAATAGGTCAAGAAGGAACAATCGGAGAATCAGAGGGCTTCCTACAAAAATCCACATAGATGACCTAGAGAACAGGTCAAGAAGGAACAATCTGAGAATCAGAGAGCTTCCTACAAAATCCATATAGATGACCTAGAGAACAGGTCAAGAAGGAACAATCAGAGAATCAGAGAGCTTCCTACAAAAATCCATATAGATGACCTAGAGAACAGGTCAAGAAGGAACAATCTGAGAATCAGAGAGCTTCCTACAAAAATCCATATAGATGACCTAGAGAACAGGTCAAGAAGGAACAATCTGAGAATCAGAGAGCTTCCTACAAAAATCCATATAGATGACCTAGAGAACAGGTCAAGAAGGAACAATCTGAGAATCAGAGAGCTTCCTGCAAAATCCATATAGATGACCTAGAGAACAGGTCAAGAAGGAACAATCAGAGAATCAGAGAGCTTCCTACAAAAATCCATATAGATAACCTAGAGAACAGGTCAAGAAGGAACAATCTGAGAATCATAGAGCTTTCTACAAATTCCATATAGATGACCTAGAGAACAGGTCAAGAAGGAACAATCTGAGAATCAGAGAGCTTCCTACAAAAATCCATATAGATGACCTAGAGAACAGGTCAAGAAGGAACAATCTGAGAATCAGAGAGCTTCCTAAAAAATCCATATAGATGACCTAGAGAAAAGGTCAAGAAGGAACAATCTGAGAATCAGAGAGCTTCCTACAAAAATCCATATAGATGACCTAGAGAACAGGTCAAGAAGGAGCAATCTGAGAATCAGAGAGCTTCCTACAAAAATCCATATAGATGACCTAGAGAACAGGTCAAGAAGGAACAATCTGAGAATCAGAGAGCTTCCTACAAAAATCCATATAGATGACCTAGAGAACAGGTCAAGAAGGAACAATCTGAGAATCAGAGAGCTTCCTACAAAAATCCATATAGATGACCTAGAGAACAGGTCAGGAAGGAACAATCTGAGAATCAGAGCGCTTTCTACAAAATCCATATAGATGACCTGGAGAACAGGTCAAGAAGGAACAATCTGAGAATCAGAGAGCTTCCTACAAAATCCATATAGATGACCTAGAGAACAGGTCAAGAAGGAACAATCTGAGAAAGAAAGAGCTTCCTACAAAAATCCATATAGATGACCTAGAGAACAGGTCAAGAAGGAACAATTGGAGAATCAGAGAGCTTCCTACAAAAATCCATATAGATGACCTAGAGAACAGGTCAAGAAGGAAAAATCTGAGAATCAGAGAGCTTCCTACAAAAATCCATATAGATGACCTAGAGAACAGGTCAAGAAGGAACAATCTGAGAATCAGAGAGCTTCCTACAAAAATCCATGTAAATGACCTAGAGAACAGGTCAAGAAGGAACAATTGGAGAATCAGAGGGCTTCCTACAAAAATCCATATAGATGACCTAGAGAACAGGTCAAGAAGGAAGAATCTGAGAATCAGAGAGCTTCCTACAAAAATCCATATAGATGACCTAGAGAACAGGTAAAGAAGGAACAATCTGAGAATCAGAGAGCTTCCTACAAAAATCCATATAGATGACCTAGAGAACAGGTCAAGAAGCAACAATCTGAGAATCAGAGAGCTTCCTACAAAAATCCATGTAAATGACCTAGAGAACAGGTCAAGAAGGAACAATCGGAGAATCAGAGGGCTTCCTACAAAAATCCATATAGATGACCTAGAGAACAGGTCAAGAAGGAACAATCTGAGAATCAGAGAGCTTCCTACAAAAATCCATATAGATGACCTAGAGAACAGGTCAAGAAGGAACAATCTGAGAATCAGAGAGCTTCCTACAAAAATCCATATAGATGACCTAGAGAACAGGTCAAGAAGGAACAATCTGAGAATCAGAGAGCTTCCTACAAAAATCCATATAGATAACCTAGAGAACAGGTCAAGAAGGAACAATCTGATAATCAGAGGGCTTCCTACAAAAATCCATATAGATGACCTAGAGAACAGGTCAAGAAGGAACAATCTGAGAATCAGAGAGCTTCCTACAAAAATCCATATAGATGACCTAGAGAACAGGTCAAGAAGGAACAATCTGAGAATCAGAGGGCTTCCTACAAAAATCCATATAGATGACCTAGAGAACAGGTCAAGAAGGAACAATCTGAGAATCAGAGGGCTTCCTACAAAAATCCATATAGATGACCTAGAGAACAGGTCAAGAAGGAACAATCGGAGAATCAGAGGGCTTCCTACAAAAAGCCATATAGATGACCTAGAGAACAGGTCAAGAAGGAACAATCGGAGAATCAGAGAGCTTCCTACAAAAATCCATATAGATGACCTAGAGAACAGGTCAAGAAGGAACAATCTGAGAGTCAGAGAGCTTCCTACAAAAATCCATATAAATGACCTAGAGAACAGGTCAAGAAGGAACAATCGGAGAATCAGAGAGCTTTATATAAAAATCCATATAGATGACCTAGAGAACAGGTCAAGAAGGAACAATCAGAGAATCAGAGAGCTTCGTACAAAAATCCATATAGATGACCTAGAGAACAGGTCAAGAAGGAACAATCTGAGAATCAGAGAGCTTCCTACAAAAATCCATATAGATGACCTAGAGAACAGGTCAAGAAGGAACAATCTGAGAATCAGAGAGCTTCCTACAAAAATCCATATAGATGACCTAGAGAAGAGGTCAGGAAGGAACAATCGGAGAATCAGAGAGCTTCCTACAAAAATCCATATAGATGACCTAGAGAACAGGTCAGGAAGGAACAATCTGAGAATCAGAGGGTTTCCTACAAAAATCCATATAGATGACCTAGAGAACAGGTCAAGAAGGCACAATCTGAGAATCAGAGAGCTTCCTACAAAAATCCATATAGATGACCTAGAGAACAGGTCAAGAAGGAACAATCTGAGAATCAGAGAGCTTCCTACAAAATCCATATAGATGACCTAGAGAACAGGTCAAGAAGGAGCAATCTGAGAATCAGAGAGCTTCCTACAAAAATCCATATAGATGACCTAGAGAACAGATCAAGAAGGAACAATCTGAGAATCAGAGAGCTTCCTACAAAAATCCATACAGATGACCTAGAGAACAGGTCAAGAAGGAACAATCTAAAAATCAGAGGGTTTCCTACAAAAATCCATATAGATGACATAGAGAACAGGTCAAGAAGGAACAATCTGAGAATCAGAGAGCTTCCTACAAAAATCCATATAGATCACCTAGAGAACAGGTCAAGAAGGAACAATCTGAGAATCAGAGAGCTTCCTACAAAAATCCATACAGATGACCTAGAGAACAGGTCAAGAAGGAACAATCTGAGAATCAGAGAGCTTCCTACAAAAATCCATATAGATGACCTAGAGAACAGGTCAAGAAGGAACAATCTGAGAATCAGAGAGCTTCCTACAAAAATCCATATAGATGACCTAGAGAACAGGTCAAGAAGGAACAATCTGAGAATCAGAGAGCTTCCTACAAAAATCCATATAGATGACCTAGAGAACAGGTCAAGAAGGAACAATCAGAGAATCAGAGAGCTTCCTACAAAAATCCATATAGATGACCTAGAGAACAGGTCAAGAAGGAGCAATCTGAGAATCAGAGAGCTTCCTACAAAAATCCATATAGATGACCTAGAGAACAGGTCAAGAAGGAACAATCAGAGAATCAGAGGGCTTCCTACAAAAATCCATATAGATGACCTAGAGAACAGGTCAAGAAGGAATAATCTGAGAATCAGAGAGCTTCCTACAAAATCCATATAGACGACCTAGAGAACAGGTCAAGAAGGAGCAATCTGAGAATCAGAGAGCTTCCTACAAAAATCCATATAGATGACCTAGAGAACAGGTCAAGAAGGAACAATCGGAGAATCAGAGAGCTTCCTACAAAAATCCATATAGATGACCTAGAGAACAGGTCAAGAAGGAATAATCGGAGAATCAGAGAGCTTCCTACAAGAATCCATTTAGATGACCTAGAGAACAGGTCAAGAAGGAACAATCAGAGGATCAGAGAGCTTCCTACAAAAATCCATATAGATGACCTAGAGAACAGGTCAAGAAGGAACAATCGGAGAATCAGAGAGCTTCCTACAAAAATCCATATAGATGACCTAGAGAACAGGTCAAGAAGGAACAATCAGAGAATCAGAGAGCTTCCTACAAAATCCATATAGATGACCTAGAGAACAGGTCAAGAAGGAGCAATCTGAGAATCAGAGAGCTTCCTACAAAAATCCATATAGATGACCTAGAGAACAGGTCAAGAAGGAACAATCTGAGAATGAGAGCTTCCTACAAAAATCCATATAGATGACCTAGAGAACAGGTCAAGAAGGAACAATTTGAGAATCAGAGAGCTTCCTACAAAAATCCATATAGATGACCTAGAGAACAGGTCAAGAAGGAACAATCTGAGAATCAGAGGGCTTCCTGCAAAAATCCATATAGATGACCTAGAGAACAGGTCAAGAAGGAACAATCTGAGAATCAGAGAGCTTCCTACAAAATCCATATAGATGACCTAGAGAACAGGTCAAGAAGGAGCAATCTGAGAATCAGAGAGCTTCCTACAAAAATCCATATAGATGACCTAGAGAACAGGTCAAGAAGGAGCAATTTGAGAATCAGAGAGCTTCCTACAAAAATCCATATTAGATGACCTAGAGAACAGGTCAAGAAGGAACAATCTGAGAATCAGAGGGCTTCCTACAAAAATCCATATAGATGACCTAGAGAACAGGTCAAGAAGGAACAATCTGAGAATCAGAGAGCTTCCTACAAAAATACATATACAGTAGATGACCTAGAGAACAGGTCAAGAAAGAACAATCGGAGAATCAGAGAGCTTCCTACAAAAATCCATATAGATGACCTAGAGAACAGGTCAAGAAGGAACAATCTGAGAATCAGAGAGCTTCCTACAAAATCCATATAGATGACCTAGAGAACAGGTCAAGAAGGAGCAATCTGAGAATCAGAGAGCTTCCTACAAAAATCATTATAGATGACCTAGAGAACAGGTCAAGAAGGAACAATCTGAGAATCAGAGAGCTTCCTACAAAAATCCATATAGATGACCTAGAGAACAGGACAAGAAGGAACAATCGGAGAATCAGAGAGCTTCCTACAAAATCCATATAGATGACCTAGAGAACAGGTCAAGAAGGAACAATCTGAGAATCAGCGGGCTTCCTACAAAAATCCATATAGATGACCTAGAGAACAGGTCAAGAAGGAACAATCGGAGACTCAGAGGGCTTCCTACCAAAATCCATATAGATGACCTAGAGAACAGGTCAAGAAGGAACAATCGTAGAATCAGAGGGCTTCCTACAAAAAGCCATATAGTTGACCTAGAGAACAGGTCAAGAAGGAACAATCGGAGAATCAGAGAGCTTCCTACAAAAATCCATATAGATGACCTAGAGAACAGGTCAAGAAGGAACAATCTGAGAATCAGAGAGCTTCCTACAAAAATCCATATAAATGACCTAGAGAACAGGTCAAGAAGGAACAATCGGAGAATCAGAGAGCTTTCTACAAAAATCCATATAGATGACCTAGAGAACAGGTCAAGAAGGAATAATCAGAGAATCAGAGAGCTTCCTACAAAAATCCATATAGATGACCTAGAGAACAGGTCAAGAAGGAACAATCTGAGAATCAGAGATCTTCCTACAAAAAGCCATATAGATGACCTAGAGAACAGGTCAGGAAGGAACAATCTGAGAATCAGAGAGCTTCCTACAAAAATCCATATAGATGACCTAGAGAACAGGTCAGGAAGGAACAATCGGAGAATCAGAGAGCTTCCTACAAAAATCCATATAGATGACCTAGAGAACAGGTCAAGAAGGAACAATCTGAGAATCAGAGCGCTTTCTACAAAAATCCATATAGATGACCTAGAGAACAGGTCAAGAAGGAACAATCGGAGAATCAGAGGGCTTCCTACAAAAATCCATATAGATGACCTAGAGAACAGGTCAAGAAGGAACAATCTGAGAATCAGAGAGCTTCCAACAAAAATCCATATAGATGACCAAGAGAACAGGTCAAGAAGGAACAATCTGAGAATCAGAGAGCTTCCTACAAAAATCCATATAGATGACCTAGAGAACAGGTCAAGAAGGAACAATCTGAGAATCAGAGGGTTTCCTACAAAAATCCATATAGATGACCTAGAGAACAGGTCAAGAAGGAGCAATCTGAGAATCAGAGAGCTTCCTACAAAAATCCATATAGATGACCTAGAGAACAGGTCAAGAAGGAGCAATCTGAGAATCAGAGAGCTTCCTACAAAAATCCATATAGATGACCTAGAGAACAGGTCAAGAAGGAACAATCGGAGAATCAGAGAGCTTCCTACAAAAATCCATATAGATGACTTAGAGAACAGGTCAAGAAGGAATAATCGGAGAATCAGAGAGCTTCCTACAAGAATCCATTTAGATGACCTAGAGAACAGGTCAAGAAGGAACAATCAGAGGATCAGAGAGCTTCCTACAAAAATCCATATAGATGACCTAGAGAACAGGTCAAGAAGGAACAATCGGAGAATCAGAGAGCTTCCTACAAAAATCCATATAGATGACCTAGAGAACAGGTCAAGAAGGAACAATCAGAGAATCAGAGAGCTTCCTACAAAATCCATATAGATGACCTAGAGAACAGGTCAAGAAGGAGCAATCTGAGAATCAGAGAGCTTCCTACAAAAATCCATATAGATGACCTAGAGAACAGGTCAAGAAGGAACAATCTGAGAATCAGAGAGCTTCCTACAAAAATCCATATAGATGACCTAGAGAACAGGTCAAGAAGGAACAATCTGAGAATCAGAGAGCTTCCTACAAAAATCCATATAGATGACCTAGAGAACAGGTCAAGAAGGAACAATCTGAGAATCAGAGGGCTTCCTGCAAAAATCCATATAGATGACCTAGAGAACAGGTCAAGAAGGAACAATCTGAGAATCAGAGAGCTTCCTACAAAATCCATATAGATGACCTAGAGAACAGGTCAAGAAGGAGCAATCTGAGAATCAGAGAGCTTCCTACAAAAATCCATATAGATGACCTAGAGAACAGGTCAAGAAGGAGCAATCTGAGAATCAGAGAGCTTCCTACAAAAATCCATATTAGATGACCTAGAGAACAGGTCAAGAAGGAACAATCTGAGAATCAGAGGGCTTCCTACAAAAATCCATATAGATGACCTAGAGAACAGGTCAAGAAGGAACAATCTGAGAATCAGAGAGCTTCCTACAAAAATACATATACAGTAGATGACCTAGAGAACAGGTCAAGAAAGAACAATCGGAGAATCAGAGAGCTTCCTACAAAAATCCATATAGATGACCTAGAGAACAGGTCAAGAAGGAACAATCTGAGAATCAGAGAGCTTCCTACAAAATCCATATAGATGACCTAGAGAACAGGTCAAGAAGGAGCAATCTGAGAATCAGAGAGCTTCCTACAAAAATCATTATAGATGACCTAGAGAACAGGTCAAGAAGGAACAATCTGAGAATCAGAGAGCTTCCTACAAAAATCCATATAGATGACCTAGAGAACAGGTCAAGAAGGAACAATCGGAGAATCAGAGAGCTTCCTACAAAATCCATATAGATGACCTAGAGAACAGGTCAAGAAGGAACAATCTGAGAATCAGCGGGCTTCCTACAAAAATCCATATAGATGACCTAGAGAACAGGTCAAGAAGGAACAATCGGAGACTCAGAGGGCTTCCTACCAAAATCCATATAGATGACCTAGAGAACAGGTCAAGAAGGAACAATCGTAGAATCAGAGGGCTTCCTACAAAAAGCCATATAGTTGACCTAGAGAACAGGTCAAGAAGGAACAATCGGAGAATCAGAGAGCTTCCTACAAAAATCCATATAGATGACCTAGAGAACAGGTCAAGAAGGAACAATCTGAGAATCAGAGAGCTTCCTACAAAAATCCATATAAATGACCTAGAGAACAGGTCAAGAAAGAACAATCGGAGAATCAGAGAGCTTTCTACAAAAATCCATATAGATGACCTAGAGAACAGGTCAAGAAGGAATAATCAGAGAATCAGAGAGCTTCCTACAAAAATCCATATAGATGACCTAGAGAACAGGTCAAGAAGGAACAATCTGAGAATCAGAGATCTTCCTACAAAAAGCCATATAGATGACCTAGAGAACAGGTCAGGAAGGAACAATCTGAGAATCAGAGAGCTTCCTACAAAAATCCATATAGATGACCTAGAGAACAGGTCAGGAAGGAACAATCGGAGAATCAGAGAGCTTCCTACAAAAATCCATATAGATGACCTAGAGAACAGGTCAAGAAGGAACAATCTGAGAATCAGAGCGCTTTCTACAAAAATCCATATAGATGACCTAGAGAACAGGTCAAGAAGGAACAATCGGAGAATCAGAGGGCTTCCTACAAAAATCCATATAGATGACCTAGAGAACAGGTCAAGAAGGAACAATCTGAGAATCAGAGAGCTTCCTACAAAAATCCATATAGATGACCAAGAGAACAGGTCAAGAAGGAACAATCTGAGAATCAGAGAGCTTCCTACAAAAATCCATATAGATGACCTAGAGAACAGGTCAAGAAGGAACAATCTGAGAATCAGAGGGTTTCCTACAAAAATCCATATAGATGACCTAGAGAACAGGTCAAGAAGGAACAATCTGAGAATCAGAGAGCTTCCTACAAAAATCCATATAGATGACCTAGAGAACAGGTCAAGCAGGAACAATCTGAGAATCAGAGAGCTTCCTACAAAATCCATATAGATGACCTAGAGAACAGGTCAAGAAGGAGCAATCTGAGAATCAGAGAGCTTCCTACAAAAATCCATATAGATGACCTAGAGAACAGGTCAAGAAGGAACAATCTGAGAATCAGAGAGCTTCCTACAAAAATCCATACAGATGACCTAGAGAACAGGTCAAGAAGGAACAATCTAAAAATCAGAGGGTTTCCTACAAAAATCCATATAGATGACATAGAGAACAGGTCAAGAAGGAACAATCTGAGAATCAGAGAGCTTCCTACAAAAATCCATATAGATCACCTAGAGAACAGGTCAAGAAGGAACAATCTGAGAATCAGAGAGCTTCCTACAAAAATCCATACAGATGACCTAGAGAACAGGTCAAGAAGGAACAATCTGAGAATCAGAGAGCTTCCTACAAAAATCCATATAGATGACCTAGAGAACAGGTCAAGAAGGAACAATCTGAAAATCAGAGAGCTTCCTACAAAAATCCATATAGATGACCTAGAGAACAGGTCAAGAAGGAACAATCTGAGAATCAGAGATCTTCCTACAAAAAGCCATATAGATGACCTAGAGAACAGGTCAGGAAGGAATAATTGGAGAATCAGAGAGCTTCCTACAAAAATCCATATAGATGACCTAGAGAACAGGTCAGGAAGGAACAATCTGAGAATCAGAGAGCTTTCTACAAAAATCCATATAGATGACCTAGTGAACAGGTCAAGAAGGAACAATCGGAGAATCAGAGGGCTTCCTACAAAAATCCATATAGATGACCTAGAGAACAGGTCAAGAAGGAACAATCAGAGAATCAGAGAGCTTCCTACAAAAATCCATATAGATGACCTAGAGAACAGGTCAAGAAGGAGCAATCTGAGAATCAGAGAGCTTCCTACAAAAATCCATATAGATGACCTAGAGAACAGGTCAAGAAGGAACAATCAGAGAATCAGAGGGCTTCCTACAAAAATCCATATAGATGACCTAGAGAACAGGTCAAGAAGGAATAATCTGAGAATCAGAGAGCTTCCTACAAAATCCATATAGACGACCTAGAGAACAGGTCAAGAAGGAGCAATCTGAGAATCAGAGAGCTTCCTACAAAAATCCATATAGATGACCTAGAGAACAGGTCAAGAAGGAACAATCGGAGAATCAGAGAGCTTCCTACAAAAATCCATATAGATGACCTAGAGAACAGGTCAAGAAGGAATAATCGGAGAATCAGAGAGCTTCCTACAAGAATCCATTTAGATGACCTAGAGAACAGGTCAAGAAGGAACAATCAGAGGATCAGAGAGCTTCCTACAAAAATCCATATAGATGACCTAGAGAACAGGTCAAGAAGGAACAATCGGAGAATCAGAGAGCTTCCTACAAAAATCCATATAGATGACCTAGAGAACAGGTCAAGAAGGAACAATCTGAGAATCAGAGAGCTTCCTACAAAATCCATATAGATGACCTAGAGAACAGGTCAAGAAGGAACAATCTGAGAATCAGAGGGCTTCCTGCAAAAATCCATATAGATGACCTAGAGAACAGGTCAAGAAGGAACAATCTGAGAATCAGAGAGCTTCCTACAAAATCCATATAGATGACCTAGAGAACAGGTCAAGAAGGAGCAATCTGAGAATCAGAGAGCTTCCTACAAAAATCCATATAGATGACCTAGAGAACAGGTCAAGAAGGAGCAATCTGAGAATCAGAGAGCTTCCTACAAAAATCCATATTAGATGACCTAGAGAACAGGTCAAGAAGGAACAATCTGAGAATCAGAGGGCTTCCTACAAAAATCCATATAGATGACCTAGAGAACAGGTCAAGAAGGAACAATCTGAGAATCAGAGAGCTTCCTACAAAAATACATATACAGTAGATGACCTAGAGAACAGGTCAAGAAAGAACAATCGGAGAATCAGAGAGCTTCCTACAAAAATCCATATAGATGACCTAGAGAACAGGTCAAGAAGGAACAATCTGAGAATCAGAGAGCTTCCTACAAAATCCATATAGATGACCTAGAGAACAGGTCAAGAAGGAGCAATCTGAGAATCAGAGAGCTTCCTACAAAAATCATTATAGATGACCTAGAGAACAGGTCAAGAAGGAACAATCTGAGAATCAGAGAGCTTCCTACAAAAATCCATATAGATGACCTAGAGAACAGGTCAAGAAGGAACAATCGGAGAATCAGAGAGCTTCCTACAAAATCCATATAGATGACCTAGAGAACAGGTCAAGAAGGAACAATCTGAGAATCAGCGGGCTTCCTACAAAAATCCATATAGATGACCTAGAGAACAGGTCAAGAAGGAACAATCGGAGACTCAGAGGGCTTCCTACCAAAATCCATATAGATGACCTAGAGAACAGGTCAAGAAGGAACAATCGTAGAATCAGAGGGCTTCCTACAAAAAGCCATATAGTTGACCTAGAGAACAGGTCAAGAAGGAACAATCGGAGAATCAGAGAGCTTCCTACAAAAATCCATATAGATGACCTAGAGAACAGGTCAAGAAGGAACAATCTGAGAATCAGAGAGCTTCCTACAAAAATCCATATAAATGACCTAGAGAACAGGTCAAGAAGGAACAATCGGAGAATCAGAGAGCTTTCTACAAAAATCCATATAGATGACCTAGAGAACAGGTCAAGAAGGAATAATCAGAGAATCAGAGAGCTTCCTACAAAAATCCATATAGATGACCTAGAGAACAGGTCAAGAAGGAACAATCTGAGAATCAGAGATCTTCCTACAAAAAGCCATATAGATGACCTAGAGAACAGGTCAGGAAGGTACAATCTGAGAATCAGAGAGCTTCCTACAAAAATCCATATAGATGACCTAGAGAACAGGTCAGGAAGGAACAATCGGAGAATCAGAGAGCTTCCTACAAAAATCCATATAGATGACCTAGAGAACAGGTCAAGAAGGAACAATCGGAGAATCAGAGCGCTTTCTACAAAAATCCATATAGATGACCTAGAGAACAGGTCAAGAAGGAACAATCTGAGAATCAGAGAGCTTCCTACAAAAATCCATATAGATGACCTAGAGAACAGGTCAAGAAGGAACAATCTGAGAATGAGAGAGCTTCCTACAAAAATCCATGTAAATGACCTAGAGAACAGGTCACGAAGGAACAATCGGAGAATCAGAGGGCTTCCTACAAAAATCCATATAGATGACCTAGAGAACAGGTCAAGAAGGAACAATCTGAGAATCAGAGAGCTTCCTACAAAAATCCATATAGATGACCGAGAGAACAGGTCAAGAAGGAACAATCTGAGAATCAGAGAGTTTCCTACAAAAATCCATATAGATGACCTAGAGAACAGGTCAAGAAGGAACAATCGGAGAATCAGAGAGCTTCCTACAAAAATCCATATAGATGACCTAGAGAACAGGTCAAGAAGGAACAATCTGAGAATCAGAGAGCTTCCTACAAAAATCCATATACTGTAGATGACCTAGAGAACAGGTCAAGAAGGAACAATCTGAGAATCATAGAGCTTCCTTCAAAAAATCCATATAGATGACCTAGAGAACAGGTCAAGAAGGAACAATCTGAGAATCAGAGGGCTTCCTACAAAAATCCATATACTGTAGAGGACCTAGAGAACAGGTCAAGAAGGAACAATCTGAGAATCATAGAGCTTCCTTCAAAAAATCCATATAGATGACCTAGAGAACAGGTCAAGAAGGAACAATCAGAGAATCAGAGGGCTTCCTACAAAAATCCATATAGATGAACTAGAGAACAGGTTAAGAAGGAACAATCTGAGAATCAGAGAGCTTCCTACAAAAATCCATATAGATGACCTGGAGAACAGGTCAAGAAGGAACAATCTGAGAATCAGAGAGCTTCCTACAAAAATCCATATAGATGACCTAGAGAACAGGTCAAGAAGGAACAATCGGAGAATCAGAGAGCTTCCTACAAAATCCATATAGATGACCTAGAGAACAGGTCAAGAAGGAATAATCTGAGAATCAAAGAGCTTTCTACAAAAATCCATATAGATGACCTAGAGAACAGGTCAAGAAGGAACAATCAGAGAATCAGAGGGCTTCCTACAAAAATCCATATAGATGACCTAGAGAACAGGTCAAGAAGGAACAATCGGAGAATCAGAGGGCTTCCTACAAAAAGCCATATAGATGACCTAGCGAACAGGTCAAGAAGTTACAATCGGAGAATCAGAGAGCTTCCTACAAAAATCCATATAGATGACCTAGAGAACAGGTCAAGAAGGAACAATCTGAGAATCAGAGAGCTTCCTACAAAAATCCATATAGATGACCTAGAGAACAGGTCAGGAAGGAACAATCTGAGAATCAGAGAGCTTTATACAAAAATCCATATAGATGACCTAGAGAACAGGTCAAGAAGGAACAATCGGAGAATCAGAGGGCTTCCTACAAAAATCCATATAGATGACCTAGAGAACAGGTCAAGAAGGAACAATCTGAGAATCAGAGAGCTTCCTACAAAAATCCATATAGATGACCAAGAGAACAGGTCAAGAAGGAACAATCTGAGAATCAGAGAGCTTCCTACAAAAAGCCATATAGATGACCTAGAGAACAGGTCAGGAAGGAACAATTGGAGAATCAGAGAGCTTCCTACAAAAATCCATATAGATGACCTAGAGAACAGGTCAGGAAGGAACAATCTGAGAATCAGAGAGCTTTATACAAAAATCCATATAGATGACCTAGAGAACAGGTCAAGAAGGAACAATCGGAGAATCAGAGGGCTTCCTACAAAAATCCATATAGATGACCTAGAGAACAGGTCAAGAAGGAACAATCTGAGAATCAGAGAGCTTCCTACAAAAATCCATATAGATGACCAAGAGAACAGGTCAAGAAGGAACAATCTGAGAATCAGAGAGCTTCCTACAAAAATCCATATAGATGACCTAGAGAACAGGTCAAGAAGGAACAATCTGAGAATCAGAGGGTTTCCTACAAAAATCCATATAGATGACCTAGAGAACAGGTCAAGAAGGAACAATCTGAGAATCAGAGAGCTTCCTACAAAAATCCATATAGATGACCTAGAGAACAGGTCAAGAAGGAACAATCTGAGAATCAGAGAGCTTCCCACAAAATCCATATAGATGACCTAGAGAACAGGTCAAGAAGGAGCAATCTGAGAATCAGAGAGCTTCCTACAAAAATCCATATAGATGACCTAGAGAACAGGTCAAGAAGGAACAATCTGAGAATCAGAGAGCTTCCTACAAAAATCCATATAGATGACCTAGAGAACAGGTCAAGAAGGAACAATCGGAGAATCAGAGAGCTTCCTACAAAATCCATATAGATGACCTAGAGAACAGGTCAAGAAGGAATAATCTGAGAATCAGAGAGCTTTCTACAAAAATCCATATAGATGACCTAGAGAACAGGTCAAGAAGGAACAATCAGAGAATCAGAGGGCTTCCTACAAAAATCCATATAGATGACCTAGAGAACAGGTCAAGAAGGAACAATCGGAGAATCAGAGGGCTTCCTACAAAAAGCCATATAGATGACCTAGCGAACAGGTCAAGAAGTTACAATCGGAGAATCAGAGAGCTTCCTACAAAAATCCATATAGATGACCTAGAGAACAGGTCAAGAAGGAACAATCTGAGAATCAGAGAGCTTCCTACAAAAATCCATATAGATGACCTAGAGAACAGGTCAAGAAGGAACAATCTGAGAATCAGAGAGCTTCCTACAAAAAGCCATATAGATGACCTAGAGAACAGGTCAGGAAGGAACAATTGGAGAATCAGAGAGCTTCCTACAAAAATCCATATAGATGACCTAGAGAACAGGTCAGGAAGGAACAATCTGAGAATCAGAGAGCTTTATACAAAAATCCATATAGATGACCTAGAGAACAGGTCAAGAAGGAACAATCGGAGAATCAGAGGGCTTCCTACAAAAATCCATATAGATGACCTAGAGAACAGGTCAAGAAGGAACAATCTGAGAATCAGAGAGCTTCCTACAAAAATCCATATAGATGACCAAGAGAACAGGTCAAGAAGGAACAATCTGAGAATCAGAGAGCTTCCTACAAAAAGCCATATAGATGACCTAGAGAACAGGTCAGGAAGGAACAATTGGAGAATCAGAGAGCTTCCTACAAAAATCCATATAGATGACCTAGAGAACAGGTCAGGAAGGAACAATCTGAGAATCAGAGAGCTTTATACAAAAATCCATATAGATGACCTAGAGAACAGGTCAAGAAGGAACAATCGGAGAATCAGAGGGCTTCCTACAAAAATCCATATAGATGACCTAGAGAACAGGTCAAGAAGGAACAATCTGAGAATCAGAGAGCTTCCTACAAAAATCCATATAGATGACCAAGAGAACAGGTCAAGAAGGAACAATCTGAGAATCAGAGAGCTTCCTACAAAAATCCATATAGATGACCTAGAGAACAGGTCAAGAAGGAACAATCTGAGAATCAGAGGGTTTCCTACAAAAATCCATATAGATGACCTAGAGAACAGGTCAAGAAGGAACAATCTGAGAATCAGAGAGCTTCCTACAAAAATCCATATAGATGACCTAGAGAACAGGTCAAGAAGGAACAATCTGAGAATCAGAGAGCTTCCTACAAAATCCATATAGATGACCTAGAGAACAGGTCAAGAAGGAGCAATCTGAGAATCAGAGAGCTTCCTACAAAAATCCATATAGATGACCTAGAGAACAGGTCAAGAAGGAACAATCTGAGAATCAGAGAGCTTCCTACAAAAATCCATACAGATGACCTAGAGAACAGGTCAAGAAGGAACAATCTGAGAATCAGAGGGTTTCCTACAAAAATCCATATAGATGACATAGAGAACAGGTCAAGAAGGAACAATCTGAGAATCAGAGAGCTTCCTACAAAAATCCATATAGATCACCTAGAGAACAGGTCAAGAAGGAACAATCTGAGAATCAGAGAGCTTCCTACAAAAATCCATACAGATGACCTAGAGAACAGGTCAAGAAGGAACAATCTGAGAATCAGAGAGCTTCCTACAAAAATCCATATAGATGACCTAGAGAACAGGTCAAGAAGGAACAATCTGAAAATCAGAGAGCTTCCTACAAAAATCCATATAGATGACCTAGAGAACAGGTCAAGAAGGAACAATCTGAGAATCAGAGATCTTCCTACAAAAAGCCATATAGATGACCTAGAGAACAGGTCAGGAAGGGATAATTGGAGAATCAGAGAGCTTCCTACAAAAATCCATATAGATGACCTAGAGAACAGGTCAGGAAGGAACAATCTGAGAATCAGAGAGCTTTCTACAAAAATCCATATAGATGACCTAGTGAACAGGTCAAGAAGGAACAATCGGAGAATCAGAGGGCTTCCTACAAAAATCCATATAGATGACCTAGAGAACAGGTCAAGAAGGAACAATCTGAGAATCAGAGAGCTTCCTACAAAAATCCATATAGATGACCTAGAGAACATGTCAAGAAGGAACAATCTGAGAATCAGAGAGTTTCCTACAAAAATCCATATAGATGACCTAGAGAACAGGTCAAGAAGGAACAATCGGAGAATCAGAGAGCTTCCTACAAAAATCCATATAGATGACCTAGAGAACAGGTCAAGAAGGAACAATCTGAGAATCAGAGAGCTTCCTACAAAAATCCATATACTGTAGATGACCTAGAGAACAGGTCAAGAAGGAACAATCTGAGAATCATAGAGCTTCCTTCAAAAATCCATATAGATGACCTAGAGAACAGGTCAAGAAGGAACAATCTGAGAATCAGAGAGCTTCCTACAAAAATCCATATAAATGACCTAGAGAACAGGTCACGAAGGAACAATCAGAGAATCAGAGGGCTTCCTACAAAAATCCATATAGATGAACTAGAGAACAGGTCAAGAAGGAACAATCTGAGAATCAGAGAGCTTCCTACAAAAATCCATATAGATGACCTAGAGAACAGGTCAAGAAGGAACAATCTGAGAATCAGAGAGCTTCCTACAAAAATCCATATAGATGACCTAGAGAACAGGTCAAGAAGGAACAATCGGAGAATCAGAGAGCTTCCTACAAAAATCCATATAGATGACCTAGAGAACAGGTCAAGAAGGAACAATCGGAGAATCAGAGAGCTTCCTACAAAAATCTATATAGATGACCTAGAGAACAGGTCAAGAAGGAACAATCGGAGACTCAGAGGGCTTCCTACAAAAATCCATATAGATGACCTAGAGAACAGGTCAAGAAGGAACAATCTGAGAATCAGAGAGTTTCCTACAAAAATCCATATAGGTGACCTAGAGAACAGGTCAAGAAGGAACAATCGGAGAATCAGAGAGCTTCCTACAAAATCCATATAGATGACCTAGAGAACAGGTCAAGAAGGAACAATCTGAGAATCAGAGGGCTTCCTACAAAAATCCATATAGATGACCTAGAGAACAGGTCAAGAAGGAACAATCGGAGACTCAGAGGGCTTCCTACAAAAATCCATATAGATGACCTAGAGAACAGGTCAAGAAGGAACAATCGTAGAATCAGAGGGCTTCCTACAAAAAGCCATATAGTTGACCTAGAGAACAGGTCAAGAAGGAACAATCGTAGAATCAGAGAGCTTCCTACAAAAATCCATATAGATGACCTAGAGAACAGGTCAAGAAGGAACAATCTGAGAATCAGAGATCTTCCTACAAAAAGCCATATAGATGACCTAGAGAACAGGTCAGGAAGGAACAATCTGAGAATCAGAGAGCTTCCTACAAAAATCCATATAGATGACCTAGAGAACAGGTCAGGAAGGAACAATCGGAGAATCAGAGAGCTTCCTACAAAAATCCATATAGATGACCTAGAGAACAGGTCAAGAAGGAACAATCTGAGAATCAGAGCGCTTTCTACAAAAATCCATATAGATGACCTAGAGAACAGGTCAAGAAGGAACAATCTGAGAATCAGAGAGCTTCCTACAAAAATCCATATAGATGACCTAGAGAACAGGTCAAGAAGGAACAATCTGAGAATGAGAGAGCTTCCTACAAAAATCCATGTAAATGACCTAGAGAACAGGTCACGAAGGAACAATCGGAGAATCAGAGGGCTTCCTACAAAAATCCATATAGATGACCTAGAGAACAGGTCAAGAAGGAACAATCTGAGAATCAGAGAGCTTCCTACAAAAATCCATATAGATGACCTAGAGAACAGGTCAAGAAGGAACAATCTGAGAATCAGAGAGTTTCCTACAAAAATCCATATAGATGACCTAGAGAACAGGTCAAGAAGGAACAATCGGAGAATCAGAGAGCTTCCTACAAAAATCCATATAGATGACCTAGAGAACAGGTCAAGAAGGAACAATCTGAGAATCAGAGAGCTTCCTACAAAAATCCATATACTGTAGATGACCTAGAGAACAGGTCAAGAAGGAACAATCTGAGAATCATAGAGCTTCCTACAAAAATCCATATAGATGACCTAGAGAACAGGTCAAGAAAGAACAATCTGAGAATCAGAGAGCTTCCTACAAAAATCCATATAAATGACCTAGAGAACAGGTCACGAAGGAACAATCAGAGAATCAGAGGGCTTCCTACAAAAATCCATATAGATGAACTAGAGAACAGGTCAAGAAGGAACAATCTGAGAATCAGAGAGCTTCCTACAAAAATCCATATAGATGACCTAGAGAACAGGTCAAGAAGGAACAATCTGAGAATCAGAGAGCTTCCTACAAAAATCCATATAGATGACCTAGAGAACAGGTCAAGAAGGAACAATCGGAGAATCAGAGAGCTTCCTACAAAAATCCATATAGATGACCTAGAGAACAGGTCAAGAAGGAACAATCGGAGAATCAGAGAGCTTCCTACAAAAATCTATATAGATGACCTAGAGAACAGGTCAAGAAGGAACAATCTGAGAATCAGAGAGCTTCCTACAAAAATCCATATAGATGACCTAGAGAACAGGTCAAGAAGGAACAATCTGAGAATCAGAGAGCTTCCTACAAAAATCCATGTAAATGACCTAGAGAACAGGTCACAAAGGAACAATCGGAGAATCAGAGGGCTTCCTACAAAAATCCATATAGATGACCTAGAGAACAGGTCAAGAAGGAACAATCTGAGAATCAGATAGCTTCCTACAAAAATCCATATAGATGACCTAGAGAACAGGTCAAGAAGGAACAATCTGAGAATCAGAGAGTTTCCTACAAAAATCCATATAGGTGACCTAGAGAACAGGTCAAGAAGGAACAATCGGAGAATCAGAGAGCTTCCTACAAAAATCCATATAGATGACCTAGAGAACAGGTCAAGAAGGAACAATCTGAGAATCAGAGAGCTTCCTACAAAAATCCATATAGATGACCTAGAGAACAGGTCAAGAAGGAACAATCTGAGAATCATAGAGCTTCTTACAAAAATCCATATAGATGACCTTGAGAACAGGTCAGGAAGGAACAATCTGAGAATCAGAGAGCTTTCTACAAAAATCCGTATAGATGACCTAGAGAACAGGTCAAGAAGGAACAATCTGAGAATCAGAGAGCTTCCTAAAAAAATCCGTATAAATGACCTAGAGAACAGGTCACGAAGGAACTATCAGAGAATCAGAGAGCTTCCTACAAAAATCCATATAGATGACCTAGAGAACAGGTCAAGAAGGAACAATCTGAGAATCAGAGAGCTTCCTACAAAAATCCATATAGATGACCTAGAGAACAGGTCAAGAAGGAACAATCTGAGAATCAGAGAGCTTCCTACAAAAATCCATATAGATGACCTAGAGAACAGGTCAAGAAGGAACAATCTGAGAATCAGAGAGCTTCCTACAAAAATCCATATAGATGACCTAGAGAACAGGTCAAGAAGGAACAATCTGAGAATCAGAGAGCTTCCTACAAAAATCCATATAGATGACCTAGAGAACAGGTCAAGAAGGAACAATCGGAAAATCAGAGAGCTTCCTACAAAAATCTATATAGATGACCTAGAGAACAGGTCAAGAAGGAACAATCTGAGAATCAGAGAGCTTCCTACAAAAATCCATATAGATGACCTAGAGAACAGGTCAAGAAGGAACAATCTGAGAATCAGAGAGCTTCCTACAAAAATCCATATAGATGACCTAGAGAACAGGTCAAGAAGGAACAATCTGAGAATCAGAGAGCTTCCTACAAAAAGCCATATAGATGACCTAGAGAACAGGTCAGGAAGGAACAATCTGAGAATCAGAGAGCTTCCTACAAAAAGCCATATAGATGACCTAGAGAACAGGTCAGGAAGGAACAATCGGAGAATCAGAGAGCTTCCTGCAAAAATCCATATAGATGACCTAGAGAACAGGTCAGGAAGGAACAATCTGAGAATCAGAGAGCTTTCTACAAAAATCCATATAGATGACCTAGAGAACAGGTCAAGAAGTAACAATCTGAGAATCAGAGAGCTTCCTACAAAAATCCATATAGATGACCTAGAGAACAGGTCAAGAAGGAACAATCTGAGAATCATAGAGCTTTCTACAAAAATCCATATAGATGACCTAGAGAACAGGTCAAGAAGGAACAATCTGAGAATCAGAGAGCTTCCTACAAAAATCCATATAGATGACCTAGAGAACAGGTCAAGAAGGAACAATCTGAGAATCATAGAGCTTCCTACAAAAATCCATTTAGATGACCTAGAGAACAGGTCAGGAAGGAACAATCTGAGAATCATAGAGCTTTCTACAAAATTTTGGATAAGGACATTTCATCTTCTCTTATCAACATACTCAAGAACTTGATGGGCAATGATGATGCCAATACTATATGCATTGAAAGGGCCCATAGAGTCTATAGGCCCAAAAATATAAGCCCAGACAAGCCTAGGGGTGTACTCTGTTGTATACAAAGCTTTAAAATTAAAGAAGAAATCACAGCTCAAGGCAAGCATCTAACATTGAATATGAGGACACTGAGATCCAAATTTTTAAAGATCTTTCAAAACTCACTTTAGATCTCAGAAGACAACTTCAGCCCCT
Source organism: Dendrobates tinctorius (assembly GCF_039654945.1). Classification (NCBI taxonomy): domain Eukaryota; kingdom Metazoa; phylum Chordata; class Amphibia; order Anura; family Dendrobatidae; genus Dendrobates; species Dendrobates tinctorius. The sequence goes on along the minus strand of NW_027362010.1, from coordinate 985,259 downwards.
GACTAAGACCCTCAGAGACATAAGCATAGCCTATAGATGGATGTTTCCATTCTCCCTGGACAATGAAACCCCGATTATAAGGACACCGGAGGATCGACCTTATGTCCTGAACAAGCTGGACCTCTCCCAACTTCAACTACCAGACTGGACAACTGCAGGAGAATTTCTCAAATTCCCGCCATTACCAGTACATGAAAAATGGTCTAATACCACACTAAGCCTACGAGAACTAGAAGGTTGAATGCGGACACTAACAAAATGCCCAATGGAAGCCACAAGGATGGGGAAGGGTGAAACACTCCGAATCCAGAAGGACTGGCCTGGCTCTCGGAGTCACCAACTCTTCACCAGCTCATGTGTTTCTAGGTGTAACGGCCTCTTTGCTTCTTTACAATTCATTGTGTTTAATAACAGAAAAAGTGTCATACTTGATATATTCTGGCTTTAGTCCTTTTAGAATGCAGGACTCAGTCAGGATTGGCACTCGTATCTTCTTCTTTCTCTAATACGTTCTCCTCTTGTCTTTTGCCCTGTTTTTTCCTTCTCTTTTTCCCTCTACCCTTCAGGGCTGCTTCTCCCTTAGGTTGGTTTCACACTTGCGTTTTTTTGCGCGCAAAAAAGCGCATGCGTTTTTTCCCTATACTTTACATGGGTGCGCATACACATGCGTTTGTACGCGTTTGTATGCGCATGCGTTTTTTTGTAATGTGCGCTCGGGCGCACAAAATGCATCCTGTTGCATTTTTTGCGCGTCCGACTTGTCCCAAAAAAACACATGCATTTTTTTTCACCCAACCACCCATTATAGTCATAGTCTATGGGTGCGCTGACGTGTGCATGGTTATACGCACATCAGCGCAAAAAAGGCACAAAACCGCATGATGCATTTTTTATGTGCGTTTGCACTGCGCACGGTGAGCAGCGCAAAAAAACGCAAGTGTGAAAGTAGCCTTAGGCCTCTTTCACACATCAGTTTTTTGCCGTCAGGCGCGATCCGGCTTTTTTTTGTAAAACCGGATCCGGCAAAATGCAATGCCGTATCCAGTTTTTCTCCATTGACTTGCATTAGCGCTGGATCGCGCCGGATGGCATTGCGTTTCATCCGTTTTTTGCCGGATCCGGCTACTTGTCTCATTCCGGCGTCTGGAAAAAACGGCTACTGTAACGTTTTTTGTCTCCGGCGAAAAAGCCGGAAGCGCCGGATCCGGCGCTTCCAGCTTTTTGCTACAATGAAAGTCTATGGGCGCCGGAATGCGCCGGATCCAGAAAAAGACGGATCCAGCCACCGGATCCGTTTTTTTAAGTCTGCGCATGCTCAGATCCAATTGGCCAGCCCCCAGGAAACAGATATAACCTGCTAGACGGATCCAGCAAAAAAACGGATCCGTTTCTACAGTTCTCCAAAATTTATGCCGGATCCGTTTTTTCTAAAAATAGCCGGATCCTGCCTGACGGCAAAAAACTGATGTGTGAAAGTAGCCTTAGACCTTTGATCGACAGGTCCACGCCCCCACAGATCTGGTGATCTTTATTTGCTTTCTCTCCTGGTTGGACACCAACCAGTAGCAAACTGAATTCAAGACGGATCCACAATCCGTCCCGATTTTTTTTGGTTAACATGCTCTCTTCAAACACGTTAATTACTGTTACCCCCAGTTGTAGGTTTTCCCCTTAGGTCCTGTTGGTAGCCTCCTACACAATGTCTCCAACTACAAACCATACATGTGGCCAATCTAAACATCGCAGCCTTCAATGTTCCACAGGAAAGATCACAAATACGGAGACATTTAGAGAAGGATAAAGTGGACGTCAGCTCTTTTCAGGAATCCCACTTCAAGAGAACATTCACGAAATGGTACAGCCCCACCTCTCCAAATAAAAGAAACAAAGGCATTGTTACCTCCAAGACTCTCCCTTTACTTGATGGAGGCGGGAGATATCTTTTTCTGAAATGCATGATCTACAACAAGACTTACACTTTAATATATATGCCCCGAATGGGAATCACCTTCCCTTTTTCAAAAAAATATTTTGGCTTTTGAATAATTTTGTTGAAGGCGTACCAATCCTGGGAGGCGATATCAACATTCCCTACACCCCCCTCTCGGCACCTCTAATGGGCAATCATCCATACCACATAAAACAACTAGATACATAAAAAAGCACTGACGGATCTTCTCCTGCTGGATATATGGAGAATAATACACCCCACAACGAGGGATTATACGTTCTTCTCGTCAGTACATATAAAATACTCCAGAATCGACCACATGACCTCATAAGCTCGGTGAAGAAGACCTCTTACGATAATATGCTCGGACCATGCCCCATTGTTCACCAGCATCATCCTAAGTAACACAAAAAGACGCGCCTGTAATTGGAAACTTAATAATTAATATACGACACTGAGTCTCTAGAATCCATAAGGAAGAATATTAAACCGTTTGTTCTGGAGAACAGTAGTAGCGACATCTCTGACTGTAATGTTTGGGAGGCACACGAAGCGCTGCTCAGGGGTCGTCTTTTAGAACTGGGCTCTAGGAAAAAAACGAAAAAGAGAAACTCACATCCTCACTGCTATCCCAAATAGAAGTATGAGAGGAGAACCATAAAATCTCTCCAGAAGCCTCCTCAGAAAAGGATCTTTTTACACTCAGAGCAGAACTGTTGAGACAAAAATCTGAACAATACTTGCAATACTCAAGATTTAAAATATACACCCAGGCGAATAAGTGCGGTAAGAATCTGGCGAACTTGGTTAAAAAGAAAATTGATTCAGCCTATATACAAAAGATTAAAGATTCGCGAGATCAATACATCGCAAAACGGAGGAAAGAGCAGATATTTTTAGCTTATTTTATTCAAACCTTTACAATCTAAAAACAAAACATTCCGCAGATCCGAAAAGGAAATCTGATCTCAGGAATAAATACCTACAAACAATAGACCTACCGAAACTAACACCCCAGCAAGTACCCTCTCTAGATAACCCAATCATGATGGATGAGGCTGAATCTGTCATCCAAACAAGCCCCAAAGGGAAAAGTCCAGGCCCAGATGGGTGCTCTGTGGAGTATTATAACATTTTCAGAGAGGAACTCTCCCCATATTTATTGAAATGCTTTAATAATATAACTAGAACCAATACATTCAAAACGGCAGCACTCTCAGCCCCTATTGCTCTTATCCCGAGAGAGGGTAAGGACCCAACCCCCTCTGGCAGCCGTCGGCCGATCTCGCTGATTAACAACAATATCAAGTTGTATGCAAGGATTTTGGCCAGGAGGGTACAGAACCTCTTGTCGGATTTGATCAGCCTCGACCAGGTGGGGCTTTGTAGGGGGTAGAGAGGCCAAAGATGATAATATTATTAAAACCCTGCACATAATTCACTTTACAAAATGTAAAAATATTCAAACCGCTCTTCTTTCAACTGATGCCGAAAAGGCTTTGGATCGAATTGATTGGGAGTATATGGTAAAAACATTACTGAAGTTTGGCTTTCCTGATTCCATCATAGGAAACATCCTTGCTCTATATTCCCACCCAACAGCCCGACTGAAAATCAATAATGATCTTTCCCCTAGCTTCGGGATAAAGAACGGGACAAGACAGGGGTGCCCTCTGTCCCCACTCCGATTAGTACTGGTGATGGATAGACAAAATCCCAAAATCCAAGGTGTAAGATGTGGTGACAAAGAACATGAAATAGCCGCATTTGTGGACGATGTTCTTTTTTACGTAAAAGACCCCTGGCAATAATCTATCAAAGCACGAACTGAAGAAATACGGGAATTTGGACTAGTATCAAACTTCAAGTCCGAAATGTTAAACATTAATGTCAGCCAGGAAGATTGGAGCCTCTTATCTCATAACTCTCCATCCCGAAATAATTGCTCTCATATCACATATTTAGGGACCAAGATAAACATCTCCATTTCCTCCTTATATAATCTGAATTTTACACCTCTAATTCGTCGCCTGGAGCGAGACGTCTCCTCATGGAGGGATCTGCCGATCTCCTGGTATGGCAGAATTAATATCCTGAAAATGATCACTCTACCCAAAATACTTCACTTCCTCCAAGTGTTACCTGTCGATATTCTACAATCCTTTTTTCAAAAAATTAAAACCCTAGTCTCCAAATTTATTTGGCAAAACAAAAGTAGTAGGATCAAACACTCAACGCTAATATAAAGGAAATGCAACGGAGGCTGGGAGTACCGGAAATATAGACACGCCGGCCAGAATAAGGGAAACAAGGATTTATCCCCCAGGAAATGACGGGTCGACATCGAACTTAATCTATTAACCCCTTCATGACGCAGCCTATTTTGACCTTAACGACCCGGCCATTTTTTGCAATTCTGACCAGTGTCCCTTTATGAGGTAATAACTCAGGAACGCTTCAACGCATCCTAGCGATTCCAAGATTGTTTTTTCGGGACATATTGGGCTTCATGTTAGTGGTAAATTTAGGTCGATAATTTTTGCGTTTATTTGTGAAAAAAATGGAAATTTGGTGAAAATTCAGAAAATTATGCAATTTTCAAATTTTGAATTTTTATTCTGTTAAACCAGAGAGTTATGTGACACAAAATAGTTAATAAATAACATTTCCCACATGTTTACTTTATATCAGCACAATTTTGGAAACAACATTATTTTTCGTTAGGAAGTTATAAGGGTTAAAAGTTGACCAGCGATTTCTCATTTTTACAACAAAATTTACAAAACCATTTTTTTTAGGGGCCACCTCACATTTGAAGTCACTTTGAGGGGTCTATATAGCAGAAAATACCCAAAAGTGACACCATTCTAAAAACTGCACCCCTCAAGCTACTCAAAACTACATTCAAGAAGATTATTAACCCTTCAGGTGCTTCACAGGAACAAAAGCAACATGGAATGAAAAAATGGACATTTTAATTTTTTCAACCAAAATTTTCTTTTAGCATCAGTTTTTTCATTTTCACATGGGCAACAGGATAAAATGGATCCTAAAATTTGTTGGGCAATTTCTTCTGAGTACACCGATACCTCATATGTGGTCATAAACCACTGTTTGGGCGCACGGCAGGGCTCAGAAAGCAAGGAGCGCCATTTTACTTTTTGAATGGAAAATATGCTGGAATATTTAGCGGTTGCTATGTCGCGTTTGGAGAGCCCCTGTGTGCATAAACATTGGAGCTCCTCCACAAGTGACCCCATTTTGGAAACTAGACCCTCCAAGGAACTTATCAAGATGCATAGTGAGCACTTTGAACCCCCAGGTGCTTCACAAATTGATCCGTAAAAAAAAAAGTACTTTTTTTTTTCACAAAAATTTTATTTAGCCTCAGTTTTTTCATTTTCACATGGACAACAGGATAAAAAGGATCCTAAAATTTGTTGGGCAATTCCTCCTGAGTACATTGATACCTCATGTGGTCATAAACCACTGTTTGGGCGCACGGCAGGGCCCGGAAGGGAAGGAGCGCCATGTGACTTTTTGATTGGAAAATTAGCTCCAATCGTTAGCGGACACCATGTCGCATTTGGAGAGCCCCTGTGTGCCTAAACATTGGAGCTCCCCCACAAGTGACCCCATTTTGGAAACTAGACCCTCGAAGGAACTTATCTAGATGTGTAGGGAGCACTTTGAACCCCCAAGTGCTTCACAGAAGTTTATAACGCAGAGCAGTGAAAATAAAAAATAATTTTTTTTTGCTCAAAAATGATTTTTTAGCCCGCTATTTTTTATTTTCACAAGGGTAACAGGAGAAATTGAACCACAAAAGTTGTTGTGCAATTTGTCCTGAGTACACCGATACCCCATATGTGGGGGGGAACCACTGTTTGGGAGCACGGGAGAGCTCAGAAGGGAAGGAGCGCCATTTTGGAATGCAGACTTTGATGGAATGTTCTGCGGGCGTCATGTTGCGTTTGCAGAGCCCCAGTGTGCCTAAACAGTAGAAACCCCCACAAGTGACCCTATTTTGGAAACTAGAACCCCCAAGGAGCTTATCTAGATGTGTAGCGAGCACTCTGAATCCCCAAGTGCTTCTCAGAAGTTTATAAATGCAGAGCCATGAAAATAAAAAAATATTTTTTTTTCCTCAAAAATGATTTTTAGCCCGCTATTTTTTATTTTCCCAAGGGTAACAGGATAAATTGGACCCCAAAAGTTGTTGTCCAGTTTGTCCTGAGTACACTGGTACCCCATATGTGGGGGGAAACCACTGTTTGAGCGCACGGCATGGCTCAGAAGGGAAGGAGCGTCATTTGACTTTTTGAATGGAAAATTAGCTCTAATCGTTAGCGGACACCATGTCGTGTTTGCAGAGCCCCTGTGTGCGTAAACTTTGGAGCTTCCCCACAAATGACCCCATTTTGGAAACTAGACCCCCTAAGGAACTTATCTAGATGTGAGGTGTGCATTTTGAACCCCCAGGTGCTACACAGAAGTTTATAACGCAGAGCCGTTAAAATAAAAATATTTTTTTTCCTCAAAAAATAAATTTTTAGCCTGCTATTTTTTATTTTCACAAGGGTAACAGGATAAACTGGACCCCAAAAGTTGTTGTCCAGTGTGTCCTGAGTACGCTGGTACCCCATATGTGGGGGGACCACTGTTTGGGCACACGTTGGGGCTCGGAAGGGAAGTAGTGACGCTTTGAAATGAAGACATGATGGAATGGTCTGTGGGTGTCATGTTACGTTTGCAGAGCCCCTGATGTACATAAACAGTGCAAACCCCCCACAAATGACCCCATTTTGGAAACTAGATCACCCAAGGAACTAATCTAGATGTGAGGTGTGCACTTTGAACCCCCAAGTGCTTCACAGAAGTTTATAACGCAGAGCTGTGAAAATAAAAAAAAAATTTTTCCTCAAAAAATTATTTTTAGCCCACTATTTTTTATTTTCACAAGGGTAACAGGATAAATTGGACCCCAAAAATTGTTGTCCAGTTTGTCCTGAGTACATTGGTACCCCATATGTGGGGGGGGCACTGTTCAGGGACACGTTGGGGCTCGGAATGGAAGTAGTGACGTTTTGAAATGCCGACTTGATGGAATGGTCTGTGGGCGTCATGTTGCCTTTGGAGAGCCCCTGATGTACCTAAACAGTGGAAACCACCCACAAGTGACCCCATTTTGGAAACTAGACCCCCCCAAGGAACTTATCTAGATGTGTGGTGAGCACGTTGAACCCCCAAGTGCTTCACAGAAGTTTATAGCGCAGAACCGTGAAAATAAAAAAATCATTTTTTTTCCACAAAAATAATTATTTTAGCCCCCATATTTTTATTTTCCCAAGGGTAACAGGAGAAATTAGACCCCCAAAGTTGTTGTGAAATTTTTCCTGAGTACCCTGATACCCCATAAGTGGGGGTACACCACTGTTTGGGCACATGTCAGGGCTCGAAATGGAGGGAGCACCGTTTGACTTTTTGAACGCAAAATTGGCTGGAATAAATGGTGGCTCCATGTCGCGTTTGGAGACCCCCTGATGTGCCTAAACAGTGGAAACCCCTCAATTCTATCTCCAACCCTAACCCCAACACACCCCTAACCCTAATCCCAACCCTAACCACAACACTAATCCCAACACACCCCAACTCTAACCCTAACCACAAGCCTAACCGTAATCCCAACCCCAACCCAACCCTAATCCTAATTCCAACCCTTAGTCCAACTCTAACCCTTAGTCCAACCCTAACCCTTAGTCCAACCCTAACCCTAATTCCAACCCTAGCCCTAACCCTAGCCCTAACCCTAACCCTAGCCCTAATGGAAAAATTAAAAAAAAATGTTGTTTTTTTATTATTTGTCCCTACCTATGGGGGTGATAAGGGGGGCGGTGATTTACTTTTTTTCTATTTTGATCACTATGAAAGTTTGTTATAGTGATCAAAATAAATGAATGCGCCCGCCATCTTCCAAGATGGAGGCGCCCATGACGCTGGATGGCGGGACACCGGGACGGATAGCGGGAGATCGGAGGCACAAAGGAGGGTGAGAGGGGGTGATCGGAGGGTGAGAGGGGATGATCGGAGGGCTGGGGGGGTGGAGGGAAGGCGGGGGGGCAGATTATGACGGCGGCTGCCGATCGGTGCCGTCAGACGGTGGCGGCAGCCGATCGGTGCCGTTAGTCGGTGTGGGGGGGGGTCGGGTCTCGGTGTCCAGCCATGTCCGATGCTATTTCAGCATCGGCCATGGCTGGATTGTAATATTTCACCAATTTTCATTGGTGAAATATTACAATCGCTCTGATTGGCAGTTTCACTTTTAACAGCCAATCAGAGCGATCGTAGGCACGTGGGGGCTAAGCCACACCCCCAGGTGTTAACTCTGAAGGGTCCTTTGTGTGCGGGTCTGGTGACCTTTCAGTGACCCCGGTCACCCGACCCGCAGGGGGCAATCAATTCATGACGCCACATAGGCGTCATGGGTCGTATTGTCACGACTTTTCATGACGCCTACGTGGCGTCAAAGGTCGCGAAGGGGTTAAATAAGAATATTGACCATTATCTTTGGTCAGCACCATATAATAAATTTAAATATTGTGAGATCGAGAACCCTTCATCTAAACTCTCAATATCTATTTGGAACAGAACTAATAAACAATACAATTTTGTTCCTAGTATTTGCACATTTACGCCATTATCACACATGATCCCAGATAGATACAGAGCCATTAAAAATAAAATCAAAAGCCTCGAGACTCTCCCTTATATACATATTGGCCACTTTAAAACAAATACAAAAATTATATCTAAAATTTACCACTTACTCTGTGACACGACAGAACCTCCTAACTTCATTAGCAAATGGGAGAAAGAATGAAATCTATCATTATCCGCAGAGGAGATCTCCAGACTCCGGAAAGAGATCCACCCCAACAAGTGACAAGGAGCTGAATGATCAGATTATTCCTCGTTGGTGTAAGACCCCGGATCCCCTCTCTCGGATTGACAGATCGCACTCTTCTTATTAATGCCGGTGCGCCTGCCCATGTATGGTATGAATGCACTGAAATTACGCCCTTCTGGGAACTGATATAAGGTCACATAACGAAGGTCTTTCGAACAATCTCTGACATCTAGACAGGTCCTCTTGAATGTCCGTCCTGGGCTCAAATGTGTAAGTGACTACATTGTGAGCTCTCACCTAACGCAGCTAAAGTCCTCATCGCTAGACATTGGAGGGATACTGACCCACCGTCCTCATCAGGATGGGTAGACGGGGCTAACAATACAGATTCCCTTGAGAAAATTCGACTGGCTCACCGCAAACAAGACAATTTAAATGGAACATGGCACCAATAGTTTATATATCAAAACAATATTACGCTCTAACGGAAGGAATTATAATGAGTGTACTATTTCTGCTTCATCTTTGTTTTCTACAACTGTGAGTCTAAAGACAGAGGCGTTCATCCAGTGGGACTACCATCCCCACCCCTTCCATTCCTTCCCAACTTTACCTCAATCCATGTTCCCATTCCTTTCCTGAACCCCTTCATTAAGAAAACGTGAATGTCGATTATACTGACTTGTATTTTGATAATAATTCTGTAACAACATTCTTAAATAAAGTTTATTAAAAAAAAAATAGAGAGTAATAGTTTATAACCGCTGCAGTGTCAACTTATTTCAAAACATAAAAACAAAACAATCACAGGAAAACCCCTTAAAATATACATTGTAATAACACTTTTAAAAAATTTTAACAAAAAAATAAATTAAAAAAATAATAACACGCCCATTATATCTGGGCATCTTGAGCTTGAGTACCGCCTCGATGGCAGCCCTGACCAGCCCTCAACCCAGCCCGCTACCCCAGCTCATAGGACAGCAAATAAGTGTATGCAGAATTGATGAAAGCGGACCACAAGGTTAAATAAAAATAACAATATGTAAAAAATAAAATCAACACTACATGTCAAGAGCAAACAATAAAGAAAACATCACTCCACTCACAACTGATGGTAATACGGGTCGGAGTCATGAAAACGTTGCCTTGGTGGAGTGAAATAAAATTTCTGTGGGGGCCCAAGGTTCGGGTTTTGCGGAGGGTCTGTCCCCCTCGGCGTTGCGCTCTCCAGAGGCTCCTGTGTCTGTGCCCAGGAGTGAAGCGGATATTGGTGTCTCTCGACGTGTCGCCACTTTACTTAAAGCCTCTAGAATGACGCGTTCTGCGTGCAGCCGTTGTGTTTCACCCAGGGTCCGCAGTTTCTCATTTACATACTGTGCCAATCCGCTGATTTCCGGTTGGGTCTGCTGCGTTGTTAGCACATTCTTGGCCAGTTGGATGAATTCCGGTGTAGCCGAGGAGGGGGCCTTTCTTTTGTGACCAGAAGAGGTTAGTCGCCGAGGTCTCGCTGAAGGTGCCGGTTCCTTACTATCCTCCTCTGTGATGATTGCCGTACTGTCAGTCAGGAGTGACACAAGTCGGTGTACACATACCTTCATCAGGCTCCTGCCTGAGCAGAAAATGCACGTCAAAGCAAAAACCAAAACTTATTGTCCATCACACGGCAACACCCAAATCCAGTAACGCGTTTGCATTGGATGTCACGAGCGTTCACAGGAACTGGAAACAAATGTGAGGACGGGACTGGTCCTACAGGATACGAAATGGCATTGACCGGTGTGAAAAGTGAGTGGGCCAAACAAGGAGGATACTTCTCTGTACTGGAAGGGAGAACTTCTGTAATCTGGAAAACGAATCAGGTAAAACCGGAGTCACTATTTTCTATTCAGCTACGCCATGTCCATACCACATGACAATGCTATTCAGAGGGAAGCAAAGAAGGTCCTCACACCTCGGACAGGGGAGTCAGGCCGGAGCTCTGGCTCTTCTTCCATGATCGCTGCCATTGGGCGTGGAACCTCTTGGTCCCTTGTGAAGGCCATCGAGTCGTAGTACCATAGTTTGGGGACATACACCTCTTCAGTTCCGACACCGGTAGATTTCTCCTCCTTTTTCAGTTCCTCATTATACACCATGCGGAGGCCGGTATTTTCCTCATCCACGGCGTCGCTGGGATTGTGCTCTTTGGACAAAGCTACGAGTTTCTCCTTTTTTTATGTTTGTTGCTGATGTAATCTTCTACAAGTCGGGCAGAGAGCGACACAATTCTACCACTTCACGGATGAACTCTTGCTTATTTGAAAAAAATTGAAACAATCAGTGAGAACGGCACAATACATGTAACGTTTATGAAAATGACAAATCCACGTTTGAAATGCCGTAGAGTTTGTTGTGCGGGGGTAAAAGCATAAACAAAATGTAGAATCGAGTTATGATTGCATATAATTGATAGCTGACCTATAAAATGCCACAAAGATCCTACAATGGCGGGAGCGGCAAGAAAACTAAAACGGCCGCCCATGCACTAGTGTTGTGCGGGGCAGGAAAACTAAAACGGCCGCCCAATGCCAAGGCGTATGTACGCAGAGAGAAGCCGAGCAGCCCCCCCATTTGCTTTCAAGTGTAAAAGCATAAAAAAAGGTAGAATAGAGTTATAAAAACGAAACGCAACAAAGATCCTATTCTGAGACCCCCAACAACGCCTACCCTGCAAGACGGAGCAAAAATCCAGAAGGTGTGGGAAAATCCACGAAATACCGCAGTAGCGACTCCGACAGGGTCACTGAAGCAAGCAGGTAGAGCGCACTAGTGACTCGCACGGGAACGCTGTGGGAACACCGTATAGATCCACATCGCTTTTATGACGAGGTCGCAGTTGCGGCCACCAATTGGAGCTGAGGGGGCGTTGTAAAATACGTCGCCCAATCAGAGACTGAGAGCTCAGTAGTGGCCACCAATGGGTGCAGAGGGGCATGGAAAAGGTAGCGCTGAAGCCCACCTATCGAGGTCTGCGTCGTCACAATCACTGCTGTGTGACAAGGTCCCAACGACCGCCGAGGTCGTTCTACAGATCGCTGATCGCTGCTGCGTCGTTGAGGAGATCGGCCTGCTTGGCGGCTTACTAGCGACGCATTGACGATCCTTGCCAGGTCGTATCTTTGTCGGGATGGTTGGTGCGTCGCTATTTGTAACGGGACCTTACAGAATGCTGTAGAGAAGCCCCTGATGGCCGCATCTTATAGGCCAAAAACGAGGTGACAGATTCCCTTTAACCGTCACTTAGCCAGAGTGGGTGCCCAGTTACACGCTGCGGTCAGGAGCGCCGGTATATTAGGGGCTGGTTGGTTCCTCATCCCCAGGTCCACCCTTTTGCAGACAGCTGGATTGCCTTTAGCCGCCGGTCATCGTCCTTTGTGAACGGTCACCGCTCCAGGAGCTACAGAGTGAGGTGAGTGTCGCCCGGCCGGAGCCATCGTCTTCTTACCGAGCCGGCTGGGATATCATTGCTGTGTCTCCCTCGGGCCGTGGATCTGTGACCCATGATTCCTCCGAGCATCTGTATTATTCCATATTCATCGGCACAACCATTGGGAAGGGATCAGGGCTTTACTCTTCTGATCTTCGCTCTGGTAAGAGGTTGGATTAGAGATTCTGGAGCCACTGATTTTAGGACCGTACGTTCCTCCTGGACATATGACGTGAAGCCCCTCCGCTTTACTCCCTCTCCCCGGGTCCAGCGCTGAATCTCCACTGCTGCTCCTGGTGTATTGTCTGCCACGTTAACATCATGTTGACACCGCTGCAGACAATCAGTGTGCTAAGTTGCGGGCATGAGCCTCTCTGAGCCTCTGCCCTAATGACTTCTCCACATTGTAGCCATTTAGTAGAGGAGTCTTTAGTCTTTGCACACAGAGTGGCGGCACACTGGGGTCGTATTTGGGATTGTCCCCTTACTGATCTCCGTTCCTCTCGTGATTTCCGTCTCTGCTTAATGACGGCTCCTTCCTCAGCCAGCACCATGATGTTCAAGTCCAGGATGCGTCTCAGCAGAGAGCTCCAAACCCTTAGAGGTCTTCAGAAGCGAGTGACTGTGTCCCTGGCGTGTCTGACCTGTCCGCAGCTTATACAGCCCCAATACGCCAGGATGGGGCAGCAGGAAACAAATGTATACTTACCGGGGTTTCCTGTCCAGGGGTGGATTCTCATCTCAGGCGTTCAGGAATATCTGTCAGTAAGCACAAGTGAGTGCCATTTATTATAGCGCCATTTATTATAGCTCCATTTATTATTATAGCGTCTGTGACGAAAGCGCACCCTGTGCCACCAATACGTCACGATCCCACCACTGACACGGGTTTGTCAGCGGACGGAGGGATGCAATGCACTGCCGGCACACGGCTATCACAGGCACAGTGGGGGCTTATCTTAGTTATCCCGCCACTGGTACCATGCGACAAAAATATACAGCAAGCTAATCTCGCTCTAACAATTTACCGCAGGAGGGTATTTTGGATGCCCCACCACTGCTAACAGCCTTCCAAGAACTGCAGGGATTTATGTATATCCCACTTTCTCAGTTCCACTTTGGAACTCGCAGCTCTCCGGCGCCCCCCTTACCCTCAGGTCAGTCAGGGATTTGCACCTAGGATAATTAGTTGTGTTGTGCACTGGCAATTAGACTACTGCAGTAAGGGAGTTATCAATGCTTTGGCCACAGCCACTCTTTCAGCAATATAAGACCCTTCTGTACTGTCAACTAGCCCAACCAAACGAACACACCACGCTGCCACCAGCCACGATTCACTTAATCAAAGAGTTAATTAAGAGGGTCCGTGGCAAACCACCAAATTAGTAGCGATTATCTAAAACAGGCGCATAGTGGTGAGCACAAATCCATTTCCCTTTTCCCATTTTTTCAGGCACATAGTTCGTTTCTTAGAGCATGGAGACAAACTGATACATTTATCATTTATTCCCAAAAGGTAGGCAGTGATTACACAGATAAAAGTTGTTACAAAGTTGAGACATTAAATATGTACAAGGCAAGTATATAACAACAAGGATTAAAAAAACAGAGTAACACTTACATGTGCTTAGTTGGTATTAGGCAGACCATGTGCTAGGGGGAGGGGCAGCCAGCCACACATTCCCGGACATCTGCAGGTCTTTTCAGCAGGGAATCTGCAGCTTAACTGAGGAATTTCAAGGAAGGGATATCTTATAGCCTAGGGTTGGTTACCTCACGAAAGGGGCAGTCTGCAGAAGTTCAGCCCCCCTTGCTCCAAGTTGCCATTTAGCTAAAAAACTTATAATAACCATATGTTAACTAGGGAAGCTCGTATAGACACGCCGATAGTCTCATTGGTTGTAGTTTATCGAATAGAATAAAACAACACCAAACCTGTGATTATTATATCTCTGCGGTGTATGGTTTTTGCGATATGACTTGTTTTAATACTTCCCATAGCTGAATTCAAGCCCCTGGTTTTAAACAAAGACATGCTCTCCACTCAGCTTAATTAACATTCCTAGCTGTGGAGAGGGGCCAAATGCTTGTAGAGGAAGTGTCCTATTACCAATGAGGACACAGAGCTGTTAAGGAGGGGGGAAGGGAGGATGCTGCAGCTATGACAGGCCACAATGTCCTCAGTAGTGTGAAATGGGAGATTCTAGAATGTTCCAGAAACATCATACTTTACCGACATATCTTAACTTTCTGGCACTTTCCCGGCTTGATAGTCAGGCCTGCCTGGTGAAGACGCTTGAGCAACTCCTGGAGATGCCGAAGGTGTTCCTCCCAGGTGGAACTGAAGATGGCGATGTCATCCAAGTATGCCACCGCGTACTCCTCCAGTCCCCGAAGCAGGTGGTTGACCATCCGCTGGAAAGTGGCAGGGGCATTTTTCATGCCAAAGGGCATGACTGTGGACTCGTACAGTCCAAAGAGGGTGATAAAGGCGGATTTCTCCTGCGCCTCAGGGCTCAGGGGGATCTGCCAGTATCCCCGACTCAAATCCATGATGGATATGTGTTTTGCTTTTGCCAACCGCTCAAGCAGATCCTCGATGCGCGGCATCAGGTGTGCATCAGAGGTTGAGATGGCGTTGAGCCCCCTGTAGTCCACGCAGAACCGGGAGGTCCGATCCTTTTTAGGCACGAGAACTACAGGTGAGGTCCACGCACTTTTTGACCGTCAAATCACCCCCAGCCTTAACATCTCATTGATCTCTAGGCGCATGACTTGTTGCACCGCCTCAGAGATCTGATAAGGTGTTTACCGTAGTGGGGCGTGATTCCCGGTGTCCACCTCATGAACCGCTAACTCCGTCCTCCCAGGTCGGTTGGTGAACACGGCCCAGAAGAGGTCCAGGGTGGCCACCAACTGTGACCGCTGGGTTACGGTTAACAAATCACTTATCTCTATGTCGTCAAAGGACCCATTGGCCTTGGCATGGGCCAGCATGTCCAGGAGGGGATCTTCCTCCCCATCCTCGGGCAGGTTGCAGACAGGTAGGATGCAAGCTTTGCATTCGTGGTGAGCCTTCAGCATATTGACGTGAAAGGCCTTGCGCCTACCCCGAGCATGGTCAAGCGTGACCACGTAGGTGACCGGGTTGGGCTTTTGGTGGACGACGTATGGGCCTTCCCAGGCCGCCTGAAGCTTATCCGTTGGTACGGGGACCAGTACCCACACCTTTTGACCCACCTGGTAGGTCCGCTCCTGGGCGTTCTGGGTGTACCAGTGCTTCTGGTCAGCCTGAGCCTGCGTCATGTTGTCATGCACCAACTGCGTCAGGGTCTGCATCTTGTCACGGAAGCGCATGACATAATCCACAATGGACACTTCTTTGGGGTTTGGCTCACCTTCCCAGGATTCTCTTATCAACCCAAGGGGTCCCCAGACTCGCCTGCCATACAGGAGCTCAAAGGGGGAGAACCCCGTCGAGGCCTGCGGAACTTCTCTGTAAGCAAACAGCAGGTGCGGGAGGTACCGCTCCCAGTCGCGCCCTTGGGTCTCAACCAGCATGCGGAGCATCTGTTTGAGGGTACCGTTGAAGCGTTCACACAAATCATTGGTCTGTGGGTGATATGCACTCGATACCAGGTGCCTCACCTGCATTTTCTTACAGAGAGCCTCCATTAGGTGAAACATGAATTGGGTCCCTTGATCGGTAAGCATCTCCCTGGGAAATCCTACCCTTGAAAAGATGGTCACCAGTGCATCAGCCACCTTATCCGCCCTGGTTGAAGACAGAGCTACTGCCTCTGGGTACCGTGTAGCGTAGTCTACCACGGTGAGAATGTATTGCTTTCCAGAGCTGCTGGGGACGGCCAGCGGGCCTACAGTGTCCACCGCAATTCTCTGGAAAGGCTCCTCTATCACCAGCAAAGGAATAAGGGGAGCCTTAAGAGCAGGCCCTGCCTTACCCACTTTTTGACAGGTGGCACAGGAGCGGCAGTATTGTGTTACATCTGTCCCCATCTTGGGCCAATAGAAGCAGGCTCAGTCTGGCCAGGCGGGCTACCGGGTAAATGCCCGGTGGGCCCCGAGGGTCGCAAGGGACCCTTTAAATTTCCTGCCCCTTTAAATGTTTAGGGGCCAGGCGCTTTAAGAGCACGCGTGCACATTACTTGGGTTTGCGCGCATCGCGCGCGGTTGGGCGGCAGCCCCCTGGCTGGCTGTCTCTGGCGGCAACGGCGGCTCCTGAGTGTCTGGTGTTGAGTCACTCACTCTCCTGGCCGCCGCGTGACCTTGCGCTGCAGTGGTTCGCGCGGGTGGTAAGTCACCGCCCCGCGTTTCTTTCCTCTTCTGTAGCTGGCTGCTGCCTGGCTAATAGCAGCGCCAGCACACAGAACAGAGGACTTCGCCGCTCATCCTGCTGCTCCCGCTCATGTGTCTGTTACAGACAGTGTACCGCAGCCCTGAGCCCTCCGGTCCGCGGGTCCGGTGAGTCACAGACTAGTGTATAAACTAGCAGGGGAAGGGGTCCAGCAGGGGACACTAGGGGAGACACAGACTAGGCCAATGTCCTCGGCTGATGGCTGTGTGTGGTGGTGGACTCTCTCTGCCCGCTGTGTGGTGGTAAGTGGTGGTGGTGGTGGACTCTCTGCCTGGCTCCCTGACTCCTGCAGCCCTGCGGCCTGCCCAGTGCCACGTCCAGTGTCCTCCTCGGTCATGCAGCTCTGACTGCTCCCGACTACAGCTGTCCTGCAGTGCCGAACAGTGCCGGCCCGGTTATGTGGTGGTGGTGTTGTGTGCTTTCTGCCGGCCTCCCTGACTCCTGCATCCCTGCGGCCTGCTCAGTGCATCCAGTGTCCTCCTCCTCGGTCATGCAGCTCTGCCGGCTCCCGACTACCGCTGTCCTGCAGTGCCGGACAGTGCCGGTCCGGCTGTGTGGTGGTGGTGTTGTGTGCTCTCTGTCGGGCTCCCTGTCTGTCTCCTGCAGCCCTGCGGCCTGCTCAGTGCGTCCAGTGTCCTCCTCCTTGGTCATGCAGCTCTGCCGGCTCCCGATTACCGCTGTCCTGCAGTGTCAGACAGTGCCGGCACGGCTGTGTGGTGGTGGTGTTGTGTGCTCTCTGCCGGGCTCCCTGTCTTACTCCTGCAGTCCTGCGGCCTGCTCAGTGCATCCAGTGTCCTCCTCCTTGGTCATTCAGCTCTGCCGGCTCCCGATTACCGCTGTCCTGCTGTGCCGGACAGTGCCGGCCCGGCTGTGTGGTGGTGGTGTTGTGTGCTCTCTGCCGGACTCCAGGGCTGCCTCTAGGAATTTCCGGGCCCCATACTGGCAAAATTTTTGGGGGCCCTCTTGAGACTCGAACCAGGCACCACCCCAGCCCCGCCTCCACCCCTCAAACTATCCACAGTGCCACCGCTCTCTCTTGGAAAAACTCCACTTCTCACCAATCACACATTAACAGTTCCCATCACCAGATCACACATATAGCCAGCAGCTTTTGTTTTGGCCAAAAGATTTTTTAAGCCACCACAACACGGTAGACACTTTTGGCCGAGCTCTACTCTACTGTAACCTATTAAATATTTGCTAAAATATGCAATGCAATTTAGGTAAATTTTTATTTATTTTTCAATTTTTAAAATGACCAATAATATCACATGCAAGGAACAAATACCACTGCACCATGACCAGACACAATATTACCACCACATAGTGACCTATAATACCACATACAAGCAACAAATACCACCACACCATGACCAGACCACATATTACCACCACAGGGACTGAATGTCACAAAGAAGGAACAAATACCACCGCAGCATGACCAGACCACATATTACCACCACAAAGTGACCAAATAATGGCACATAAAAGGGACAAATAGCGCAACACCATGTCCAGACCACATATTACCACCACATAGTGACTAAATACTACAATACTAATCAGTAATAAAAAAGCACAATACTATCACCATAAGTCCCATTATACACAGGAGATTTGTACTTAGTATGCAGTGTCTGTGTACAGGTAATACAGTGAGCAATGACATTATGCACAGGCGCTCTGTAATTTTATTACTGACTACTACAGGATTGTTCATATTATTAAAAAATTCCTCCCTATTTTGTATGTTGATGATACATTAAAGAATATACTGAAGGATGGGATTAGATTTGTTTCAAGGAGGAATAAAACTATTGCTAATAAGGTATCTCCAAGTGATCATACTAGTGTCAATAGACATGCTAATAAATATTTTCCAGACAGTTCAGCAAGTATAACTAATTGGTTACCCACTTGTGGATCTTTTAAATGTGCTCAGAAAAACTGTGGGCTATGTAGGTTTATGTGGAACACAGAAAAAATAGTATCTTCTGTTAATGGAAAGGAATTTAAAATAAAATCTTTTTTGAACTGTGGTTCTACTGGTGTGATCTATGTCATAACATGCGTGGATTGTAATATTCAGTATGTGGGAAATACTTCACGCACCTTGAGACGTCGTATTTACGAGCACGTTTATGACGTAGGTCACACTACTACACGCAGTTTGTCTGCTGCTTCTCGACATTTTTTGCATATACGTAAAGATCTCAGCAACTTTAGGGTTAATGCCATAGAGAAGGTGCAGACAAAAAGGGTAGGTGGAAATTTAAATGATTTATTATTATGCCGAGAGGCAAAATGGATGTTATTGTTACAAAGCAGAGTTCCAACGGGTATGAATGTTAGGCTGTGTGCACACGCTGCGGAAAAGGTGCGGATTCATCCGCGCGGATTTTGTACAATCCGCAGGTGAAACCGCAGGTCAAAAGACCTGCGGTTTTACCTGCGGATTGCTCTGCGGTTTTGCCCTGCGGTTTTTCATCTCCTCAATGGAGGAGATGGCAAACCGCAGGAGAATCCGCAGAAAGAATTGACATGTCAATTCTTTCTGCGGATTGAAAACCGCAGATAATCCGCGCGGAAAATTCCGCACCGTCTGCACTGCGTTTTTTGATTCCCATAGGGAATCATTGTACTGTACACCGCAGCAGAAACTGCTGCGGGTCCGCAGCGGCCAAAACCGCTGCGGAACCGCAGCAAAATCCGCAGCGTGTGCACACAGCCTTAGGAATGAGATTTTGAGTGTTTTGTAAGTGTGATTGTGACTTACTACCTCCTATTAATCAGTTGGCTATGTTTAGTCTTGATTGTTCCTTGACTTCCTTTGTTTCCCTTTATAAGCATGTGTTCAGATGTATTATGTGTTGTCTTAGAATAAGGACTGTTTTTTTGTCCGAAACACGTCCAACTACACGTCCTGATGCGTCTCTTATCATGATGGAGAATCTTATGATTTTTTTACATTTTGGAATAAAGGAATAAAAAATTTTTTAATCTAATCACTGATCTGAATGCTGGAATTTTTTTCCATATTACGCTTTGCTGCAGAGGGATCCTGTTTCCACATTCCGTGCACCGATCAGACTTATAGCTGTCTTCTTTGGGGTGAAAATTTTTTTCTTTTTTTACCGCTCTGTATATAATGTATAGGTAATACAGTGATCACTGGTGTGATTATACACAGGACCTGTGTATATAGTATACAGTGTATAGTGTCAGTGTATAGGTAACACACTGACTCACCAGTGACATCTCTAGGAGAAGTCCTTCATCTTCGCTTTTCACCTTTCATCCAGCACAAACTTCTCGTCGTCTCTGCAGGAAATAACACAGTTATCTAGAGCTACGCTTGCAGAACACATTACTTATTTTTTTCCCAACTTCTACATTACTTACACCACATGAAGAAAAAAAGGCAACATAGTATCACTCTGCACAGTAACAGGACTGCCTCCCTATTTAAAACAGTATACTCAAAAATAAAATAAATACATCACTGCAGTAATAATATCCCTTAATTAGCCCCTATGATAATAATATCCCTCATCCTGACCCCCATGTCGCTCATTCCTGGCTTCAGCCATATGTTCTCCCATCCCACCCTCACGAGTATCCATTCTGCCCCATATGATCTCTCTATCCTGCCCCATCTGTCTCCATCGCATCCATCCTGCCCCATGATCCTGCACGATCTGTCTCCATCCTGCCCCATTTGTCTCCAACCCTGCCACATATGTCTCCAACCCTGCCACATATGTCTCCAACCCTGACCCATCTGTCTCCAACCCTGCCTCATCTGTCTCCAACCCTGCCCCATCTGTCTCCAACCCTGCCCCATCTATCTCCAACCCTGCTCCATCTGTCGCCAAACCTGCTCCCATGTCTTTCATCCTGCCACCGTGTCTTCAATCCTGCCCCATGATCCTGCACCATCTGTCTCCATCCTGCCCCATGATCCTGCCCCATCTGTCTCCATCCCGTACCATGTCTCCATCCTCCTCAGTGTCTCCAATGCTGCCTCTTATGAATGAGTCACCGAAGGAGGAAGAAACAAAAATACAAGCTAAGTCCAGAAAACCGGAGAGGTTGGTAGCTATCGGATTGCAGACCCCTGATCCTAATCACACAACTAACAGTAGCCGTGGGGTGTTCCTACGGTGCCCTAGACCCCTCGTTCACAGCCGGAGAACTAAATAAGCCTAAAGAAAGAAAGGGGAAATCTAAACTGCCTCAGAGCAGACCCCTAAGCAATAGACAGCCCCCAACATGTATTGTCGGTGAAAAGCAGATGAAAACACAAACACAGACAGAAAGACAGGTTGAGCAAACGATGGGGCCCAACTAACTAAATAGGAAAGTACAGAAAAGATGCTGGCTGCAATCCGCAAAAATTCTGCCAAAATAATGTCCAACACGTCTGATAAGAAAAAGGCCCTGAAGTCACTAGACTTCAAAAATCACTATATCAGCACTCAGGTATATTCTGAAGACTGAGCAAAAGAAAAACTTGACCAGAGACAAAAATGGAGCTCAGGATGTACCAACAAGGGCGGGCAGAACCAAACACTAAGTAAACAGACAATATCTCATGGAAAAATAAGAGAGCAAATACTTAGCTTTCAGAAGACAGGTACTGAACTGGTTTGCAAGAGCTCAGAGCAGAAAGGATCACCAGCACCCCTGTAGGGCGTCGGCTGCCTTATATCCACTCAGTGATTCCGGGTGTCCAATCAGGCTCCACCTGTTCAGATGACAGGTTCTTCCCAACCCAATCAATTTCACTACCTCTCTTCACCGGCAGAGGGAGTTCATCAGACATCAACGGTGAAGGGGAAAATGAACTCACAACAGTACCTCCCCCTTGAGGAGGGGTCACCGAACCCTCATCCACGCCACCAGGACGATCAGGATGGGCCCGATGAAAAGCACGAACCAATCTTTCGGCATGAATATCGGATGCAGGGACCCAAGAATTATCCTCCTGGCCATAACCCTTCCATTTAACCAAATACTGGAGTCTCCGTCTAGCCAGGCGAGAATCCAGTATCTTCTCAACCTCATATTCCACATTACCTTCCACCAATACAGGGTCAGGAGGTGCCACCACAGGAACTACTGGCTCAACAAACCTCTTTAACAGAGACTTATGAAACACGTTATGGATCTTAAATGTAACAGGAAGAGCCAATCGAAAAGAGACAGGATTAAGAATCTCCAAAATCTTGTAAGGTCCAATAAATCTAGGTTTAAACTTTGGAGAAGCCACCTTCATAGCGATATTCTTTGATGACAACCTAACCATATCACCCACCTTAAACTGGGGACCAATGGTCCTATGACGGTTGGAAAACCGCTGGGCATTTTCCTGGGAGAGAGACAACCTGTCCACCACTTGGTCAGAGATCTGGTGCATTCTCTCCACCACAGTGTCAACACCTGGGCAGGCAGAAGGCTCCACCTGCCCTGAAGAAAATCGAGGATGAAACCCAAAGTTACAAAAAAAAAGGTGACATCAAAGTGGCAGAACTGGCTCTATTATTTAAAGCAAATTCGGCCAAGGGCAAAAATGAAACCCAATCATCCTGATCAGCAGAAATAAAACATCTCAAATATGACTCCAAAGTCTGGTTTGTTCTCTCCGTCTGCCCATTGGTCTGAGGGTGAAACGCAGAGGAGAAGGACAACTGAATTCCCAGCTTGGAACAGAAAGTTCTCCAAAATCTAGACACAAACTGAACTCCTCTGTCAGATACAATGTTCTCAGGAATCCCGTGCAAGCGAACCACCTGTTGCAAAAACAAGGGCACCAACTCTGAGGAAGATGGCAACTTAGGGAGTGGTACAAGATGGACCATCTTAGATAATCTATCACAAATCACCCAAATAACAGTCATTCTCTGAGAGACAGACTGTAACGTCGCAGCCAGACTCAGGGCCTGCTGTTCCGGCGTCGGCCACTAGGAGGCGCCGGACGTCACTGCCAGACTCAGGGCCTGCAGTTCCGGTCTCGGCCACTCGGGGGCGCCGGACCGTCACATCGCCGTCGGACTCAGGGACGGCTATTCCTGCCTCAGCCACTGGGAGGCGCCGTGGTTCGCTCCAGGGTGAGGGTGGTGGCAGAGAGGGGGCTCCTGCACAGGCATCTGGTGGGCGCAGGCTCCGCCCCTCTGTCAGTCATGTAGGGCTTACTGCATGTCCATCTGGCCTGGTCCGGGGGCGGTCCTGGTTACATCATCGGGCCGGGAACCTGTGAGGGAGGACCTGATCCCTCAAATACCTGGGGACTGGTCTTGCAAGCCGCCGGATATATTCTTGGTTCCCCTGCGTGTTACTGTGTGAATTTCTATAGTGTATACTCTGACCTCAGCCTGGATTTCTGACCATTCTTTTGCCTGCCGTTTTTGTACCTCCGCCTCTCTTCCGACTTTTTGACGCTGACCTTTGCTTGGATTCCTGACTCTCCTTCTGTCTGCTGATTTTGTACCTCTGCTGCCCTCTGACTCCTGACTTTGATTACGGGTTTTAGTTTTGACCCCTTGGCGGCCGTCCTGCTCTGGTCCACTGCTCCTCTAGACAGCTACCTCCTGGGCCTTGCTACAATTCCAGATCCCTGTATAGGGGTTAAGGGTCTCGGGGTTACTCGGGGTACTGTCCCCACTGCAGCCCAGATTCGCAGACGGCCGTCACATTATATCCGGCCCAAAAAAGAACTGCTTTTTGTGTATATTTCCATCATATATAAAAGCAGTCTCCTGATTTTTTTTTTTTTCCCCTGAGCTGATTACCTGGCCTACACCTGCTCCAGTGCACACTGGAAGGAACACTCCCATCTTCCTATACCAGAATGCTGCAGCCTGGAGGCTTCAAGGGAAATGCTGAGTGTCAGAAATCCACATTCCTGGGACATCGGCCTCTGGGCAGCTCTGGTCGTGCTGTCCCAGAGGCTCAGGTATTGCCCGCAAATGCGGCTAAACTTTTGTTACCCGTTTCTCTCTTATTTTCAAAGAAATCTCTGTGTGTGAAGGCCTATGTGGATTGTGATTCCGCAGGCAACTTCATAGATTTTTTGCTTGCAAGGAAACTTGGTGTACCTCTTTTAAGGCTTAATGCCCCTATTCAAACCACGGCGATTAATGGTACATCCATTATCCAGGGTGGAGTGGAATTTGTTACTACAGAGATTGTTATGTCAGTGGGGGCATTACACACAGAACATATGTCATTTTTTGTTATTCCCAATTTATCACATGCAGTTGTGTTAGGTATGCCATGGCTGCGCCAGCATAATCCTATTATTGACTGGCACCAAGGGGATATCGTGCGCTGGAGTCCACAGTGTCAGAATCACTGTATGTCGCTGTCAGTGAACCAAATTAAAATTAAAACACCCTTTATACCTTACGCATTAAGGGACTATGAGGACGTCTTTTCCATAGTGGAGTCTGAGAAATTACCTCCTCATAGAGAGTATGACTGTCCTATAGACTTGGTTCCAGGTGCTCGTCTCCCTAAGGGGAGAATATTTAACCTCTCTGGTCCTGAGCGTGAAGCGATGAAGGACTACATAGCGGACAGCTTGCAAAAAGGTTTTATTAGACCCTCCACTTCACCTGTAGGGGCTGGGTTTTTTTTTGTAGAAAAAAAGATGGTGGACTCAGACCGTGTATTGATTATCGTGAGCTGAACGCGATTACTGTGAAAAATCAGTATCCGCTCCCACTCATCCCTGATCTGTTTAATCAGCTACTAGGAGCCCGTTGGTTCACTAAGCTTGATCTCCGGGGGGCTTACAATCTGGTTCGCATAAGAAATGGGGATGAGTGGAAAACAGCCTTTAACACACCTCTTGGTCATTTTGAGTACCTTGTGATGCCGTTTGGGTTGAGTAACGCACCCGCCGTGTTCCAACACTTTGTGAATGATATATTCAGGGATATTTGTGGGGTATATATAGTGGTTTATTTGGATGACATCCTGATTTACTCCGCTGATGTTCTTACACACGTGCAACATGTCCGTTCTGTACTCCAGAGACTTAGAGAACATTCTCTATACGCCAAGTTGGAGAAATGTGTTTTTATGGCTGAGGAGGTACAATTTTTGGGGTACATGATTTCTGCTAAGGGGTTTCGCATGGATCCTGCCAAGATCCGACCCATTAGAGAATGGGTACAACCTAAAACTCTAAAAGCGCTGCAGCGATTCTTGGGATTTACTAATTACTACCGTAAATTCATCAAAGGCTTCTCTGAGATCGCCAAACCGCTCACGGATCTGACCCGGAAGGGGGCTGACGTGGTTAATTGGAAGCCAGAAGCACTTCAGGCATTTTCTGTTTTAAAGGAGTGTTTTTCTGCCAACCCAATATTAATTCAGCCTGATCTAGATCGCCCCTTTGTGGTAGAGGTTGATGCCTCTGAGGTTGGGGTAGGTGCTGTGCTTTCCCAAGGCACTGCCTCTCTCACTCAACTCCGCCCATGTGCCTTCTTTTCCAGAAAATTCTCACCTACTGAGAAAAATTATGATATAGGGAATCGGGAATTGTTGGCCATAAAGTGGGCCTTCGAAGAATGGCGCCACTTTCTCGAAGGTGCTAAACACAAGGTTACCGCGATCACAGATCACAAGAACCTGACCTACTTGGAGTCAGCTAAAAGACTGAATCCTAGGCAGGCCAGGTGGGCCTTATTTTTCTCAAGGTTTAACTTTGTGATCACGTTTCGTCCAGGGACGAAAAATGTAAGGTCTGATGCCCTCTCTCGAAGTTTCTGCCCCTCACAGGCTGAGGACTCGGAACCAGTCCCAATACTGGCCAATGGGATCGTCGTGTCGGCCGTGTCTCTGGACCTTCTGGAGGAGATCCATAGATCCTCAGAACAAGTCCCGGACACGACGCCCCCCCAGAAATTGTTTGTTCCGGCCCCGTTGCGTCTACAAGTTATGAAAGAGTCGCATGACTCTGTCATGGCAGGCCATCCTGGTGTTAATAATACAGCCAGACTAGTGACCAGGAATTTTTGGTGGTTAAGGACTGCAAGGATTACGTACTGGCTTGCGAAACTTGTGCTCGTGCTAAGTCCCCCCATAATCGGCCTGCCGGCTGGCTCCAGTCCTTGCCTGCCCCAGAGAGTCCATGGACCCACATCTCCATGGACTTCATTACTGACCTGCCACCCTCAGAAGGGAAGACATGTATCTGGGTGGTGGTAGACAGGTTCAGTAAGCAGTGCCATTTTGTTCCCCTGTCTGGACTACCTAATGCAGAAACGCTGAGTAAATTGTTCGTTATTCATGTAATACGACTGCATGGCGCCCCGGTGAATATCGTGTCCGACCGAGGAACCCAGTTCGTTTCTAAATTCTGGAGGGCGTTCTGCAAACGGATTTGCGTTGAATTGTCCTTCTCCTCCGCTTAACACCCTGAGACCAATGGTCAAACTGAGCGCACTAACCAGGGCCTAGAGCAGTATCTCCGCTGTTATGTTTCGGAACATCAATCTGATTGGGTGGAACATCTCCCGTTAGCCGAATTCGCCCTAAATAACCAATACCAAGAATCCATCAAAACCACCCCCTTCTTCTGTAATCTTGGTTTACACCCACGTTTTGGTTCATTTTCGGCTAAGATGTCGGACCTCCCGGGGGTAGAGAAATCCATACATCACTTAAGGACCATCTGGTCAGAGGTGAACTCAAACTTGAAAGGCTCCCAAGTCAGACAGGCTTCGGCGGCAAATAAACGGCGGTCCAAGGGGCCGCACCTGGGAGTTGGGGACAAAGTTTGGCTGTCTACCAAGAACATTAAACTTAAGGTACCGTCTGCCAAACTGGGCCCCAGATTTATTGGTCCCTATGAGATTTTGGAGGTAATTAACCCGGTAGCCTTTCGCTTAAAGCTCCCTCAGTCCTTCAAAATACCCAACGTTTTCCACAAATCCCTCCTAAAAACGTACCGCTCCCCAATTCAACCTGTCCAGTCCCCTCCTCCTCCAGTTTTGGTCAAGGGTACCTTGGAGTACGAAGTCCAAGGTATCCTTGATTCCCGTTTAGTGAGAGGGTCCGTGCAATACTTAGTGCATTGGAAGGGCTACGGCCCAGAGGAGAGGTCCTGGGTCCCCGCTGGTGACATCCATGCCAAGGGGTTAATTAGAAGATTTCACCTCCTTCACCCGGACAAACCGGGTTTTGAGGGTCCGGAGGCCCCTCTTAGAAGAGGGGGTACTGTAACGTCGCAGCCAGACTCAGGGCCTACTGTTCCGGCGTCGGCCACTAGGAGGCGCCGGACGTCACTGCCAGACTCAGGGCCTGCAGTTCCGGTCTCGGCCACTCGGGGGCGCCGGACCGTCACGTCGCCGTCGGACTCAGGGCCTGCTGTTCCGGCGTCGGCCACTAGGAGGCGCCGGACGTCACTGCCAGACTCAGGGCCTGCAGTTCCGGTCTCGGCCACTCGGGGGCGCCGGACCGTCACATCGCCGTCGGACTCAGGGACGGCTATTCCTGCCTCAGCCACTGGGAGGCGCCGTGGTTCGCTCCAGGGTGAGGGTGGTGGCAGAGAGGGGGCTCCTGCACAGGCATCTGGTGGGCGCAGGCTCCGCCCCTCTGTCAGTCATGTAGGGCTTACTGCATGTCCATCTGGCCTGGTCCGGGGGCGGTCCTGGTTACATCATCGGGCCGGGAACCTGTGAGGGAGGACCTGATCCCTCAAATACCTGGGGACTGGTCTTGCAAGCCGCCGGATATATTCTTGGTTCCCCTGCGTGTTACTGTGTGAATTTCTATAGTGTATACTCTGACCTCAGCCTGGATTTCTGACCATTCTTTTGCCTGCCGTTTTTGTACCTCCGCCTCTCTTCCGACTTTTTGACGCTGACCTTTGCTTGGATTCCTGACTCTCCTTCTGTCTGCTGATTTTGTACCTCTGCTGCCCTCTGACTCCTGACTTTGATTACGGGTTTTAGTTTTGACCCCTTGGCGGCCGTCCTGCTCTGGTCCACTGCTCCTCTAAACAGCTACCTCCTGGGCCTTGCTACAATTCCAGATCCCTGTATAGGGGTTAAGGGTCTCGGGGTTACTCGGGGTGCTGTCCCCACTGCAGCCCAGATTCGCAGACGGCCGTCACATTATATCCGGCCCAAAAAAGAACTGCTTTTTGTGTATATTTCCATCATATATAAAAGCAGTCTCCTGATTTTTTTTTTTTTCCCCTGAGCTGATTACCTGGCCTACACCTGCTCCAGTGCACACTGGAAGGAACACTCCCATCTTCCTATACCAGAATGCTGCAGCCTGGAGGCTTCAAGGGAAATGCTGAGTGTCAGAAATCCACATTCCTGGGACATCGGCCTCTGGGCAGCTCTGGTCGTGCTGTCCCAGAGGCTCAGGTATTGCCCGCAAATGCGGCTAAACTTTTGTTACCCGTTTCTCTCTTATTTTCAAAGAAATCTCTGTGTGTGAAGGCCTATGTGGATTGTGATTCCGCAGGCAACTTCATAGATTTTTTGCTTGCAAGGAAACTTGGTGTACCTCTTTTAAGGCTTAATGCCCCTATTCAAACCACGGCGATTAATGGTACATCCATTATCCAGGGTGGAGTGGAATTTGTTACTACAGAGATTGTTATGTCAGTGGGGGCATTACACACAGAACATATGTCATTTTTTGTTATTTCCAATTTATCACATGCAGTTGTGTTAGGTATGCCATGGCTGCGCCAGCATAATCCTATTATTGACTGGCACCAAGGGGATATCGTGCGCTGGAGTCCACAGTGTCAGAATCACTGTATGTCGCTGTCAGTGAACCAAATTAAAATTAAAACACCCTTTATACCTTACGCATTAAGGGACTATGAGGACGTCTTTTCCATAGTGGAGTCTGAGAAATTACCTCCTCATAGAGAGTATGACTGTCCTATAGACTTGGTTCCAGGTGCTCGTCTCCCTAAGGGGAGAATATTTAACCTCTCTGGTCCTGAGCGTGAAGCGATGAAGGACTACATAGCGGACAGCTTGCAAAAAGGTTTTATTAGACCCTCCACTTCACCTGTAGGGGCTGGGTTTTTTTTGTAGAAAAAAAAGATGGTGGACTCAGACCGTGTATTGATTATCGTGAGCTGAACGCGATTACTGTGAAAAATCAGTATCCGCTCCCACTCATCCCTGATCTGTTTAATCAGCTACTAGGAGCCCGTTGGTTCACTAAGCTTGATCTCCGGGGGGCTTACAATCTGGTTCGCATAAGAAATGGGGATGAGTGGAAAACAGCCTTTAACACACCTCTTGGTCATTTTGAGTACCTTGTGATGCCGTTTGGGTTGAGTAACGCACCCGCCGTGTTCCAACACTTTGTGAATGATATATTCAGGGATATTTGTGGGGTATATGTAGTGGTTTATTTGGATGACATCCTGATTTACTCCGCTGATGTTCTTACACACGTGCAACATGTCCGTTCTGTACTCCAGAGACTTAGAGAACATTCTCTATACGCCAAGTTGGAGAAATGTGTTTTTATGGCTGAGGAGGTACAATTTTTGGGGTACATGATTTCTGCTAAGGGGTTTCGCATGGATCCTGCCAAGATCCGACCCATTAGAGAATGGGTACAACCTAAAACTCTAAAAGCGCTGCAGCGATTCTTGGGATTTACTAATTACTACCGTAAATTCATCAAAGGCTTCTCTGAGATCGCCAAACCGCTCACGGATCTGACCCGGAAGGGGGCTGACGTGGTTAATTGGAAGCCAGAAGCACTTCAGGCATTTTCTGTTTTAAAGGAGTGTTTTTCTGCCAACCCAATATTAATTCAGCCTGATCTAGATTGCCCCTTTGTGGTAGAGGTTGATGCCTCTGAGGTTGGGGTAGGTGCTGTGCTTTCCCAAGGCACTGCCTCTCTCACTCAACTCCGCCCATGTGCCTTCTTTTCCAGAAAATTCTCCCCTACTGAGAAAAATTATGATATAGGGAATCGGGAATTGTTGGCCATAAAGTGGGCCTTCGAAGAATGGCGCCACTTTCTCGAAGGTGCTAAACACAAGGTTACCGCGATCACAGATCACAAGAACCTGACCTACTTGGAGTCAGCTAAAAGACTGAATCCTAGGCAGGCCAGGTGGGCCTTATTTTTCTCAAGGTTTAACTTTGTGATCACGTTTCGTCCAGGGACGAAAAATGTAAGGTCTGATGCCCTCTCTCGAAGTTTCTGCCCCTCACAGGCTGAGGACTCGGAACCAGTCCCAATACTGGCCAATGGGATCGTCGTGTCGGCCGTGTCTCTGGACCTTCTGGAGGAGATCCGTAGATCCTCAGAACAAGTCCCGGACACGACGCCCCCCCAGAAATTGTTTGTTCCGGCCCCGTTGCGTCTACAAGTTATGAAAGAGTCGCATGACTCTGTCATGGCAGGCCATCCTGGTGTTAATAATACAGCCAGACTAGTGACCAGGAATTTTTGGTGGTTAAGGACTGCAAGGATTACGTACTGGCTTGCGAAACTTGTGCTCGTGCTAAGTCCCCCCATAATCGGCCTGCCGGCTGGCTCCAGTCCTTGCCTGCCCCAGAGAGTCCATGGACCCACATCTCCATGGACTTCATTACTGACCTGCCACCCTCAGAAGGGAAGACATGTATCTGGGTGGTGGTAGACAGGTTCAGTAAGCAGTGCCATTTTGTTCCCCTGTCTGGACTACCTAATGCAGAAACGCTGAGTAAATTGTTCGTTATTCATGTAATACGACTGCATGGCGCCCCGGTGAATATCGTGTCCGACCGAGGAACCCAGTTCGTTTCTAAATTCTGGAGGGCGTTCTGCAAACGGATTTGCGTTGAATTGTCCTTCTCCTCCGCTTAACACCCTGAGACCAATGGTCAAACTGAGCGCACTAACCAGGGCCTAGAGCAGTATCGCCGCTGTTATGTTTCGGAACATCAATCTGATTGGGTGGAACATTTCCCGTTAGCCGAATTCGCCCTAAATAACCAATACCAAGAATCCATCAAAACCACCCCCTTCTTCTGTAATCTTGGTTTACACCCACGTTTTGGTTCATTTTCGGCTAAGATGTCGGACCTCCCGGGGGTAGAGAAATCCATACATCACTTAAGGACCATCTGGTCAGAGGTGAACTCAAACTTGAAAGGCTCCCAAGTCAGACAGGCTTCGGCGGCAAATAAACGGCGGTCCAAGGGGCCGCACCTGGGAGTTGGGGACAAAGTTTGGCTGTCTACCAAGAACATTAAACTTAAGGTACCGTCTGCCAAACTGGGCCCCAGATTTATTGGTCCCTATGAGATTTTGGAGGTAATTAACCCGGTAGCCTTTCGCTTAAAGCTCCCTCAGTCCTTCAAAATACCCAACGTTTTCCACAAATCCCTCCTAAAAACGTACCGCTCCCCAATTCAACCTGTCCAGTCCCCTCCTCCTCCAGTTTTGGTCAAGGGTACCTTGGAGTACGAAGTCCAAGGTATCCTTGATTCCCGTTTAGTGAGAGGGTCCGTGCAATACTTAGTGCATTGGAAGGGCTACGGCCCAGAGGAGAGGTCCTGGGTCCCCGCTGGTGACATCCATGCCAAGGGGTTAATTAGAAGATTTCACCTCCTTCACCCGGACAAACCGGGTTTTGAGGGTCCGGAGGCCCCTCTTAGAAGAGGGGGTACTGTAACGTCGCAGCCAGACTCAGGGCCTACTGTTCCGGCGTCGGCCACTAGGAGGCGCCGGACGTCACTGCGAGACTCAGGGCCTGCAGTTCCGGTCTCGGCCACTCGGGGGCGCCGGACCGTCACGTCGCCGTCGGACTCAGGGCCTGCTGTTCCGGCGTCGGCCACTAGGAGGCGCCGGACGTCACTGCCAGACTCAGGGCCTGCAGTTCCGGTCTCGGCCACTCGGGGGCGCCGGACCGTCACATCGCCGTCGGACTCAGGGACGGCTATTCCTGCCTCAGCCACTGGGAGGCGCCGTGGTTCGCTCCAGGGTGAGGGTGGTGGCAGAGAGGGGGCTCCTGCACAGGCATCTGGTGGGCGCAGGCTCCGCCCCTCTGTCAGTCATGTAGGGCTTACTGCATGTCCATCTGGCCTGGTCCGGGGGCGGTCCTGGTTACATCATCGGGCCGGGAACCTGTGAGGGAGGACCTGATCCCTCAAATACCTGGGGACTGGTCTTGCAAGCCGCCGGATATATTCTTGGTTCCCCTGCGTGTTACTGTGTGAATTTCTATAGTGTATACTCTGACCTCAGCCTGGATTCTTGACCATTCTATTGCCTGCCGTTTTTGTACCTCCGCCTCTCTTCCGACTTTTTGACGCTGACCTTTGCTTGGATTCCTGACTCTCCTTCTGCCTGCTGATTCTGTACCTCGCTGCCCTCCTGGTTTTACTGACCCTGGCCTGGACTTTTGACTCTCCTTCTGTCTGCTAATTTTGTGCCTCTGCGGCGCCCTGGTCTCAGACTCCTGCATCCTGACCTTGATTACGGGTTTTAGTTTTGACCCCTTGGTGGCCGTCCTGCTCTGGTCCACTGCTAATCTAGACAGCTACCTCCTGGGCCTTGCTACAATTCCAGATCCCTGTATAGGGGTTAAGGGTCTTGGGGTTACTCGGGGTGCTGTCCCCACTGCAGCCCAGATTTGCAGACGGCCGTCACACAGGCATATCAGAGATAAAAATCCATTGAAATATGGGTCCATGGCCTCCTGGGCACCGGCAAAGGCATCAGCAACCCACTAGAGCGAGAACAAGGTTTAGACCGGGAGCAAGTCCCACAGGACTGCACAAAACTCCTGACATCACGAGACAAGGAGGGCCACCAAAAAACCGACTCACCAAATCTCTAGTACCAAAAATACCTGGATGACCAGCCAATGCAGAGCAATGAACTTCAGACATCACTCTCTTCCTCCACTGGTCAGGAACATACAATTTTCCAATGGGACAACGCTCAGGTGTGTCCTCCTGAAACTCTTCCAGAGCACGTCTCAAATCGGGCGAGATGGCAGAAAGAACTACCCCCTCACCTAAGATGGTAGCAGGCTTGGTCACAACAGGAGAATCAGCAAGAGAAGAGGGCGTCTGCCTTGACTTTCTTAGTGCCCGGAAGAAAAGAGACCACAAAATCAAAACGTGTGAAAAACAAGGCCCACCTAGCCTGTCTAGGATTCAAGCGTTTGGCCGACTCCATGTAAATCAAATTCTTGTGGTCAGTAAGGACCACGACTTGATGTTTAGCTCCCTCCAACCAATGTCTCCACTCCTCAAATGCCCATTTCATGGCTAACAGTTCCCGATTAACCACATCATAGTTACGTTCGGAAGGGGAGAACTTTCGGGAAAAGAAAGCACAGGGATTCATCTTAGATGTTACCGGATCTTTTTGGGACAAAACAGCTCCTGCACCAATCTCAGAAGCGTCCACCTCTACCTGAAACGGGAGTGAGACATCAGGTTGCCGCAAAACCGGAGCAGAAGTGAACCTTCGCTTCAGCTCCTGAAAGGAAGAAACAGCCTCTGGAGACCAATTCAGCACATCAGCACCCTTCCTAGTCAAATCAGTCAATGGTTTGGCAATACCAGAAAAATTAGCTATAAATTTACGATAAAAATTAGCAAAACCCAAAAACTTCTGGAGGGCCTTCAAAGAAGTGGGCTGAACCCAATCATAAATGGCCTGTACCTTGGCCGGGTCCATTTCAATAGTTGACGGAGACAAAATAAATCCTAAAAATGAAATCCTCTGTACCCCAAAAAGGCATTTCGATCCTTTGACATACAGGGAATTCTCCCTCAAAATCCGGAACACAGTCCGAACATGTTCCACATGAGAGTCCCAATCCTTGGAGAAGATCAAAATATCATCCAGATAGATGATCAAAAATGTATCCACAAAGTCTCGGAAAATGTCTTTCATGAAGCACTGGAAGACAGAAGGGGCATTAGTGAGCCCAAAAGGCATCACCAGGTACTCAAAATGTCCCTCCGGAGTATTAAACGCCGTCTTCCATTCAACCCCATGCTTAATGCGAATAAGATTATACGCCCCCCTGAGGTCAAGCTTGGTAAACCAGCAAGCACCTTTAACTCTAGAGAATAGATCAGAAATCAGGGGTAACGGATACTGATATTTAACCCCTTCCTGACATCCGACGTACTATCCCGTCCATCGGACCCGGGCCCCTATGCCCATGGACGGGATAGTACGTCTACCGCGAACAGCGGCGCCCACGTGGTGAGCGCCGCTGATCGCGGCCGGGTGTCAGCTGATTATCACAGCTGACACCCAGCACAATGTGTCAGGGGCGGTCACGGACCGCCCCCGACACGTTAACCCCTTGCACACCGCGATCAAACATGAGTTAAAGGGAAGCATCGGCAGGGAGGGGGCTCCCTCCGTGCTTCCCTGAGCCCCCCACGGCAGCGCAATGTGCAGCGCTGCTGCGGGGGGCTCCTTTCCTCCAGGCCCCCGAATCCAAGATGGCGACGGGGGCCTTCGGGGGCCTGGAGGAAGCTGGCTTTCTCAGTGCCTGC
The DNA here is from genome assembly GCF_039654945.1 of Dendrobates tinctorius. Classification (NCBI taxonomy): domain Eukaryota; kingdom Metazoa; phylum Chordata; class Amphibia; order Anura; family Dendrobatidae; genus Dendrobates; species Dendrobates tinctorius. The sequence goes on along the minus strand of NW_027362010.1, from coordinate 951,038 downwards.
AAAGCGCAGGCAAGAGGAAGTCTTCTTCAATGCCTGTGACAGATTGCTGATCTGTCACAGTGATCTGTGATGTGACAGATCAGCGATCTGTCACAGGACAGTGATGTCCCACCTGGGACTATGTAATAAAGTAAAAAAAAAATAAAAAAAAAGTGTAAAAATAATTTTAAAAAAATTGCCAAGTAAATTAGTAAAAAAAAAAAAAAAAAAATATTCCCCAATAAATTCATTTTTTGAAAATAAAAAAAACCCAAAACAATAAAATTACACATATTAGGTATCGCCGCGTCCGTAACGACCCACCATATAAAACTGTCCCATTAGTTAACCCCTTTAGCGAACCCCTTAAAAAATAAAAATAAAAAACGAAGCAAAAAATAATGATTTATTATCATACCGCCAAACAAAAAGTGCAATAACGCGCGATCAAAAAGACGCATATAAATATCCATGGCACCGCTGAAAACATCATTTTGTCCCGCAAAAAACGAGCCACCACACAGCATCATCCGCGAAAAAATAAAAAAGTTATAGCTCGCAGAATAAAGCGATGCAAAAATAATTATTTTTTATATAAAATAGTTTTCATTGCATAAAACCGACAAAACATAAAAAAAGACCTAAATGAGGTATCGCTGTAACCGTACCGACCCGAAGAATAAAACCGCTTTATCAATTTTACCGCACGCGGAACGGTGTAAACGCACTCCCCCAAAAGAAATTCATGAAACGCTGGTTTTTGTTCATTCTGCGTCCCAAAAATCGGAATAAAAAGCGATCAAAAAATGTCACGTGCCCGAAAATGGTACCAATAAAAACGTCAACTCGTCCCGCAAAAAATAAGACCTCACATGACTCGGTGGGTCAAAATACGGAAAAATTATAGCTCTCAATATGTGGTGATGCAAAAACTATTTTTACAATAAAAAGCGTCTTTTAGCGTGCGACAGCCGCCAAACATAAAAACCGCCATAAATAGTAAATCAAACCCCCCGTTATCACCCCCTTAGTTAGGGAAAATAATAAAATTAAAAAAATGTATTTATTTCCATTTTTCCATTAGGGTTCGGGCTAGGGTTAGGGCTAGGGTTAGGGTTAGGGCTAGGGTTAGGGCTAGGGTTAGGGCTGAGATTAGGGTTAGGGGTGTGTTGGGGTTTGGGTTGGAGTTAGAATTGGGGAGTTTCCACTGTTTGGGCACATCAGGGGCTCTCCAAATGCAATATTGCGTCTGATCTCAATTCCAGCCAATTCTGAGTTGAAAAAGTCATATGGTGCTCCTTCCCTTCCAAGCTCTGCCATGCGCCCAAACTGTTTTACCCCCACATGTAGGGTATCAGCCTACTCAGGACAAATTGCAAAACAATTTTTGGGGTCCAATTTCTCCTGTTACCCTTAGGAAAATAAAAAATTGGGGGCAAAAATATCATTTTTGTGGAAAAAAATGATTTTTTTATTTTCACGTCCAAGCGTTATAAACTTCTGTGAAGCATTTGGGGGTTCAAAGTGCTCACCACACATCTAGATAAGTTCTGTGGGGGGGTCTAGTGTCCAAAATGGGGTCACTTGTTGGGAGTTTCAATAGTTTAGGTACATCAGGGGCTCTCCAAACGCACATGACACCCGCAGACCATTCCATCAAAGTCTGCATTCCAAAATGGCACTGCTTCCCTTCCGAGCCCCTACGTGTGTCCATACAGTAGTTTTCTCCCACATATGGGGTGTCAGCGTACTCATGACAAATTGGACAACAACTTTTGCGGTCCAATTTCTCCTGTTACCCTTGGGAAAATGAAAAAATTGGGGACTAATTGATCATGTTTGTGGAAAAAATACAATTTTTTTATTTTCATGCCCTGGCATTATAAACTTCTGTGAAGCCCTTGGGGGTTCAAAGTGCTCACCTCACATCTAGATAAGTTCCTTAGGGGGTCTAGTTTTCAAAATGGTGTCATTTGTGGGGGGTTTCCACTGTTTAGGTACATTAGGGGCTCTCCAAAGGCAACATGACACCCGTAGACCATTCCATCAATGTCTGCATTCCAAAACGTCACTGCTTCCCTTCCGAGCCCCGACGTGTGCCCATACAGTAGTTTTCTCCCACATATAGGGTGTCAGCTTACTCAGGACAAATTGGACAACAACTTTTGGGGTCCAATTTCTCCTGTTACCCTTGGGAAAATAAAAAAAAATGGTGACTAAAAGATCATGTTTGTGGAAAAAATACAAATTTTTTATTTTCATGCCCGGGCGTTATAAACTTCTGTGAAGCACTGGGGGGTTCAAAGTGCTCACCACACATCTAGATAAGTTCCTTGGGGGGTCTAGTTTACAAAATGGTGTCATTTGTGGGGGATTTCCACTGTTTAGGTACATCAGGGGTTTTCCAATCGCGACATGGTGTCCGATCTCAATTCCAGCCAAAAACGTCAAATGGCGCTGCTTCCCTTCCGAGCTCTGCCATGCGCCCAAATAGTGGTTTACCCCCACATGTGGGGTATCAGCGTACTCAGGACAAATTGCACAATAACTTCTAGGGTGCTGTTACCCTTGGAAAAATAAGAATTGAGGGTGAAAAGATCATTTTTGTGGAAAAAATATGATTTTTTAATTGTACGGCTTTATGTTATAAACTTCTGTGAAGCCCTTGGGGGTTCAAAGTTCTCACCACATATCTAGATAAGTTCCTTAGGGGATCTAATTTCCAAAATGGTGTCATTTGTGGGGGGTTTCCACTGTTTTGGTACATCAGGGGTTTTCCAATCGTGACATGATGTCCGATCTCAATTCCAGCCAAAAGTCAAATGGCCCTGCTTCCCTTCCGAGCTCTGCCATGCGCCCAAATAGTGGTTTACCCCCACATGTGGGGTATCAGCATACTCAGGACAAATTGCACAATAACTTTTAGGGTCCTGTTACCCTTGGGAAAATAAAAATTGGGGTGAAAAGATCATTTTTGTGGAAAAAATATGATTTTTTAATTGTACCGCTGTACGTTATAAACGTCTGTAAAGCCCTTGTGGGTTCAAAGTTCTCACCACATATCTAGATAAGTTCCTTGGGGGGTCTAGTTTCCAAAATGGGGTCACTTGTAGGGGGTTTCCACTGTTTAGGTACATCAGGGACTCTCGAAACGTGACATGGCGTCCGATCTGAATTCCAGCCAATTTTGCATTGAAAAAGTCAAACGGCGCTCCTTCCATTCTGAGCTCTGCCATGCGCCGAAACAGTCGTTCCCCCCCACAAATCAGGTATCAGCGTACTCAGGACAAATTGCACAATAACTTTTGCAGTCCAATTTCTCCTGTTACCCTTGGTAAAATAAAAAAAATTGAACCTGAAGTATTTTTTTTGTGAAAAAAAGTTAATGTTCATTTTTTTTTTAAATATTCAAAAAAATTCCTGTGACGCACCTAAAGGGTTAATAAACTTCTTGAATGTGGTTTTGAGCACCTTGAGGGGTGCAGTTTTAAGAATGGTGTCACTTTTGGGTATTTTCTATCATATAGACCCCTCAAAGTGACCTCAAATGTGATGTGGTCCTAAAAATAAAATGGTGTTGTAAAAATGAGAAATCGCTGGTCAACTTTTAACTTCCTAACAAAAAAAAAATTTTGGTTCCAAAATTGTGCTGATGTAAAGTAAACATGTGGGAAATGTTAGTTATCAAGTTTTTGGTGTGCCGTATCTCTGTGATTTAAAGGCATAAAAATTCAAAGTTGGAAAATTGCGAAATTTTCAAAATTTTTGCCAAATTTCCGTTTTTTTCACAAATAAACGCAAGTTATTTGAATTAAATTTTACCACTAACATGAAGTACAATATGTCACGAGAAAACATTGTCAGAATCACCGGGATCCATAGAAGCGTTCCAGAGTTATGACCTCATAAAGGGACAGTGGTCAGAATTGTAAAAATTGGCCCGGTCATGAACGTGCAAACCACCCTTGGGGGTGAAGGGGTTAACAGTAATTTTGTTGAGGGAACGATAGTCAATACAAGGCCTTAATGAACCATCCTTCTTGGCCAGGAAAAAAAACCAGCACCTAAGGGTGAAGAGGATGGTCTAATATGACCCTTCTCCAACGACTCCTTAATATAGGATCACATAGCCTCGTGCTCGGGTAGATAAATTGAAAAGCCGACCCTTGGGAAATTTACACCCCGGGCTCAGCTCAATTGCACAGTCATAACTCCTATGAGGAGGCAGAGACGCAGACTCATTCTCACTAAATACATCATAAAAATCAGCCAAATAATCAGGAACATCATGCGACTGAGGAGAGGTGGAGAAAACAGGAGTGTCACTAAGGGCACACCGACAACCCCAACTCACCACAGACACAGATTTCCAATACAAAACTGGATTATGGATTTGTAACCAGGGAAACCCCAGAACAATGGTATCATGCAGATTATGCAACACCAAAAATCTGCAATTTTCTTGATGATCTGGGGCGACCCGCATTACCACCTGGGTCCAAAACAGAGGTTTATTCTTCGCCAAAGGAGTAGCATCAATACCCCTCAAAGGGATAGGCATCCGCAGAGGTGTCATAGGAAATCCACAACGTTTAGCAAAATCCAAGTCCATCAGGTTCAGAGCTGCTCCCGAATCCACGAAAGCCTTAGCGGAAAATGTGGACAAGGAGCAGATCAGAGTAATTGCCAGAAGAAACTTAGGTTGAACACCGCCCACAGCAAATGTGTGTGCAAAACATTTCTCTCGTTTAAGGCAGACAGAAATAATATGCGAGGCATCTCCACAGAAAAAACACCGCTTATTACGCCTTCTGAACTCCTGACGTTGCGCCCTAGACAAAACTCTATCACATTGCATAGGTTCAGACATTTGTTCAACAGGTGGCAACACCTCTCGTGCAGTTTTGCGTTCACGCAAACGCCGATCAACCTGAATGGCTAATGACATAGAATCGTCAAGACCAGAGGGAACAGGAAATCCCACCATAGTATCTTTTACGGTTTCTGACAAACCCTTCCGAAAGAGAGCTGCCAAGGCACCATCATTGTAAGTAGTAAGGACCGCCCACTTTCGGAATTTTTGACAGTACAACTCTGCAGAATGCCGACCCTGGCTCAATGCCAACAGGGCCTTTTCAGCCTGATCAATAGCATTAGGTTCATCATACAACAACCCCAAGGCTTGAAAAAATGCATTCACATTAGCTAGCATAGGATCATCAGGTTTCAAAGAAAACGCCCAATCCTGAGGATCGCCGCGCAGCAAAGAGATGACAATTTTAACCTGCTGCGTGGAGCTCCCTGATGAGTTAGGCTTCAAGGCAAAAAATAATTTACAATTATTCTTAAAGTTCAAAAATTTAGACCGATCCCCAAAAAACACATCAGGAGTAGGGATCTTTGGTTCAGCAACATGTGAATGAGCAAGGTAGGCGGAAATTCCCCACAACTTCAGCAGTGAGCTGCTCCACACGATCAGACAATTGCTTCATCTCCATTGAGAAGAAAAAAAAATTCCCCCTACGGCCTCAAAGACATAGAGGAAAAAATATACAAAAAAAAAAAAAATTCTGACACTTTTTTTTACAATTCTTTCCTGCTATTGAGTACCCTAGAATCTGCGGTATGGCTGGTGATTCTGTTATGAATGAGTCACCGAAGGAGAAACAAACAAAAATACAAGCTAAGTCCAGAAAACCGGAGAGGTTGGTAGCTATCGGACTGCAGACCCCTGATCCTAATCACACAACTAACAGCAGCCGTTGGGGTGTTCCTACAGTGCCCTAGACCCCTCGTTCACAGCCGGAGAACTAAATAAGCCTAAAGAAAGAAAGGGGAAATCTAAACTGCCCCAGAGCAGACCCCAAAGCAATAGACAGCCCCCAACATGTATTGTCGGTGAAAAGCAGATGAAAACACAAACACAGACAGAAAGACAGGTTGAGCAAACGATGGGGCCCAACTAACTAAATAGGAAAGGACAGAAAAGATGCTGGCTGCAATCCGCAAAAATTCTGCCAAAATAATGTCCAACATGTCTGATAAGAAAAAGGCCCTGAAGTCACTAGACTTCAAAAATCACTATATCAGCACTCAGGTATATTCTGAAGACTGAGCAAAAGATCAACTTGACCAGAGACAAAAATGGAGCTCAGCCTGTACCAACAAGGGCGGGCAGAACCAAACACTAAGTAAACAGACAATATCTCATGGAAAAATAAGAGAGCAAATACTTAGCTTTCAGAAGACAGGTACTGAACTGGTTTGCAAGAGCTCAGAGCAGAAAGGATCACCAGCACCCCTGTAGGGCGTCGGCTGCCTTATATCCACTCAGTGATTCCGGGTGTCCAATCAGGCTCCACCTGTTCAGATGACAGGTTCTTCCCAACCCAATCAATTTCACTACCTCTCTTCACCAGCAGAGGGAGTTCATCAGACATCAACGGTGAAGGGGAAAATGAACTCACAACAGCTGCCCCATGATCCTGCCCCATCTGTCTTCATCCCGCACCATGTCTCCAATCATGCCCCTTGTGTCTCCAATCATGACCCACATCTCCAATCATGCCACTTGTGCCTCCAATCATGCCCACTGTGTCTCCAATCATGCCCCTTGAGTCTGCAATCCTGCCCCCATGTCTTTCATACTGCTCCCCATGTCTCTAATCCTGCCCCAAGTGTCTCCAATCCTCCCCCATGTCTCCTGTCATGCCCCTGTGTCTTTCATCCTGCCCCGTGTCTCCAATCATGCTCCCTGTGTCTCCAATCAAGCCCCGTGTCTCCAATCATGGCCCTTGTGCCTCCAATCATGCCCCCAGTGTCTCTAATCATGCCCCCAGTGTCTCCAATCATGCCCCCAGTGTCTCAAATCATGCGTCCTGTGCCTCCAATCATGCCCCCTGTGTGTCCATCCCGCACCATGTCTCCAAGTCTTCCCCAGTGTCTCCAATCCTGCCCCCGGTGTCACCAATCATGCCACCTGTGTCTCCAGTCATGCCCCCTGTATCTCCGATCCTGCCCCTGTGTTTCCAAATATGCCCTGTCTCCATTTTGCCCCGTGTGTCTAATCCTGCCCCTTGTGTCTGCAATCCTACCCCCATGTCTTTCATTCTGTCCCGTGTCTCCAATCATGCCCCTTGTGCCTCCAACCATGCCCCCTGTGTCTCCAATCATACCCCAGTGTCTCCAATCATACCCCCAGTGTCTCCAATCATACCCCCAGTATCTCCAATCCTGCCCCCTGTGTCTCCAATCATGCCCCCTGTGTCTCCAATCATGCCCCCTGTGTCTCCAATCATACCCCCAGTGTCTCCAATCATGCCCCCAGTATCTCCAATCCTGCCACCCGTGTCTCCAATCATGCCTCCAGTGTCTCCAATCATGCCCCCAGTATCTCCAATCCTGCCCCCTGTGTCTCCAATCATGTCTCCAGTGTCTCCAATCATGCCCCCAGTGTCTCCAATCATGCCCCTGCATTTCCAATCATGCCCCGTCTCCATCCTGCCCCCAGTGTCTCCAATCCTGACTGTCTCCATCCTGCCACCAGTGTCTCCATCCTGCCCACAATCCTGCCACATTTCCACATCCTGCCCCGTCTCCATCCTGCCGTGCCCGGCTTGCCGCTTTCAATACTAATTTAAAAAAAAAAAATTTCCTCTTACCTTGCCGCGCTCCAGTGGCGAGCGATCTTCACCCACGGCAATAGAGTAACTGAACCTGCATCCTGGACACAGGTTCAGTTACTTGATTGGCAGAATCCTGCCGCTGGGGACAGGGCAGTAGGCCCGATGGATAGAGGTGACGGGGCCTGATACGGGCCCCCTCTGCTGACTGGGCCCCATACGCCAGTCAGGGCAGTAATGTCCTGATGGCGGCCCTGCCAGGCTCCCTGTCTGATTCCTGCAGCCCTGCGGCCTGCTCGGTGCTGCGTCCAGTGTCCTCCTCGGTCATGCAGCTCTGCCGGCTCCCAACTAGCGCTGTCCTGCAGTGCTGGACAGTGCCGGCCCGGTTGTGTGGTGGTGGTGTTATGTGCTCTCTGCCGGACTCCCTGTTTGACTCCTGCAGCCCTGAGGCCTGCCCAATGCCGCGTCCAGTGGCCTCCTCCTCGGTCATGCAGCTCTGCCGGCTCCCGACTAGCGCTGTCCTGCAGTGCTGGACAGTGCCGGCCCGGTTGTGTGGTGGTGGTGTTATGTGCTCTCTGCCGGACTCCCTGTTTGACTCCTGCAGCCCTGTGGCCTGCCCAGTGCCGCGTCCAGTGTCCTCCTCCTCGGTCATGCAGCTCTTCCGGCTCCCGACTACCGCTGTCCTGCAGTGCCGGACCGGTTGTGTGGTGGTGGTGTTGTGTGCTCTCTGCCGGACTCCCTGTCTTACTCCTGCAGCCCTGCGGCCTGCTCAGTGTATCCTGTGTCCTCCTCCTCGGTCATGCAGCTCTGCCGGCTCCCAACTACCGCTGTCCTGCAGTGCTGGACAGTGCCGGCCCGGCTTTGTGGTGGTGGTGGTGTTGTGTGCTCTCTGCCGGGCTCCCTGTCTTACTCCTGCAGCCCTGCGGCCTGCTCAGTGCGTCCAGTGTCCTCCTCCTCGGTCATGCAGCTCTGACGGCTCCCAACTACCGCTGTCCTGCAGTGCTGGACAATGCCGGCCTGGCTGTGTGGTGGTGGTGTTGTGTGCTGCCGGGCTCCCTGTCTGACTCCTGCAGCCCTACAGCCTGCCCAGTGCGTCCAGTGTCCTCCTCCTCGGAGTCATGCAGCTCTGCCGGCTCTCGACTACCGCTGTCCTACAGTGCTGGCCCGGCTGTGTGTGCTCTCCGCCGGGCTCCCTGTCTGACTCCCTCCCTGATAGGGCCCCAATGAGAGGAAAAATAGGTTTCTGGGGCCCCATCAGGTAGCCGTCACTGCTTCCAGGGAGGGTGGTGAAATATACTTGTCACGCTCACGCCTTGGCTGAATGGCGTGAGCCAGGGGGTTGTGGCCCCACTGTGCCACAAACCAGGCTACCCTGGAAGGGGCGTGACTGCGACAGCTACCTCGGTCTTCACTGGAGCCTCTGATGGTGAGGTCAGGCTTGTGCGGCAGATAGCTGTCGGGTGTCACTCCAGGGTGGTGTCTGGCTGTGGCTGCTGGTCCCACTCGGGGACAAGTCACTTGGACAGGTGTGACTAACAGGCAGGTTGAGACACTGGGCAAGCAGGCACGGGTTGGTACATTGGCAGGCAGGCACGGCTTGGAGACACGGCTTGGAGACACTGGGCAAGCGGGCACGGCTTGGAGACACTGGGCAAGCAGGAGTGGTATATGAGGGAACAGGTTTGGACCTGTTCACACAGGAGGTGCAGGTATGGATACAGGCAGGAAGGAGTGGAATATGAAGGAACAGGTTTGGACCTGTTCACACAGGAGGTGCAGGTAGGCGGAGCAGCAGGAGTGCGGAGTAGGCAGAGCCGCAGGAGTGCGGAGTAGGCAGAGCCGCAGGAGTGCGGAGTAGGCAGAGCCGCAGGAGTGCGGAGTAGGCAGAGCCGCAGGAGTGCGGAGTAGGCAGAGCCGCAGGAGTGCGGAGTAGGCAGAGCCGCAGGAGTGCGGAGTAGGCAGAGCCACAGGAGTGCGGAGTAGGCAGAGCCACAGGAGTGCGGAGAAGGCTGGGCTCCAAGGGAGCCGAGCAGACAGAGTGGCTAGGGAGCCGAGCAGGCAGAGCGGCTAGGGAGCCGTGCAGATAGAGCTGCAAGGGTGCAGATTCACAGACAGAGCTGCAAGGGTGCAGATGAACAGATAGAGGTGCAAGGGTGCAGTTTCACAGACAGAGCTGCAAGGGTGCAGATGAACAGATAGAGCTGCAAGGGTGCAGATTCACAGACAGAGCTGCAAGGGTGCAGATTCACAGACAGAGCTGCAAGGGTGCAGATTCACAGACAGAGCTGCAAGGGTGCAGATTCACAGACAGAGCTGCAAGGGTGCAGATTCACAGACAGAACTGCAATGGTGCAGATGAACAGATAGAGCTGCAAGGGTTCAGATGAACAGACAGAGCTGCAAGGGTTAAGATGAACAGACAGAGCTGCAAGGGTGCAGATGAACAGATAGAGCTGCAAGGGTGCAGATTCACAGACAGAGCTGCAAGGGTGCAGATTCACAGACAGAGCTGCAAGGGTGCAGATTCACAGACAGAACTGCAATGGTGCAGATGAACAGATAGAGCTGCAAGGGTTCAGATGAACAGACAGAGCTGCAAGGGTTCAGATGAACAGACAGAGCTGCAAGGGTTCAGATGAACAGACAGAGCTGCAAGGGTGCAGATGAACAGATAGAGCTGCAAGGGTGCAGATGAACAGATAGAGCTGCAAGGGTGCAGATGAACAGATAGAGCTGCAAGGGTGCAGATTCACAGACAGAGCTGCAAGGGTGCAGATGAACAGATAGAGCTGCAAGGGTGCAGATGAACAGATAGAGCTGCAAGGGTGCAGATTCACAGACAGAGCTGCAAGGGTGCAGATGAACAGATAGAGCTGCAAGGGTGCAGATTCACAGACAGAGCTGCAAGTGAGCAGATGCACAGACAGGGAGGACACAAGGAAAGATACAGCAAGGAAGGAAGCCAAGGACAAGGAGAAAGGGAGACTAAGGTAGGACAGAGTACAGACAGGGTTCTGGAACCAAGACTCAAGGGCCAGGATATTCAGCCTCCTGGCAGGCAGACAAGGTACAAGGCAAGACAAGAAGTATTCCTCCAGAGAAGGAGGAAATACACAGAACAGGGCCTGGCTTCCTCAGCAGCAAGATACTAACTGAGATTAGACATTGCTCAGGCAATGTTCCAGTGGGTGTGGCGAAACTAAATAGTCAAGGGCTCAAGGTGATTGGTAAGGGACATATTACACAGGTGCACCCTGACTGCATGAGAACCAGAGAGTTCTGGCGCCGCCCCCCTATACACACAGTCAGGAAACATGGAGAGCAGAGGCACAGAGCTGGCAACAGACAGAATTCACAGCATGGCTTGAAGCAGAAAGTAAGTTGGTTGCTGGGGATGGGAGGCCATGCAGTGATGCCAGCAGGGTTGTTACAATACTATTACACTGCGTAGGTGACCACTGTGGGGGCCCACAGTCTGGGGGCCCCCACAGTGGTCACCTACGCAGTGTGTAATAGTATATATAATCTCAGCACCCTCCCTGGAAGCTGTGCCGCCTACCTGATGGGGCCCCAATTAGAGGAAAAATAGGTTTCTGGGGTTGTCGCCTATGCAGTTTAATAGTATATCATTCTCGTCACCATGCTCCCTGGAAGCTGTGCCGGAGCAGAGAAGGCCATAGTATGCTGCATGGAGGAGCAGGGGGGCCATAATGTGCTGCATGGAGGAGCAGGGGGGCCATAATGTGCTGCATGGAGGAGCAGGGGGGCCATAATGTGCTGCATGGAGGAGCAGGGGGGCCATAATGTGCTGCATGGAGGAGCAGGGGGGCCATAATGTGCTGCATGGAGGAGCAGGGGGGCCATAATGTGCTGCATGGAGGAGCAGGGGGGCCATAATGTGCTGCAGGGAGGAGCAGGGGAGGCCATAATGTGCTGCAATGAGGAGCAGGGGGGCCATAATGTGCTGCATGGAGGAGCAGGTGCCCCATAATACTGTATGGAGGAGCATTATATGGGGCCCATAATACTGTATGGCGGACTATGAGGTGCCCATAATACTGAATGGCAGACTATGTGGTTACCCTTAATACTGTATGGCAGACTATGTGGTTGCCCTTAATACTGTATGGCGGACTATGTGGCTGCCCATAATACTGTATGGCGGACTATATGGTGCCCATAATACTGTATGGCGGACTATGAGGTGCCCATAATACTGTATGGTGGACTATGAGGTGCCCATAATACTGTATGGCATACTATGTTGGTGCTCATAATACTGTATGGAAGACTATGTGGTTTCCCATAATACTGTATGGAGGATTATGTGGTGCCCATAATACTGTATGGCGTACTATGTGGGTGCTCATAATACTGTATGGAGGACTATGTGGGTGATCATAATACTGTATGGAAGACTATGTGGTTTCCCATAATACTGTATGGTGGACTATGAGGTGCCCATAATACTGTATGGCGTACTATGTGGGTGCTCATAATACTGTGGCCCACACGATAGCTATAGCGATGTGGTGCAAGGACTCTGGACCCGCTGTGACCAGTGGATCCTTGGGCTGTCAGTTGCTTCCTTTGAGCTGCTGCGGGACCTGATGATCAAAGACCAGTTCCTGCATCTCTGCCCAGCTGAGGTCCGACAGTTCATCCTGGACCGCGAACCAACGAATGCGGACAAAGCGGAGCAGATCGCCGACAACTATGAGGCCAACCGGAAGCCAAAGACTCGGAGGCCAGTCACCACCAGCTGGAGAGGGGGTAAGCCTGCAACCAAGCCCAGTGCCCCAGCTAGCCATCACTCTGGAGGCCCTGTCCCTGTTGCCAACACCAGGCCTACTACTGACAGTCGCAAGTGTTACAACTGCGATCGGACTGGTCACCTTCGTTTCACCTGTCCGGAAAAGCCGATGAACCCCCCAGCCAAGACATCTGGGCCCAACGCCTCTGGTCTTTTGGTGGGAGGTGTGGTTGGGAGGATTAACGACAACATTCAACCCGTCCAGGTGGGGGCCCGTCTTGCTACAGGCCTCAAGGACACCGGGGCTGAACGAACCCTCATCCATTCTGGACTGGCGGCCCCTGAAGAGTTTGTTGAGGGGAAAACCCTGTCACCGGGATCGAGGGTACCCGCTGTCGCTTGCCAGTGGCCCGGGTATTCCTTGATTGGGGTGCTGGGAGCGGGGTGAGGGAAGTGGGAGTGTCTGAAAACCTGCCCACTGATGTTTTATTGGGGACTGACTTGGGGAGGATGGTTGCATACTATGTCCCTGACACCCCTCCCCAATCTGATAATAAGGGTAACGTTGACCCTGATGATGATGATGATGATGATGATGATGATGACGGGAAACTGAATGTGTTACCTGCTAATGACTTGATGAGTAATGATGCAACTAACAACCATTCTTTCCCCAGGAATGATGGTGATGTAAATATACCAAAGAAACCTGATAACCATTCTTTTCCTAGGAATGATGATGATGATGATGATGTTGTATCTGTGCCGACTGAACCTGTTAACCATTTCTTCGAAATGGTAGATGTGTCCACAGGTACCGAAGTGCTCAGTCCCATCACTCTGCGGAGTGAGACGGCTGAGGAACCCCTGGCAGGAGCAAGCAACAGTGCTCAAGGAAATGGGGAGGTGCATGGGGACCATGAGGAAGGTAATGCCATGCAGCTGACCAGTGCCACCGAGGAAGGTAACTGGCCCATAAGTAGCACTGCTCCTGAAGTGTTGGGGGTGGATGGGGAGGTAGAGCCCAGGGCAGCACCAGCTGGTGGGTCTGTAGAAATCCACAGGGAGACAGCATACGTAGCAGCTGTCACACGCAGTCAGAGTGCCCAGATCGCAGGTAGCGCCCTGTCTTCTGGACCCTCTTCTGCTACAGGAGAGACTGAACCAGAGGTGAACCCAGAGCAGGTTCCAGAGGGTCTCAGTGAGGAAGGGACCCTGACATCACTTCTGGCTGCCTCCAGCAAGGAGTTCCAGGCTGTTCTGCACTCAGATGCCAGCCTGGATAAATTGAGACATCTTGCCGAAACGCCCACCTCCGAGTCTGATAAGGAGAGGGTGTTCTGGGAACGAGGAAGGTTGTACCGGGAGACAGTACCCGGAGATCCCCAAAAGGAGTGGTTGAGGGTAAGACAGCTGGTCGTCCCCCATCAGTTCAGAACTGAGTTGTTGCGGATTGCTCATGAGATTCCACTCGCTGGACACTTGGGGATCAGCAAAACAAAGGCACGGCTGTCTCAACACTTCTATTGGCCCAAGATGGGGACAGATGTAACACAATACTGCCGCTCTTGTGCCACCTGTCAAAAAGTGGGTAAGGCGGGGCCTGCTCTTAAGGCTCCCCTTATTCCTTTGCCGGTGATAGAGGAGCCTTTCTAGAGAATCATGGTGGACATTGTGGGCCCGCTGGCCGTCCCCAGCAGCTCCGGAAAGCAATACATCCTCACCGTGGTAGACGACGCTACTCGGTACCCAGAGGCAGTAGCTCTGTCTTCAACCAGGGTGGATAAGGTGGCTGACGCACTGGTGACCATCTTTTCAAGGGTAGGATTACCCAGGGAGATGCTTACCGATCAAGGGACCCAATTCATGTCTCGCCTAATGGAGTCTCTATGTAAGAAAATTCAGGTGAAGCACCTGGTATCGAGTACGTATCACCCACAGACCAGTGGTTTGTGTGAACGCTTCAACGGTACCCTCAAACAGATGCTCCGCATGCTGGTTGAGACCCAAGGGCGCGACTGGGAGCGGTACTTCCCACACCTGCTGTTCGCTTACAGAGAAGTTCCGCAGGCCTCGACGGGGCTCTCCCCCTTTAAGCTCCTGTATGGCAGGCGAGTCCGGGGACCCCTTGGGTTGATAAGAGAATCCTGGGAAGACGAGCCAAACCCCACAGAAGTGTCCATCCTGGATTATGTCATGCGCTTCCGTGACAAGATGCAGACATTGACGCAGTTGGTGCATGACAACATGACGCAGACTCAGGCTGACCAGAAGCATTGGTACGACCAGAACGCCCAGGAGCGGACCTACCAGGTGGGTCAAAAGGTGTGGGTGCTGGTCCCTGTACCATCGGATAAGCTTCAGTCAGCCTGGGAAGGCCCATACGTCGTCCACCAACAGTTCAACCCGGTCACCTACGTGGTCACGCTTGACCATGCTCGGGGTAGGCGCAAAGCCTTTCACATCAACATGCTGAAGGCTCACCACGAACACGAAGCTTGCGTCCTACTGGTCTGCAACCTGCCCGAGGATGGGGAGGAAGGTCCCCTCCTGGACATGCTGGCCCAAGCCAAGGCCAATGGGTCCATTCAGGACATGGCGATAAGTGATTTGTTAACCGTAACCCAGCGGTCGCAGTTGTTGGCCACCCTGGAACCCTTCCGGGCCGTGTTCACCAACCGACCTGGGAGGATTGAGTTAGTGGTTCATGAGGTGGACACCGGGAAACACGCCCCACTATGGCGAACACCTTATCGGATCTCTGAGGAGGTGCAACAGGTCATGCGCCAAGAGAGCGATGAGATTTTAAGGCTGGGGGTGATTCGACGGTCAAAAAGCGCGTGGGCCTCGCCTGTAGTTCTCGTACCTAAAAAGGATAGGACCTCCCGGTTCTGCGTGGACTACAGGGGGCTCAACGCCATCACAACCTCTGATGCACACCCGATGCCGCGCATCGAGGATCTGCTTGAGCGGTTGGCGAAAGCAAAGTACATATCCATCATGGATTTGAGTCGGGGATACTGGCAGATCCCCCTGAGCCCTGAGGCGCAGGAGATATCCGCCTTTATCACCCCCTTTGGACTGTACGAGTCCACAGTCATGCCCTTCGGCATGAAAAATGCCCCTGCCACTTGCCAGCGGATGGTCAACCACCTGCTCCGGGGACTGGAGGAATCTTTAGTTCCACCTGGGAGGAACACCTTCAGCATCTCCAGGAGGTGCTCAAGTGTCTTCACCAGGCAGGCCTGACTATCAAGCCGGGAAAGTGCCAGATGGGCATGAGCGAGGTCCACTACCTGGGGCACCGGGTAGGCGGGGGTTCCATGAGTCTGGAGCCAGAAAAGGTGGATGCAATCGTGTCCTGGCCCACCCCCAGGACCAAGAAACAGGTGAAGTCCTTCTTTGGCACTGCAGGATACTATAGGCGGTTCGTGCTGGACTATAGCGCCCTTGCAAAACCCTTGACCGACCTCACCAAGCAGAGGCTACCCCAGACAGTCAACTGGACAGATGACTGTGAGGCGGCCTTCCAAGCATTGAAAACAGCCCTGTGCAACTCTCCAGTGTTGAAAGCAGTCGACAGCAGTCACCCGTTTTTGGTACAGACCGACGCCAGCGAGTTTAGCCTCGGTGCTGTGCTCAGCCAGGTCGACTTGGGGAACTAGGAGCACCCCATGTTGTACCTGAGCCGGAAACTTTTGCCGAGGGAAGTGGCCTACTCCACCATCGAGAAGGAGTGCCTGGCCATGGTGTGGGCACTGCAACATTTGCAGCCCTACCTGTACGGGTGCACCTTCACGGTGGTAACCAATCACAACCCTCTGAGCTGGTTGCACACAGGGTCCAGAACCAATGGAAGGTTGCTCTGCTGGAGCCTTGCCCTTAAACAGTACAACTTTACTGTACAACACAAAAAGGGCAGCGAACATGGTAATGCCAACGGGTTGTCCCGCCAGGGCGAGCCCGCTGAGGTGCGCATGGTGGATTACCGTCAGGTAATGCCTCTGTAGCGCCCTCTAAAAGGGGGAGGTGTAATGTTAAGTAACATTTGATTTTGATGCAACCTTCCAGAATCCTCCATTCTATGAGAAAATCTCCTTGTCACATAGCTGCAGCATCCCCCTTGCCTTCCCTCCTCTGCCTGCTAGTAATAGGACATTTCCTGTTACAAGCATTTGGCCCCTCTCCACAGAAAGGAATGTTGATTAGTTAAGGGAAAGCATTTCTGTGTTTGAGACATGCGGCTGAAATAACACAATGAAAGATATTAAAGAAGCTCTAGCGGGCACCTCCCTCACGGCAGAGATATAATTATTACATTTCTGCAAAGGGCACGAAACCAGCTTTCTAACCCCTAATTTTCACGGTTCTAACCCCTCCAAAAACTGAGATATGGATTGCTCCCAAATGGAGTGTCTTAATTATGGCATGCTTGGTTTTGTTTTATTGTAATCGATAAACTGAGAAACATGATACCATCGGCGTGTTTATACGAGCTTCCCTCGTTAAGATATAGTTGTTATAAGTTTTACAGTGAAATTGCAACTTGGAGAAATGGGGGCTGAACTTCCCCAGACTGCCCCTTTCATGATGTAACCGACCCTAGGCTATAAGCAGCGTCGGACTGGCCCACCGGGGAACCGGAGGATTCTCCGGTGGGCCCTGGCATCTGGTGGGCCCTGGCACCTGCTGGCATACAGGGCCAGCAGTTGCCTAGGGCCCCCGCTGCTCCAGGGGCCCCCAGCCAGTGGTGTGTCGCACACCATGCAGCTGCTATGGGGGCCCCTGCCAGCGGAGTAGCAGCGGGTGTCAGGAGGCAGGAGCCCCTGTCCCCGCTGCTAAAGAGAAATGAATATTCACTGCGAAGCAGTGAATATCATTTCAGGTCTCCACCCCCAGAGGCCCCGCCCCCAGAGGCCCCGCCCCCAGCCCAGTAAGCTGCTCTGCATCAGGGCCGGCGCCGCCCTCAGTCCTCTCTGCTCCTGGCTCACAGCCAGTGGGCGATGACGTCACTACATCGCGCACCCGCTGTGTGTCTGGCAGAGGGGGCAGCTCCTGACACTGAAGCCGGGATCAGCGTGGGAGCGAGGAGAGGTGAGTATTGTGTTTTGTTTTTTTTTTTAATATCTCTCTCACTCTCTCTATCTGTCTCTATCTATCTCTCTCTCTATCTCTCTTATATCTATCTATCTCTATCTATTATCTATATCTATCTCTATCTATCGCTCTATCTTTATATCTATCTTTCTATCTCTACATCTATCTCTATATCTATTATCTCTATATTTATTATCTATCTAGCTACCATCTATATCTATCTATCTTTATCTATATATATCTCTATCTAATATCTATATCTATCTATCTCTATACCTATCTATCTATTTATCTATCCGTTATCTATCTCTATATCTTTTCTCTGTATCTATCTATCTCTATATCTATATCTCTCGCTATCTATCGCTCTATCTCTATATCTCTCTATAGCTATCTATCTATATATCTATCTCTCTGTATATCTATCTATCGCTCTATCTCTATATCTTTCTATCTCTATATCTATATATCTATCTATCTTTATCTATTTATCTCTATATCTTTTCTCTGTATCTCTCTCTCTCTATATCTATCTATCTCTATATATATCTATTATCTCTATATCTATATCTATTTCTCTCTATATCTATCTATCTCTATATCTATCTCTCTGTATATCTATCTTTCTATCTCTATATCTATCTCTATATCTATCTTTCTCTATCTATTTATCTCTATCTATTATCTATCTCTATCTATCTATCGCTCTCTCTATATCTATCTTTCTATCTCTACATCTATCTCTATATCTATCTTGCTATCTATCTCTATATCTATCTATATCTATCTATTATGTCTATCTATCTAGCTATCTCTATTATCTATATCTACCTATCTCTATATCTTTCTATCTTACTCTATCTGTTATCTCTATATTTATTATCTATCTTTATCTATCTCTATCTATTATCTATATCTATCTCTCTATCTATTTATCGATCTCTGTATCTATCTCTCTCTCTATCTACCGCTCTCTCTATCTCTATCTATCTTTATATCTATATCTATCTATCTCTATATCTATCTATTATCTCTATATCTATCTACCTATCTATCTCTATATCTATCTCTATATCTCTCTCTATAGCTATCTATATATTATCTCTATATCTATCTATCTATCTATATATTATCTCTATATCTATCTATCTCTATATCTATCTATCTATCTCTATATCCATATCTATCTCTATATCTATCTATCTCTATATCTATCTTTCTATCTAACACTATATCTCTGTATCTATCTCTATATCTCATTATCTATCTATCTCTATCTCTCTCTCTTTATCTATCTATCTATTGATCTATCCATCTATCTCTATATCTATCTATTATCTATATCTATCTATCCATCTATCTATCTAGCTATCTCTATCTATCTCTATATATCTCTCTATATCTGTCTATCTTTCTAACTCTATATCTATCTATCTCTATACATATCTCTATATCTAGCTATTATCTCTATCTATCTTTCTATATCTATCTGTCTCTATATCTATCTCTATATCTATATCTATTATCTCTATATCTATCTATCTCTATATATATATCTCTATATCTATTTTTATTTATAGCCATCTATCTATATATATTTATCTCTATATCTATCTATATATGTCTATAATATTATTATTATTATTATTATATCTGTATATCTCTATCTATTATCTATCTCTATCTATATATCTATCTCTATATCTTTCTATCTATAGCTATCTATCTCTATATCTATCTATCCATTATCTATTTTCTATCTATCTCTATATCTATCTACCTATCGATCTATCTATATTTCTTTCTATATCTATCTTTATATCTATCTCTATCTATCTCTATCTATCTCTATGAATCTTTCTATCTATATCTATCCATTATCTACTTTCTATCCATTATCTACTATCTATCTCTATATCTATCTATTTCTACATCTATCTTTCTATCTATATCTATCTAACTCTATATCTATATATCTATATAGCATTATACCCTATGAGGGGGTGCATTATTCCCTATGAGGGGGGCAGCATTATACCCTATGAGGGGGAAGCATTATACCCTATGAGGAGGCAGCATTATACCCTATGAGGAGGCAGTATTATACCCTATGAGGAGGCAGCATTATTCCCTATGAGGAGGGCAGCATTATTCCCTATGAGGGGGGCAGTATTATACCCTATGAGGGGGGCAGTATTATACCCTATGAGGGGGGCAGTATTATACCCTATGAGGGGGTGCATTATTCCCTATGAGGGGGGCAGTATTATACCCTATGAGGGGGGCAGTATTATACCCTATGAGGGGGGCAGTATTATATTCTATGAGATGGCTGCATTATATTCTATGAGATGGCTGCATTATACTATGTGAGGGGGCTGCTTTATATTCTATGAGGGGGCTACCCCAACTCCTGCTACATAATTAAGACATGTACAACCTTATATTATACCCGGATATTAGCGTGTTTTACCTCATAATTGGTGGTCTGGTATTTAACTCTATGCAGCTACATAGTGGGCCCCAAGAATGATTTTCTCTGGTGGGCCCAAGGTGTTCCAGTCCGACGCTGGCTATAAGATATCCCTCCCTTGAAATTCCTCAGTTGGAGCTGCAGAGTCTGTGCTGACAAGAACACCAGATGAGTAGAGACGTGGGGCTCCACCTTTTCCCCACATGGCTTGCCTAAAGAACATTAAGCAACTGTAAGTGTTGATCTATGTTAATCCCATTTATTTTGATATTTGCAATGTACATATTTACTGTCTCAACTTTGTAACAACTTTTATCTATGTAATCAATGCCCACCTTTTGGGAATAAATGATAAAATTATCAGTCTGTCTTCATGCTCTAAGAAACGAACTATGCGCCTTTTTTAGATAATCGCTACTAATTTGGGGGTTTGCCACGGACCCTCTTAATTAACTCTTTGATTAAGTGAATCGTGGCTGGTGGCAGCGTGGTGTGTTTGGTTGGTTGGGCTAGTTGGCAGGACGGAAGGGTCTTACATGCTGAATGAGTGGCTGTGGCCAAAGCATTGATAATTCCCTTACTGCAGTAGTCTAATTGCCCGTGCACAACAAGCAGCCCTTCCAGTGACTAATTATCCTAGGTGTAGTTCCCTGACTGACCTGAGGATAAGGGGGTCGCCGGAGAGCTGCGAGTTCCAAAGTGGAACTGAGAAAGTGGGATAATCATAAATCCCCGCAGTTCTAGGAAGGTTGTTAGCAGTGGTGAGGCATCCAAAATACCCCCCTTCGATAAATTGTTAGAGCAAGATTAGCTTGCTGTATATTTTTGTCACATGGTACCAGTGGTGGGATAACTAAGATAAGCCCCCACTGTGCCTGTGATAGCCGTGTGCCGGGAGTGCGTCGCATCCCTCCGTCCGTTGACATACCCGTGTCAGTGGTGGGACCGTGACATATTGGTGGCGCTTTCGTCACAGATGGCGGAGGTGGCCTTTCAAGATCTGGATGACCCTGACTTTAAGAAGGAATATGTACTCCAAACAAACAGCTCAGAAGTTGGATTAGGAGCGCTCCTTTCTCAGAAGATACATAGGAAGGAGCATCCTGTTCTCTACCTGAGTAGGAAACTGTTGGCATGTGAGAAAAATTATTCCATGGTATAAAAGGAATGTTTGGCCATAAAGTGGGCACATTGCAATACTACCTCTTAAGGTGAAAAATTAAATTAGTATCAGACCATGCCTTACTCGAATGAATCAGGAAGAAAAATGGGGAAAATGCCCGTGTTACCCGTAGGTTTCTAGTCTTGAAGGATTTCTGCTTCCATGTAGAACACAGAGTCGGGAGTTACATGGAAATGCCAATAATTTCCCGCGAACCCCCTGTATAGTGGTAGAAGGTGCCAAGACCACGGCTTTAGGCAGAAGGGGGAGGTATGTAAGCTGGCTGTCGGACACAGAGTCGTTGGGAGATGAACTTGAAGTAATGCTTTAGTACATATAGAAAAATGTTCCAGATTGATTGTGATCATCTGATGAGTTGGGAGATACCGCTGCTCATCATATCGCCACCCCTGGGCGTGGTTCACTTTGTAAATTGAGAGCCGTTTCTCTCACACAAGCCTGAGTGTGTGTGTGGACGTCGCAGATCTAACCAGCACTATTGTATGGACTTGTTACTTTTGGTTTTACCTTGTGCCTGACAAAGGCTGGATTTACAATTTCTGGTGATGTGGTTTATGACTATTGCAATAAACTAGTCAGACTTTAAATAGAAAGGTTCCTGTATCTACCTCTTTAATAAGCTGAGTGAGTCGACCTGCCACAATGCTTAGGTACTACGCATTCCTGCAGCATGAGAGTATATGTGCGTGTATATGTACCTAGGGATTTATGTATACGTGTGTGTATATCACACTGTCACGATTCGACTGGTGAGTGACCTGAAACCAGGGGCACCTTTCCTGGCCCTAATACTAGGGGGTGCCCTAGCTCGCCCTGCTCCCCAGGATACTTCAGATGGCGTAGACGCCGGGGGATCCGGCCTTGCCCTATCTCCTAGGTTAGCCCTTCGTCTGCCCCCTTTCCCCACCCACGGAAGAGGGGGCACTACTGTGCACCTCAGTACACCAACCTGCCAGACAGGGTAACAGAGACAAGGGTAAACTGAAAACTCCACACATAAAATATACACTCACATATAACAGGTATTCACCAGGGTGTGTAGGTAGGGGGAAGAAAGCAAAACGGGGAAGGATAAGGAATTTCCAAGCGTACAAACCAGGCAACAGTCGCTAATAATCCAACTCCTCTCTTCACACAGGTATGCTGCTGATCCACACAACTTTCCTGTCTTATGTGTCTATATGAATTGCATATAATCCTACCCTGGTACAATCTCTGCTACAATCCCCGCTGTCTGTCATCTAGTACACTTCCTTTAATGGTATATAACAGTGCCTGCTGAATGTTTGCTAAATTCATCTGTTGCGTTGTACTTAATACTTACTGCTGTATATCCATGTTGGGGCCATTAGAGATGTTATCAGGTGAAAGGTGTTACTAGCATATGGATGTAGCCAGGCCCTGTGCCTTTGATTGTCTAACCTCCCCTGGTGTGCTAGGCAATTGGTATTTTATTTTTTATTTATTTTTTACTTTTTAATTCAGGATATTTGTGTTTTTTGCTGTTTTCTCTGGATAATGGTCATGTGTTAATATGCAATTACATTGTGCTTACACATTAACTTACTTTTCTCAGTTCAGATTCGTTTTTTATTCATTTCATTGTGCATTCAGTGCATATAGGGGTGTGACCGCCCTCTTTCTGAGCTGGGAAAGCCATCCTGTCTGGCCTAAGCTGTTACTAGTGGTTCAGCCGCTCGATCCTTGTTCACATTCACGTCACTTGGCAAGTGAAAAGGTTTTAAATACTAGAGTAGGGACTGTCCCACAAGGGTTGCCGTGACGTGGCGGGATGGCTTGTACATTATTTTGATAAAAATTATGTTTACTAAATACCCTTATTATTACCTTTATGCATTATTTGCAGTTTATTTTTTACTTTTTAGTTCAGGATATTTGTGTTTTTTTGCTGTTTTCTCTGGTTAATGGTCATGTGTTAATATGCACTTACATTGTGCATACACATTAACTTACTTTTCTCAGTTCAGATTCATTTTTTATTAATTGGTAATTTATCCCAAATCAGTTCCCACAATCCCTCTCACCTGATCCTCTACTCAGTCCTATATATTCAGATGCCTCCTAAGGGGGCACGTGTGCGGGTCAGGCAAGTGTCTCCCTGCAGCATAAGTATCACTGCAGCAAAAGTATCGTGAAGATGCAGTTATTACTACGGCAGTTAGTCAGGGCAGGAGTCAGGACCCCATACTATCTACCTATCTCTTTTGGGTATGTCTGCTAAGTAAGCACTTCTTATTACTTGTATCTTGCTTTTCTATTCACCCTCCTACTCCTTCACCATGTTTACATATGCCCTCACAGTGTTTGCTCCTTTAATCCTCACTCTCCTTCACTATCCCCAAACCCCAGCACCCTCTACCCAAATAATCATCTTCCCTTCCCTCTTTCCTCCCCACCTGACCTCCTCTGCTGAACTGCTCAACCTCAAAGCTGTCCGAATGAAACCTAAAACAAGCTGCCCACTCTCCTTCTCCCATCTGCTCTCCCTTTCTCTGCTTCTTCTCACTGCTGGCGACATATCTCCCAATCCTGGACCCCCACAGCTCATAACTCCCATTACTACCCCTTCCTACCGCTCCCTATCTAATAAAAACTACCGCAATTCTTCCAACTTAAAACCTGTGCCATTGACACCCAACCCCCTGCTACCTCTCTCTGGAACCCTTTGGAATGCCCGCTCCATCTGCAATAAGCTTCATGTGATTCATGACCTCTTTTACTCTCGCAATCTTGCCTTTCTCAGCCTCACAGAAAACTGGCTGACACCGCCTCCCCTGCCGTGCTGTGTTACGGCGACCTCCACTTCACCCACACTCCTCGCCCTGGCAACAGACATGGTGGAGTGGGCCTTCTCCTTTCTTCCAACTGCACCTTCAACCCAATCCCACCTCTTCCCTCCCTAATCCTCCCCTCTTTTGAAGTCCACATCTACTCTCCCTCCAACCTCCAAGTGGCTGTCATATACCGACCTCCAAGCCCGACTACTGCCTTCATTGACCAATTCTCTACCTGGCTTCTACACTTTCTTTCAACTGACATCCCCACTATCATCATGGGTGACTTCAACATCCCACTGATACCCTCCAGTCAGCAACCTCCAAACTCCTGCCCCTTACTTCATCCTTTGGACTTACTCAGTGGTCCTCCTCAGCCACCCACACAGATGGACACACATTAGACCTGGTCTTCACCCGCCTCTGCTCTCTTTCTAACTTCACCACCTCCCCTCTCCCTCTATCTGACCACCATCTAGTCACTTTCTCATCCCTGTCCTCCTCTCCTGGCACCCATGTCCAGCAACATGTGCACCCCCGCAGAAACCTTGCACACCTAGACACCCACGCGCTCTCTGACTCTATTCTACCACTGGCATCCATATCCTCACTCCAGACACAGACAGTGCCACTGCTTTCTTCAATGCCACTCTCGCATCAGCTCTTGACACGGTCGCCCCTCTCGTTCATAGCAGAATGCGACGTACCAACAGACAACCCTGGCACAATAACACCACTAAAAAGCTCCGGCAAGTGTCCTGGGCTGCAGAGCGGCGTTGGAAGGAAACAGATTCGCAAGATGACTTAACTGCATTCAAACAGGCAACACTCGCTTTCAAATCTGCCCTCACCTCTGCTAAACAGGCCTACTTCACAACCCTCGTATCTTCCCTATCCTACAATCCCAAACAGTTATTCAAAACTTTCAACTCCCTCCTCCGCCCACCACTGCCCCCTCCAACCTCCCTCATCTCTGCCGAGGACTTTGCCACACACTTCAAAAATAAGATCAACCAAACAAGGCAAGTCTTCATCGCTCAACCACCACAACCCCTTTGTACACCAGACCAATGCCCAAACCCCACAACCTCCCTCTCCTACATCACTGAAGGGGAGCTTAATCGCCTCTTCTCCAAATCGCACCTCACAACCTGTGCACTTGACCCCATCCCATCTCCTCCCCAACCTCACCACCACACTTATCCCATCCCTAACCCACCTCTTCAACCTATCGCTAACGTCCAGTACCTTCCCTTCTGCTTTTAAACATGTCACAATCACGCCTATCCTTAAAATGTCAACCGTCGACCCAACCGCTATGTCCAGCTATCGCCCAATATCACTGCTCCGATTCGCTTCCAAACTCCTGGAGCTGCACGTCCACGCTGAACTTTCCTCCCACCTCTCATCTAACTTGCTCTTTGACAATCTTCAATCTGGTTTCTGCCCCCATCACTCCACTGAGACAGCCCTGACCAAAATTACTAACGACCTACTTACAGCCAAATCAAATGGACAATACTCTATACTCCTGCTTCTAGACCTGTCCTCTGCATTCGACACAGTTGACCACTGCCTCCTCCTACAGATCCTCTCTTCCTTTGGCATCAAAGACCTTGCCCTATCCTGGATCTCCTCATACCTCTCAAACCGCACATTTAGCATCTCCCACTCTCACACTACCTCCTCATCCCACCCTCTCTCTGTTGGAGTCCCCCAAGGCTCTATTCTAGGACCCTTACTCTTCTCAAATTATACCCTTGGCCTGGGTCAACTCAAAGTCCCATGGATTCCAGTACCACCTTTATGCTGATGACACTCAGATCTACCTCTCTGGCTCAGACATCACCTCTCTGCTGTCCAGAATTCCAGAGTGTCTATCAGCCATATCTTCCTTCTTCTCCTCTCGCTTCCTCTAACTCAATGTGGACAAATCTGAACTCATCATCTTTCCTCCATCTCGGAGGACCTATCTTTCACAATTAATGACATCACGCTTTCCCCAGTACCGGAAGTCCACTGCCTCGGAGTAACCCTTGACTCTGCCCTGTCCTTCAAACCACACATCCAAGCTCTTTCTACCTCCTGTCGCCTCCAGCTCAAAAATATTTCCAGAATCCGTCCTTTCCTCAACCTTCAATCTACTAAAATGCTTGTGCACACCCTCATCATCTCCCGCCTCGACTACGGCAACATCCTTTTCTGTGGTCTCCCTGCTAACACCCTCGCACCTCTCCAGTCCATCCTTAACTCTGCTGCCTGACTAATCCATCTCTCTACTCGCTACTCTTCCGCTTCTCCCCTCTGCAAATCTCTTCATGCCTTCCATTCCCTCAGCGTATCCTGTTGAAATTACTAATACTGACCTACAAGGCCATCTATAACCTGTCTCCCCCATATGTCTCTGAACTAATCTCCCGATACCTTCCCTCACGTAATCTCCGGCCCTCCCAAGACCTCCTTCTTTACTCCACACTTATTCGCTCCTCACCCAACCGCCTCCATGACTTCTCCCGAATAGCCCCCATCCTCTGGAATTCTTTGCCCCAACATGTCCGACTATCAACCACACTCGGATCCTTCCGTAGGAACCTGAAAACCCATCTCTTCAAAAAAGCCTACAGCCTTCAATGACCCTGCTGCCTCCTCACCACTACTGGAGCTTTCGCCTCACCAACACCGGAGCTGCTGCAACCCCCCAACCTACTGTCTCCTTCCCCACCATCCTGTAGAATGTAAGCCTGAAAGGGCAGGGTCCTCGCTCTCCTCTGTACCAGGCTGTCATTGTTAGTTTGTTTACTGTAAGTGATATCTGTAATTTGTATGTAATCCCTTCTCATGTACAGCACCATGGAATCACTGGGGCAACATGCTGCATTCGGCGCACACGGCCACACCTTCAAAAGTGCGCATCGCATGGCAAAATCCTGCTAGCGCACGGCCAGCGCATGATCTGCGCACCCTATGCTAAAGATAGGGTGCGCAGATCGCAAGCGTCCATGTGCGCTAGTAGGCAGCGATGACCGGAAGGGGCGGGCAGGGAGCCGGCAGGGGGCGGGGCTTAGCGGCGGCCGTGCGCAGGGATCCGTGTTGCGGCACTGATGCTGGGAAGTGAGGGATGTGCTGTATGGGAAAGTGATGACACTGTATGGGAACATTATGCAGACATAATATAGACTATGTCCGCATGCTGCTCTGTCATACAGTGATCTGCCTCACTAGAAGGGCTTGTGCCCTGTGTTACAGTGTGGTAATGATAATAAGATGTATTGGGAGCACGTATATGACATGGGGGCACCTGGATAGGGGCTGCACGAGTGAGGCTGGGGGAATAGACGTCCCGCTGGGCTACTGCTGGGTCATTATCAGATCACCAGGGCCGATAGGAAACTATTCTTACCGCACATAACTTTATTACACTGCAGGAATAGAGGAGTCAGGAGGAAGGGGCCAGTGAGGGACAGAAAGGATCTTTTCAGTGTAATATGGAAACAAAACTGTCCCCAGTCCAAATCATTGTGCAGGCTTCAAATAAGTGCACCTGCGAGGCTGTCCATGACTGTAATGCTGGCTGACCTTAGAATAGGTCAGCAATGTCTGATCAGTGAGGGGGCGACACCGAGCCCCCCGGCCAGGCAGCTGCTCTTAGTGTCTGATTTTACCATTCAGTAGGCTTTACTAACATATTTTGGAGTGTGTGTGTGTTGGCGCAGTGCTTCCAACATACGGATTATACTCTTAGGCTGGAGTCACACTAACCTGCGCAAAATACGGTCAGTAGTTTACAGGCGTAATACGGATGAATGGCCCCTAAACGGTGCTCCGTATGTCATCCGTAAGCAAGGTGCGGTCACGTATTTTGCGCATGTCAGCATCCGTATGTAATCCGTATGGCGAGATTTTCTCACAGGCTTGCAAAATGGACATATAATGGAGCCCTATGACAGGGTTTATAACAGAAACCAAAGAATAGATATAGACACATAGAATGCATATATATATGTATATGTTTGTCACAATGACATGTGTATATATATATATATGTGTTCTATGTGTCTATATCTATTCTTTCATTTCTTTATTAAACCTGTCAGTGTGAGTTTACTGTATCGTGCACTGAATTGTCGGCTTTGCTAAAAGACACCGGGTGCGTATTTCTTGCAAGTCACATGTGTGGTCCGTGTGTAACCCGCATTTTTTGCGCACCCATAGACTTGCATTGGCGTATTATGGGCGTAGTACGCTGACAATCGCAGCCTGCTGCGAGTGGCACGGAGCGTAGGATACTGAGGAGAAATATACGGCTGGTGCGAGGGACCCCATAGAGAATCATTGGTCCGTGTCTAATGCGTGCTTTTAGCGCCTCTCGGCCGTATTCCTCGCCAGTGTGACCCCGGCCTTATACAGCACCAACACAGATTGCAGCACTTACTAATCCAGACAGGACATGTACAAAAAACGCCACAGATTAGAAAGGAATACATGGTAAGACTGTCTGCAACCGAGGAGCAGGGGCCTGATCACAAGAGCTGACAATCTGAGGAGACAGCAATGCGGAATAACAGTCTACACTGCGTCACTAGATCCTTATACAGGGGTATAATGAGGCCTCACTGTACAGGAGAGACCGGAGCGAGGAGCAGGGGCCTGATCACAAGAGCTGACAATCTGAGGACACAGCAATGCGGAATAACAGTCTACACTGCGTCACTAGATCCTTATACAGGGGTATAATGAGGCCTCACTGTACAGGAGAGACCGGAGCGAGGAGCAGGGGCCTGATCACAAGAGCTGACAATCTGAGGACACAGCAATGCTGAATAACAGTCTACACTGCGTCACTAGATCCTTATACAGGGGTATAATGAGGCCTCACTGTACAGGAGAGACCGGAGCGAGGAGCAGGGGCCTGATCACAAGAGCTGACAATCTGAGGAGACAGCAATGCTGAATAACAGTCTACACTGCGTCACTAGATCCTTATACAGGGGTATAATGAGGCCTCACTGTACAGGAGAGACCGGAGCGAGGAGCAGGGGCCTGATCACAAGAGCTGACAATCTGAGGAGACAGCAATGCTGAATAACAGTCTAAACTGCGTCACTAGATCCTTATACAGGGGTATAATGAGGCCTCACTGTACAGGAGAGACCGGAGCGAGGAGCAGGGGCCTGATCACAAGAGCTGACAATCTGAGGAGACAGCAATGCTGAATAACAGTCTAAACTGCGTCACTAGATCCTTATACAGGGGTATAATGAGGCCTCACTGTACAGGAGAGACCGGAGCGAGAAGCAGAGGCCTGATCACAAGAGCTGACAATCTGAGGACACAGCAATGCGGAATAACAGTCTACACTGCGTCACTAGATCCTTATACAGGGGTATAATGAGGCCTCACTGTACAGGAGAGACCGGAGCGAGGAGCAGGGGCCTGATCACAAGAGCTGACAATCTGAGGACACAGCAATGCTGAATAACAGTCTACACTGCGTCACTAGATCCTTATACAGGGGTATAATGAGGCCTCACTGTACAGGAGAGACCGGAGCGAGGAGCAGGGGCCTGATCACAAGAGCGGACAATCTGAGGAGACAGCAATGCTGAATAACAGTCTAAACTGCGTCACTAGATCCTTATACAGGGGTATAATGAGGCCTCACTGTACAGGAGAGACCGGAGCGAGGAGCAGGGGCCTGATCACAAGAGCTGACAATCTGAGGACACAGCAATGCTGAATAACAGTCTACACTGCGTCACTAGATCCTTATACAGGGGTATAATGAGGCCTCACTGTACAGGAGAGACCGGAGCGAGGAGCAGGGGCCTGATCACAAGAGCGGACAATCTGAGGAGACAGCAATGCTGAATAACAGTCTACACTGCGTCACTAGATCCTTATACAGGGGTATAATGAGGCCTCACTGTACAGGAGAGACCGGAGCGAGGAGCAGGGGCCTGATCACAAGAGCTGACAATCTGAGGACACAGCAATGCTGAATAACAGTCTACACTGCGTCACTAGATCCTTATACAGGGGTATAATGAGGCCTCACTGTACAGGAGAGACCGGAGCGAGGAGCAGGGGCCTGATCACAAGAGCTGACAATCTGAGGACACAGCAATGCTGAATAACAGTCTACACTGCGTCACTAGATCCTTATACAGGGGTATAATGGGGCCTCACTGTACAGGAGAGACCGGAGCGAGGAGCAGGGGCCTGATCACAAGAGCTGACAATCTGAGGAGACAGCAATGCTGAATAACAGTCTACACTGCGTCACTAGATCCTTATACAGGGGTATAATGAGGCCTCACTGTACAGGAGAGACCGGAGCGAGGAGCGGGGGCCTGATCACAAGAGCTGACAATCTGAGGACACAGCAATGCTGAATAACAGTCTACACTGCGTCACTAGATCCTTATAC
The DNA here is from genome assembly GCF_039654945.1 of Dendrobates tinctorius. Lineage (NCBI taxonomy): Eukaryota > Metazoa > Chordata > Amphibia > Anura > Dendrobatidae > Dendrobates > Dendrobates tinctorius. The sequence continues at coordinate 920,709 of NW_027362010.1, read as the reverse complement.
AGGGGTATAATGAGGCCTCACTGTACAGGAGAGACCGGAGCGAGGAGCAGGGGCCTGATGACAAGAGCTGACAATCTGAGGAGACAGCAATGCTGAATAACAGTCTAAACTGCGTCACTAGATCCTTATACAGGGGTATAATGAGGCCTCACTGTACAGGAGAGACCGGAGCGAGGAGCAGGGGCCTGATCACAAGAGCTGACAATCTGAGGAGACAGCAATGCTGAATAACAGTCTACACTGCGTCACTAGATCCTTATACAGGGGTATAATGAGGCCCTCACTGTACAGGAGAGACCGGAGCGAGGAGCAGGGGCCTGATCACAAGAGCTGACAATCTGAGGAGACAGCAATGCTGAATAACAGTCTACACTGCGTCACTAGATCCTTATACAGGGGTATAATGAGGCCTCACTGTACAGGAGAGACCGGAGCGAGGAGCAGGGGCCTGATCACAAGAGCTGACAATCTGAGGAGACAGCAATGCTGAATAACAGTCTACACTGCGTCACTAGATCCTTATACAGGGGTATAATGAGGCCCTCACTGTACAGGAGAGACCGGAGCGAGGAGCAGGGGCCTGATCACAAGAGCTGACAATCTGAGGAGACAGCAATGCTGAATAACAGTCTACACTGCGTCACTAGATCCTTATACAGGGGTATAATGAGGCCTCACTGTACAGGAGAGACCGGAGCGAGGAGCAGGGGCCTGATCACAAGAGCTGACAATCTGAGGAGACAGCAATGCTGAATAACAGTCTACACTGCGTCACTAGATCCTTATACAGGGGTATAATGAGGCCTCACTGTACAGGAGAGACCGGAGCGAGGAGCAGGGGCCTGATCACAAGAGCTGACAATCTGAGGAGACAGCAATGCTGAATAACAGTCTACACTGCGTCACTAGATCCTTATACAGGGGTATAATGAGGCCTCACTGTCCAGGAGAGACCGGAGCGAGGAGCAGGGGCCTGATCACAAGAGCTGACAATCTGAGGAGACAGCAATGCTGAATAACAGTCTAAACTGCGTCACTAGATCCTTATACAGGGGTATAATGAGGCCTCACTGTACAGGAGAGACCGGAGCGAGGAGCAGGGGCCTGATCACAAGAGCTGACAATCTGAGGAGACAGCAATGCTGAATAACAGTCTACACTGCGTCACTAGATCCTTATACAGGGGTATAATGAGGCCTCACTGTACAGGAGAGACCGGAGCGAGGAGCAGGGGCCTGATCACAAGAGCTGACAATCTGAGGACACAGCAATGCTGAATAACAGTCTACACTGCGTCACTAGATCCTTATACAGGGGTATAATGAGGCCCTCACTGTACAGGAGAGACCGGAGCGAGGAGCAGGGGCCTGATCACAAGAGCTGACAATCTGAGGAGACAGCAATGCTGAATAACAGTCTACACTGCGTCACTAGATCCTTATACAGGGGTATAATGAGGCCTCACTGTACAGGAGAGACCGGAGCGAGGAGCAGGGGCCTGATCACAAGAGCTGACAATCTGAGGAGACAGCAATGCTGAATAACAGTCTACACTGCGTCACTAGATCCTTATACAGGGGTATAATGAGGCCTCACTGTACAGGAGAGACCGGAGCGAGGAGCAGGGGCCTGATCACAAGAGCTGACAATCTGAGGAGACAGCAATGCTGAATAACAGTCTACACTGCGTCACTAGATCCTTATACAGGGGTATAATGAGGCCTCACTGTACAGGAGAGACCGGAGCGAGGAGCAGGGGCCTGATCACAAGAGCTGACAATCTGAGGAGACAGCAATGCTGAATAACAGTCTACACTGCGTCACTAGATCCTTATACAGGGGTATAATGAGGCCTCACTGTACAGGAGAGACCGGAGCGAGGAGCAGGGGCCTGATCACAAGAGCTGACAATCTGAGGACACAGCAATGCTGAATAACAGTCTACACTGCGTCACTAGATCCTTATACAGGAGTATAATGAGGCCTCACTGTACAGGAGAGACCGGAGCGAGGAGCAGGGGCCTGATCACAAGAGCTGACAATCTGAGGAGACAGCAATGCTGAATAACAGTCTACACTGCGTCACTAGATCCTTATACAGGAGTATAATGAGGCCTCACTGTACAGGAGAGACCGGAGCGAGGAGCAGGGGCCTGATCACAAGAGCTGACAATCTGAGGAGACAGCAATGCTGAATAACAGTCTACACTGCGTCACTAGATCCTTATACAGGGGTATAATGAGGCCTCACTGTACAGGAGAGACCGGAGCGAGGAGCAGGGGCCTGATCACAAGAGCTGACAATCTGAGGAGACAGCAATGCTGAATAACAGTCTACACTGCGTCACTAGATCCTTATACAGGGGTATAATGAGGTCTCACTGTCCAGGAGAGACCGGAGCGAGAAGCAGAGGCCTGATCACAAGAGCTGACAATCTGAGGAGACAGCAATGCTAAATAACAGTCTACACTGCGTCACTAGATCCTTATACAGGGGTATAATGAGGCCTCACTGTACAGGAGAGACCGGAGCGAGGAGCAGAGGCCTGTTCACAAGAGCTGACAATCTGAGGACACAGCAATGCTGAATAACAGTCTACACTGCGTCACTAGATCCTTATACAGGGGTATAATGAGGCCTCACTGTACAGGAGAGACCGGAGTGAGGAGCAGGGGCCTGATCACAAGAGCTGACAATCTGAGGACACAGCAATGCTGAATAACAGTCTACACTGCGTCACTAGATCCTTATACAGGGGTATAATGAGGCCTCACTGTACAGGAGACCGGAGCGAGGAGCAGGGGCCTGATCACAAGAGCTGACAATCTGAGGAGACAGCAATGCTGAATAACAGTCTACACTGCGTCACTAGATCCTTATACAGGGGTGTAATGAGGCCTCACTGTACAGGAGACCGGAGCGAGGAGCAGGGGCCTGATCACAAGAGCTGACAATCTGAGGAGACAGCAATGCTGAATAACAGTCTACACTGCGTCACTAGATCCTTATACAGGGGTGTAATGAGGCCTCACTGTACAGGAGAGACCGGAGCGAGGAGCAGGGGCCTGATCACAAGAGCTGACAATCTGAGGAGACAGCAATGCTGAATAACAGTCTACACTGCGTCACTAGATCCTTATACAGGGGTATAATGAGGCCTCACTGTACAGGAGAGACCGGAGCGAGGAGCAGGGGCCTGATCACAAGAGCTGACAATCTGAGGAGACAGCAATGCTGAATAACAGTCTACACTGCGTCACTAGATCCTTATACAGGGGTATAATGAGGCCTCACTGTACAGGAGAGACCGGAGCGAGGAGCAGGGGCCTGATCACAAGAGCTGACAATCTGAGGAGACAGCAATGCTGAATAACAGTCTACACTGCGTCACTAGATCCTTATACAGGGGTATAATGAGACCCTCACTGTACAGGAGAGACCGAAGCGATGAGCAGGGGCCTGATCACAAGAGCTGACAATCTGAGGAGACAGCAATGCTGAATAACAGTCTACACTGCGTCACTAGATACTTATACAGGAGTATAATGAGGCCTCACTGTACAGGAGAGACCGGAGCGAGGAGCAGGGGCCTGATCACAAGAGCTGACAATCTGAGGAGACAGCAATGCTGAATAACAGTCTACACTGCGTCACTAGATCCTTATACATGGGTATAATGAGGCCTCACTGTACAGGAGAGACCGGAGCGAGGAGCAGGGGCCTGATCACAAGAGCTGACAATCTGAGGAGACAGCAATGCTGAATAACAGTCTACACTGCATCACTAGATCCTTATACAGGGGTATAATGAGACCTCACTGTACAGGAGAGACCGGAGCGAGGAGCAGGGGCCTGATCACAAGAGCTGACAATCTGAGGAGACAGCAATGCTGAATAACAGTCTACACTGCGTCACTAGATCCTTATACAGGGGTATAATGAGGCCTCACTGTACAGGAGAGACCGGAGCGAGGAGCAGGGGCCTGATCACAAGAGCTGACAATCTGAGGAGACAGCAATGCTGAATAACAGTCTACACTGCGTCACTAGATCCTTATACAGGGGTATAATGAGGCCTCACTGTACAGGAGAGACCGGAGCGAGGAGCAGAGGCCTGATCACAAGAGCTGACAATCTGAGGAGACAGCAATGCTGAATAACAGTCTACACTGCGTCACTAGATCATTATACAGGGGTATAATGAGGCCTCACTGTACAGGAGAGACCGGAGCGAGGAGCAGGGGCTTGATCACAAGAGCTGACAATCTGAGGAGACAGCAATGCTGAATAACAGTCTACACTGCATCACTAGATCCTTATACAGGGGTATAATGAGGCCTCAATGTACAGGAGAGACCGGAGCGAGGAGCAGGGGCCTGATCACAAGAGCTGACAATCTGAGGAGACAGCAATGCTGAATAACAGTCTACACTGCGTCACTAGATCCTTATACAGGAGTATAATGAGGCCTCACTGTACAGGAGAGACCGGAGCGAGGAGCAGGGGCCTGATCACAAGAGCTGACAATCTGAGGAGACAGCAATGCTGAATAACAGTCTACACTGCGTCACTAGATCCTTATACAGGGGTATAATGAGGCCTCACTGTACAGGAGAGACCGGAGCGAGGAGCAGAGGCCTGATCACAAGAGCTGACAATCTGAGGAGACAGCAATGCTGAATAACAGTCTACACTGCGTCACTAGATCCTTATACAGGGGTATAATGAGTCCTCACTGTACAGGAGAGACCGGAGCGAGGAGCAGGGGCCTGATCACAAGAGCTGAGAATCTGAGGAGACAGCAATGCTGAATAACAGTCTACACTGCGTCACTAGACCCTTATACAGGGGTATAATGAGGCCTCACTGTACAGGAGAGACCGGAGCGAGGAGCCGGGGCCTGATCACAAGAGCTGACAATCTGAGGAGACAGTAATGCTGAATAACAGTCTACACTGCGTCACTAGACCCTTATACAGGGGTATAATGAGACCTCACTGTACAGGAGAGACCGGAGAGAGGAGTAGAGGCCTGATCACAAGAGCTGACAATCTGAGGAGACAGCAATGCTGAATAACAGTCTACACTGCGTCACTAGATCCTTATACAGGGGTATAATGAGGCCTCACTGTACAGGAGAGACCGGAGCGAGGAGCAGGGGCCTGATCACAAGAGCTGACAATCTGAGGAGACAGTAATGCTGAATAACAGTCTACACTGCGTCACTAGACCCTTATACAGGGGTATAATGAGACCTCACTGTACAGGAGAGACCGGAGAGAGGAGCAGAGGCCTGATCACAAGAGCTGACAATCTGAGGAGACAGCAATGCTGAATAACAGTCTACACTGCGTCACTAGATCCTTATACAGGGGTATAATGAGGCCTCACTGTACAGGAGAGACCGGAGCGAGGAGCAGGGGCCTGATCACAAGAGCTGACAATCTGAGGACACAGCAATGCTGAATAACAGTCTACACTGCGTCACTAGATCCTTATACAGGGGTATAATGAGGCCTCACTGTACAGGAGAGACCGGAGCGAGGAGCAGAGGCCTGATCACAAGAGCTGACAATCTGAGGAGACAGCAATGCTGAATAACAGTCTACACTGCGTCACTAGATCCTTATACAGGGGTATAATGAGGCCTCACTGTACAGGAGAGACCGGAGCGAGGAGCAGGGGCCTGATCACAAGAGCTGACAATCTGAGGAGACAGCAATGCTGAATAACAGTCTACACTGCGTCACTAGATCCTTATACAGGGGTATAATGAGGCCTCACTGTACAGGAGAGATCGGAGCGAGGAGCAGGGGCCTGATCACAAGAGCTGACAATCTGAGGACACAGCAATGCTGAATAACAGTCTACACTGCGTCACTAGATCCTTATACAGGGGTATAATGAGGCCTCAATGTACAGGAGAGACCGGAGCGAGGAGCAGGGGCCTGATCACAAGAGCTGACAATCTGAGGAGACAGCAATGCTGAATAACAGTCTACACTGCGTCACTAGATCCTTATACAGGGGTATAATGAGACCTCACTGTACAGGAGAGACCGGAGCGAGGAGCAGAGGCCTGATCACAAGAGCTGACAATCTGAGGACACAGCAATGCTGAATAACAGTCTACACTGCGTCACTAGATCCTTATACAGGGGTATAATGAGGCCTCACTGTACAGGAGAGACTGGAGCGAGGAGCAGAGGCCTGATCACAAGAGCTGACAATCTGAGGAGACAGCAATGCTGAATAACAGTCTACACTGCGTCACTAGATCCTTATACAGGGGTATAATGAGGCCTCACTGTACAGGAGAGACCGGAGCGAGGAGCAGGTGCCTGATCACAAGAGCTGACAATCTGAGGAAACAGCAATGCTGAATAACAGTCTACACTGCGTCACTAGATCCTTATACAGGGGTATAATGAGGCCTCACTGTACAGGAGAGACCGGAGCGAGGAGCAGGGGCCTGATCACAAGAGCTGACAATCTGAGGAGACAGCAATGCTGAATAACAGTCTACACTGCGTCACTAGATCCTTATACAGGGGTATAATGAGGCCTCACTGTACAGGAGAGACCGGAGCGAGGAGCAGGGGCCTGATCACAAGAGCTGACAATCTGAGGAGACAGCAATGCTGAATAACAGTCTACACTGCGTCACTAGATCCTTATACAGGGGTATAATGAGGCCTCACTGTACAGGAGAGACCGGAGCGAGGAGCAGGGGCCTGATCACAAGAGCTGACAATCTGAGGAGACAGCAATGCTGAATAACAGTCTACACTGCGTCACTAGATCCTTATACAGGGGTATAATGAGGCCTCACTGTACAGGAGAGACCGGAGCGAGGAGCAGGGGCCTGATCACAAGAGCTGACAATCTGAGGACACAGCAATGCTGAATAACAGTCTACACTGCTTCACTAGATCCTTATACAGGGGTATAATGAGACCCTCACTGTACAGGAGAGACCGGAGCGAGGAGCAGGGGCCTGATCACAAGAGCTGACAATCTGAGGAGACAGCAATGCTGAATAACAGTCTACACTGCGTCACTAGATCCTTATACAGGGGTGTAATGAGGCCTCACTGTACAGGAGAGACCGGAGCGAGGAGCAGGGGCCTGATCACAAGAGCTGACAATCTGAGGAGACAGCAATGCTGAATAACAGTCTACACTGCGTCACTAGATCCTTATACAGGGGTATAATGAGGCCTCACTGTACAGGAGAGACCGGAGCGAGGAGCAGGGGCCTGATCACAAGAGCTGACAATCTGAGGACACAGCAATGCTGAATAACAGTCTACACTGCGTCACTAGATCCTTATACAGGGGTATAATGAGGCCTCACTGTACAGGAGAGACCGGAGCGATGAGCAGGGGCCTGATCACAAGAGCTGACAATCTGAGGAGACAGCAATGCTGAATAACAGTCTAAACTGCGTCACTAGATCCTTATACAGGGGTATAATGAGGCCTCACTGTACAGGAGAGACCGGAGCGAGGAGCAGAGGCCTGATCACAAGAGCTGACAATCTGAGGACACAGCAATGCTGATAACAGTCTACACTGCGTCACTAGATTCTTATACAGGGGTATAATGAGGCCTCACTGTGCAGGAGAGACCGGAGCGAGGAGCAGGGGCCTGATCACAAGAGCTGACAATCTGAGGACACAGCAATGCTGAATAACAGTCTACACTGCGTCACTAGATCCTTATACAGGGGTATAATGAGGCCTCACTGTACAGGAGAGACCGGAGCGATGAGCAGAGGCCTGATCACAAGAGCTGACAATCTGAGGAGACAGCAATGCTGAATAACAGTCTAAACTGCGTCACTAGATCCTTATACAGGAGTATAATGAGGCCTCACTGTACAGGAGAGACCGGAGCGAGGAGCAGGGGCCTGATCACAAGAGCTGACAATCTGAGGACACAGCAATGCTGTATAACAGTCTACACTGCGTCACTAGATCCTTATACAGGGGTATAATGAGGCCTCACTGTACAGGAGAGACCGGAGCGATGAGCAGAGGCCTGATCACAAGAGCTGACAATCTGAGGAGACAGCAATGCTGAATAACAGTCTACACTGCGTCACTAGATCCTTATACAGGGGTATAATGAGGCCTCACTGTACAGGAGAGACCGGAGTGAGGAGCAGAGGCCTGATCACAAGAGCTGACAATCTGAGGAGACAGCAATGCTGAATAACAGTCTACACTGCGTCACTAGATCCTTATACAGGGGTATAATGAGACCCTCACTATACAGGAGAGACCGGAGCGAGGAGCAGGGGCCTGATCACAAGAGCTGACAATCTGAGGAGACAGCAATGCTGAATAACAGTCTACACTGCATCACTAGATCCTTATACAGGAGTATAATGAGGCCTCACTGTACAGGAGAGACCGGAGCGAGGAGCAGGGGCCTGATCACAAGAGCTGACAGTCTGAGGAGACAGCAATGCTGAATAACAGTCTACACTGCGTCACTAGATCCTTATACAGGGGTATAATGAGGCCTCACTGTACAGGAGAGACCGGAGTGAGGAGCAGAGGCCTGATCACAAGAGCTGACAATCTGAGGAGACAGCAATGCTGAATAACAGTCTACACTGCGTCACTAGATCCTTATACAGGGGTATAATGAGACCCTCACTGTACAGGAGAGACCGGAGCGAGGAGCAGGGGCCTGATCACAAGAGCTGACAATCTGAGGAGACAGCAATGCTGAATAACAGTCTACACTGCGTCACTAGATCCTTATACAGGAGTATAATGAGGCCTCACTGTACAGAAGAGACCGGAGCGAGGAGCAGGGGCCTGATCACAAGAGCTGACAATCTGAGGAATCAGCAATGCTGAATAACAGTCTACACTGCGTCACTAGATCCTTATACAGGGGTATTATGAGGCCTCACTGTACAGGAGAGACCGGAGCGAGGAGCAGGGGCCTGATCACAAGAGCTGACAATCTGAGGAGACAGCAATGCTGAATAACAGTCTACACTGCGTCACTAGATCCTTATACAGGGGTATTATGAGGCCTCACTGTACAGGAGAGACCGGAGCGAGGAGCAGGGGCCTGATCACAAGAGCTGACAATCTGAGGACACAGCAATGCTGAATAACAGTCTACACTGCGTCACTAGATCCTTATACAGGGGTATAATGAGACCTCACTGTACAGGAGAGACCGGAGCGAGGAGCAGGGGCCTGATCACAAGAGCTGACAATCTGAGGAGACAACAATGCTGAATAACAGTCTACACTGCGTCACTAGATCCTTATACAGGGGTATAATGAGGCCTCACTGTACAGGAGAGACCGGAGCGAGGAGCAGGGGCCTGATCACAAGAGCTGACAATCTGAGGACACAGCAATGCTGAATAACTGTCTACACTGCGTCACTAGATCCTTATACAGGAGTATAATGAGGCCTCACTGTACAGGAGAGACCGGAGCGAGGAGCAGGGGCCTGATCACAAGAGCTGACAATCTGAGGCGACAACAATGCTGAATAACAGTCTACACTGCGTCACTAGATCCTTATACAGGGGTATAATGAGGCCTCACTGTACAGGAGAGACCGGAGCGAGGAGCAGGGGCCTGATCACAAGAGCTGACAATCTGAGGACACAGCAATGCTGAATAACTGTCTACACTGCGTCACTAGATCCTTATACAGGGGTATAATGAGGCCTCACTGTACAGGAGAGACCGGAGCGAGGAGCAGGGGCCTGATCACAAGAGCTGACAATCTGAGGAGACAGCAATGCTGAATAACAGTCTACACTGCGTCACTAGATCCTTATACAGGGGTATAATGAGGCCTCACTGTACAGGAGAGACCGGAGCGAGGAGCAGGGGCCTGATCACAAGAGCTGACAATCTGAGGACACAGCAATGCTGAATAACTGTCTACACTGCGTCACTAGATCCTTATACAGGAGTATAATGAGGCCTCACTGTACAGGAGAGACCGGAGCGAGGAGCAGGGGCCTGATCACAAGAGCTGACAATCTGAGACAGCAATGCTGAATAACAGTCTACACTGCATCACTAGACCCTTATACAGGGGTATAATGAGGCCTCACTGTACAGGAGAGACCGGAGAGAGGAGCAGGGGCCTGATCACAAGAGCTGACAATCTGAGGAAACAGCAATGCTGAATAACAGTCTACACTGCGTCACTAGATCCTTATACAGGGGTATAATGAGGCCTCACTGTACAGGAGAGACCGGAGCGAGGAGCAGGGGCCTGATCACAAGAGCTGACAATCTGAGGAGACAGCAATGCTGAATAACAGTCTACACTGCGTCACTAGATCCTTATACAGGAGTATAATGAGGCCTCACTGTACAGGAGAGACCGGAGCGAGGAGCAGAGGCCTGATCACAAGAGCTGACAATCTGAGGAGACAGCAATGCTGAATAACAGTCTACACTGCGTCACTAGATCCTTATACAGGGGTATAATGAGGCCTCACTGTACAGGAGAGACCGGAGCGAGGAGCAGAGGCCTGATCACAAGAGCTGACAATCTGAGGACACAGCAATGCTGAATAACAGTCTACACTGCGTCACTAGATCCTTATACAGGAGTATAATGAGGCCTCACTGTACAGGAGAGACCGGAGCGAGGAGCAGAGGCCTGATCACAAGAGCTGACAATCTGAGGAGACAGCAATGCTGAATAACAGTCTACACTGCGTCACTAGATCCTTATACAGGGGTATAATGAGGCCTCACTGTACAGGAGAGACCGGAGCGAGGAGCAGAGGCCTGATCACAAGATCTGACAATCTGAGGAGACAGCAATGCTGAATAACAGTCTACACTGCGTCACTAGATCCTTATACAGGGGTATAATGAGGCCTCACTGTACAGGAGAGACCGGAGCGAGGAGCAGTGGCCTGATCACAAGAGCTGACAATCTGAGGAAACAGCAATGCTGAATAACAGTCTACACTGCGTCACTAGATCCTTATACAGGGGTATAATGAGGCCTCACTGTACAGGAGAGACCGGAGCGAGGAGCAGAGGCCTGATCACAAGAGCTGACAATCTGAGGAGACAGCAATGCTGAATAACAGTCTACACTGCGTCACTAGATCCTTATACAGGAGTATAATGAGGCCTCACTGTACAGGAGAGACCGGAGCGAGGAGCAGAGGCCTGATCACAAGATCTGACAATCTGAGGAGACAGCAATGCTGAATAACAGTCTACACTGCGTCACTAGATCCTTATACAGGGGTATAATGAGGCCTCACTGTACAGGAGAGACCGGAGCGAGGAGCAGTGGCCTGATCACAAGAGCTGACAATCTGAGGAAACAGCAATGCTGAATAACAGTCTACACTGCGTCACTAGATCCTTATACAGGGGTATAATGAGGCCTCACTGTACAGGAGAGACCGGAGCGAGGAGCAGAGGCCTGATCACAAGAGCTGACAATCTGAGGACACAGCAATGCTGAATAACAGTCTACACTGCGTCACTAGATCCTTATACAGGAGTATAATGAGGCCTCACTGTACAGGAGAGACCGGAGCGAGGAGCAGAGGCCTGATCACAAGATCTGACAATCTGAGGAGACAGCAATGCTGAATAACAGTCTACACTGCGTCACTAGATCCTTATACAGGGGTATAATGAGGCCTCACTGTACAGGAGAGACCGGAGCGAGGAGCAGAGGCCTGATCACAAGATCTGACAATCTGAGGAGACAGCAATGCTGAATAACAGTCTACACTGCGTCACTAGATCCTTATACAGGGGTATAATGAGGCCTCACTGTACAGGAGAGACCGGAGCGAGGAGCAGTGGCCTGATCACAAGAGCTGACAATCTGAGGAAACAGCAATGCTGAATAACAGTCTACACTGCGTCACTAGATCCTTATACAGGGGTATAATGAGGCCTCACTGTACAGGAGAGACCGGAGCGAGGAGCAGAGGCCTGATCACAAGAGCTGACAATCTGAGGAAACAGCAATGCTGAATAACAGTCTACACTGCGTCACTAGATCCTTATACAGGGGTATAATGAGGCCTCACTGTACAGGAGAGACCGGAGCGAGGAGCAGAGGCCTGATCACAAGATCTGACAATCTGAGGAGACAGCAATGCTGAATAACAGTCTACACTGCGTCACTAGATCCTTATACAGGGGTATAATGAGGCCTCACTGTACAGGAGAGACCGGAGCGAGGAGCAGAGGCCTGATCACAAGAGCTGACAATCTGAGGAGACAGCAATGCTGAATAACAGTCTACACTGCGTCACTAGATCCTTATACAGGGGTATAATGAGGCCTCACTGTACAGGAGAGACCGGAGCGAGGAGCAGTGGCCTGATCACAAGAGCTGACAATCTGAGGAGACAGCAATGCTGAATAACAGTCTACACTGCGTCACTAGATCCTTATACAGGGGTATAATGAGGCCTCACTGTACAGGAGAGACCGGAGCGAGGAGCAGAGGCCTGATCACAAGAGCTGACAATCTGAGGACACAGCAATGCTGAATAACAGTCTACACTGCGTCACTAGATCCTTATACAGGGGTATAATGAGGCCTCACTGTACAGGAGAGACCGGAGCGAGGAGCAGGGGCCTGATCACAAGAGCTGACAATCTGAGGAGACAGCAATGCTGAATAACAGTCTACACTGCGTCACTAGATCATTATACAGGGGTATAATGAGGCCTCACTGTACAGGAGAGACCGGAGCGAGGAGCAGGGGCCTGATCACAAGAGCTAACAATCTGAGGAGACAGCAATGCTGAATAACAGTCTACACTGCGTCACTAGATCCTTATACAGGGGTATAATGAGGCCTCCCTGTACAGGAGAGACCGGAGCGAGGAGCAGGGGCCTGATCACAAGAGCTGACAATCTGAGGAGACAGCAATGCTGAATAACAGTCTACACTGCGTCACTAGATCCTTATACAGGGGTATAATGAGGCCTCACTGTACAGGAGAGACCGGAGCGAGGAGCAGGGGCCTGATCACAAGAGCTGACAATCTGAGGAGACAGCAATGCTGAATAACAGTCTACACTGCGTCACTAGATCCTTATACAGGGGTATAATGAGAACTCACTGTACAGGAGAGACCGGAGCGAGGAGCAGGAGCCTGATCACAAGAGCTGACAATCTGAGGACACAGCAATGCTGAATAACAGTCTACACTGCGTCACTAGATACTTATTCAGGGGTATAATGAGGCCTCACTGTACAGGAGAGACCGGAGCGAGGAGCAGAGGCCTGATCACAAGAGCTGACAATCTGAGGAGACAGCAATGCTGAATAACAGTCTACACTGCGTCACTAGATCCTTATACAGGGGTATAATGAGACCTCACTGTACAGGAGAGACCGGAGCGAGGAGCAGGGGCCTGATCACAAGAGCTGACAATCTGAGGACACAGCAATGCTGAATAACAGTCTACACTGCGTCACTAGATCCTTATACAGGGGTATAATGAGACCTCACTGTACAGGAGAGACCGGAGCGAGGAGCAGGGGCCTGATCACAGGAGCTGACAATCTGAGGACACAGCAATGCTGAATAACAGTCTACACTGCGTCACTAGATCCTTATACAGGGGTATAATGAGGCCTCACTGTACAGGAGAGACCGGAGCGAGGAGCAGAGGCCTGATCACAAGAGCTGACAATCTGAGGACACAGCAATGCTGAATAACAGTCTACACTGCGTCACTAGATCCTTATACAGGGGTATAATGAGGCCTCACTGTACAGGAGAGACCGGAGCGAGGAGCAGGGGCCTGATCACAAGAGCTGACAATCTGAGGAGACAGCAATGCTGAATAACAGTCTACACTGCGTCACTAGATCATTATACAGGGGTATAATGAGACCTCACTGTACAGGAGAGACCGGAGCGAGGAGCAGGGGCCTGATCACAAGAGCTGACAATCTGAGGAGACAGCAATGCTGAATAACAGTCTACACTGCGTCACTAGATCCTTATACAGGGGTATAATGAGGCCTCACTGTACAGGAGAGACCGGAGCGAGGAGCAGGGGCCTGATCACAAGAGCTGACAATCTGAGGAGACAGCAATGCTGAATAACAGTCTACACTGCGTCACTAGATCCTTATACAGGGGTATAATGAGAACTCACTGTACAGGAGAGACCGGAGCGAGGAGCAGGAGCCTGATCACAAGAGCTGACAATCTGAGGACACAGCAATGCTGAATAACAGTCTACACTGCGTCACTAGATACTTATTCAGGGGTATAATGAGGCCTCACTGTACAGGAGAGACCGGAGCGAGGAGCAGAGGCCTGATCACAAGAGCTGACAATCTGAGGAGACAGCAATGCTGAATAACAGTCTACACTGCGTCACTAGATCCTTATACAGGGGTATAATGAGACCTCACTGTACAGGAGAGACCGGAGCGAGGAGCAGGGGCCTGATCACAAGAGCTGACAATCTGAGGACACAGCAATGCTGAATAACAGTCTACACTGCGTCACTAGATCCTTATACAGGGGTATAATGAGACCTCACTGTACAGGAGAGACCGGAGCGAGGAGCAGGGGCCTGATCACAGGAGCTGACAATCTGAGGACACAGCAATGCTGAATAACAGTCTACACTGCGTCACTAGATCCTTATACAGGGGTATAATGAGGCCTCACTGTACAGGAGAGACCGGAGCGAGGAGCCGGGGCCTGATCACAAGAGCTGACAATCTGAGGACACAGCAGTGCTGAATAACAGTCTACACTGCGTCACTAGATCCTTATACAGGGGTATAATGAGGCCTCACTGTACAGGAGAGACCGGAGCGAGGAGCAGGGGCCTGATCACAAGAGCTGACAATCTGAGGACACAGCAATGCTGAATAACAGTCTACACTGCGTCACTAGATCCTTATACAGGGGTATAATGAGACCTCACTGTACAGGAGAGACCGGAGCGAGGAGCAGGGGCCTGATCACAAGAGCTGACAATCTGAGGACACAGCAATGCTGAATAACAGTCTACACTGCGTCACTAGATCCTTATACAGGGGTATAATGAGACCTCACTGTACAGGAGAGACCGGAGCGAGGAGCCGGGGCCTGATCACAAGAGCTGACAATCTGAGGACACAGCAGTGCTGAATAACAGTCTACACTGCGTCACTAGATCCTTATACAGGGGTATAATGAGGCCTCACTGTACAGGAGAGACCGGAGCGAGGAGCCGGGGCCTGATCACAAGAGCTGACAATCTGAGGACACAGCTATGCTGAATAACAGTCTACACTGCGTCACTAGATCCTTATACAGGGGTATAATGAGGCCTCACTGTACAGGAGAGACCGGAGCGAGGAGCCGGGGCCTGATCACAAGAGCTGACAATCTGAGGACACAGCAATGCTGAATAACAGTCTACACTGCGTCACTAGATCCTTATACAGGGGTATAATGAGACCCTCACTGTACAGGAGAGACCGGAGCGAGGAGCAGGGGCCTGATCACAAGAGCTGACAATCTGAGGAGACAGCAATGCTGAATAACAGTCTACACTGCGTCACTAGATCCTTATACAGGGGTATAATGAGGCCTCACTGTACAGGAGAGACCGGAGCGAGGAGCAGGGGCCTGATCACAAGAGCTGACAATCTGAGGACACAGCAATGCTGAATAACAGTCTACACTGCGTCACTAGATCCTTATACAGGGGTATAATGAGGCCTCACTGTACAGGAGAGACCGGAGCGAGGAGCCGGGGCCTGATCACAAGAGCTGACAATCTGAGGACACAGCAATGCTGAATAACAGTCTACACTGCGTCACTAGATCCTTATACAGGGGTATAATGAGGCCTCACTGTACAGGAGAGACCGGAGCGAGGAGCAGGGGCCTGATCACAAGAGCTGACAATCTGAGGACACAGCAATGCTGAATAACAGTCTACACTGCGTCACTAGATCCTTATACAGGGGTATAATGAGGCCTCACTGTACAGGAGAGACCGGAGCGAGGAGCAGGGGCCTGATCACAAGAGCTGACAAACTGAGGAGACAGCAATGCTGAATAACAGTCTACACTGCGTCACTAGATCCTTATACAGGGTATAATGAGACCTCACTGTACAGGAGAGACCGGAGCGAGGAGCAGGGGCCTGAACACAAGAGCTGACAATCTGAGGACACAGCAATGCTGAATAACAGTCTACACTGCGTCACTAGATCCTTATACAGGGGTATAATGAGACCTCACTGTACAGGAGAGACCGGAGCGAGGAGCAGGGGCCTGATCACAAGAGCTGACAATCTGAGGACACAGCAATGCTGAATAACAGTGTACACTGCGTCACTAGATCCTTATACAGGGGTATAATGAGGCCTCACTGTACAGGAGAGACCGGAGCGAGGAGCCGGGGCCTGATCACAAGAGCTGACAATCTGAGGACACAGCAATGCTGAATAACAGTCTACACTGCATCACTAGATCCTTATACAGGGGTATAATGAGGCCTCACTGTACAGGAGAGACCGGAGCGAGGAGCAGGGGCCTGATCACAAGAGCTGACAATCTGAGGAGACAGCAATGCTGAATAACAGTCTACACTGCGTCACTAGATCCTTATACAGGGGTATAATGAGGCCTCACTGTACATGAGAGACCGGAGCGAGGAGCAGGGGCCTGATCACAAGAGCTGACAACCTGAGGACACAGCAATGCTGAATAACAGTCTACACTGCGTCACTAGATCCTTATACAGGGGTATAATGAGGCCTCACTGTACAGGAGAGACCGGAGCGAGGATCAGAGGCCTGATCACAAGAGCTGACAATCTGAGGACACAGCAATGCTGAATAACAGTGTACACTGCGTCACTAGATCCTTATACAGGGGTATAATGAGGCCTCACTGTACAGGAGAGACCGGAGCGAGGAGCAGGGGCCTGATCACAAGAGCTGACAATCTGAGGAAACAGCAATGCTGAATAACAGTCTACACTGCGTCACTAGACCCTTATACAGGGGTATAATGAGACCTCACTGTACAGGAGAGACCGGAGCGAGGAGCAGGGGCCTGATCACAAGAGCTGACAATCTGAGGAGACAGCAATGCTGAATAACAGTCTACACTGCGTCACTAGATCCTTATACAGGGGTATAATGAGGCCTCACTGTACAGGAGAGACCGGAGCGAGGAGCAGGGGCCTGATCACAAGAGCTGACAATCTGAGGAGACAGCAATGCTGAATAACAGTCTACACTGCGTCACTAGATCCTTATACAGGGGTATAATGAGGCCTCACTGTACAGGAGAGACCGGAGAGAGGAGCAGAGGCCTGATCACAAGAGCTGACAATCTGAGGAGACAGCAATGCTGAATAACAGTCTACACTGCGTCACTAGATCCTTATACAGGGGTATAATGAGGCCTCACTGTACAGGAGAGACCGGAGAGAGGAGCAGGGGCCTGATCACAAGAGCTGACAATCTGAGGAGACAGCAATGCTGATAACAGTCTACACTGCATCACTAGATCCTTATACAGGGGTATAATGAGGCCTCACTGTACAGGAGAGACCGGAGCGAGGAGCAGAGGCCTGATCACAAGAGCTGACAATCTGAGGAGACAGCAATGCTGAATAACAGTCTACACTGCGTCACTAGACCCTTATACAGGGGTATAATGAGGCCTCACTGTACAGGAGAGACCGGAGCGAGGAGCAGGGGTCTGATCACAAGAGCTGACAATCTGAGGAGACAGCAATGCTGAATAACAGTCTACACTGCGTCACTAGATCCTTATACAGGGGTATAATGAGGCCTCACTGTACAGGAGAGACCGGAGCGAGGAGCAGGGGCCTGATCACAAGAGCTGACAATCTGAGGACACAGCAATGCTGATAACAGTCTACACTGCATCACTAGATCCTTATACAGGGGTATAATGAGACCTCACTGTACAGGAGAGACCGGAGCGAGGAGCAGGGGCCTGATCACAAGAGCTGACAATCTGAGGAGACAGCAATGCTGATAACAGTCTACACTGCATCACTAGATCCTTATACAGGGGTATAATGAGGCCTCACTGTACAGGAGAGACCGGAGCGAGGAGCAGAGGCCTGATCACAAGAGCTGACAATCTGAGGAGACAGCAATGCTGAATAACAGTCTACACTGCGTCACTAGATCCTTATACAGGGGTATAATGAGACCTCACTGTACAGGAGAGACCGGAGCGAGGAGCAGAGGCCTGATCACAAGAGCTGACAATCTGAGGAGACAGCAATGCTGAATAACAGTCTACACTGCGTCACTAGACCCTTATACAGGGGTATAATGAGGCGTCACTGTACAGGAGAGACCGGAGCGAGGAGCAGGGGCCTGATCACAAGAGCTGACAATCTGAGGAGACAGCAATGCTGAATAACAGTCTACACTGCGTCACTAGACCCTTATACAGGGGTATAATGAGGCCTCACTGTACAGGAGAGACCGGAGCGAGGAGCAGAGGCCTGATCACAAGAGCTGACAATCTGAGGAGACAGCAATGCTGAATAACAGTCTACACTGCGTCACTAGACCCTTATACAGGGGTATAATGAGGCCTCACTGTACAGGAGAGACCGGAGCGAGGAGCAGAGGCCTGATCACAAGAGCTGACAATCTGAGGAGACAGCAATGCTGAATAACAGTCTACACTGCGTCACTAGACCCTTATACAGGGGTATAATGAGGCGTCACTGTACAGGAGAGACCGGAGCGAGGAGCAGGGGCCTGATCACAAGAGCTGACAATCTGAGGAGACAGCAATGCTGAATAACAGTCTACACTGCGTCACTAGATCCTTATACAGGAGTATAATGAGACCTCACTGTACAGGAGAGACCGGAGCGAGGAGCAGGGGCCTGATCACAAGAGCTGACAATCTGAGGAGACAGCAATGCTGAATAACAGTCTACACTGCGTCACTAGATCCTTATACAGGAGTATAATGAGGCCTCACTGTACAGGAGAGACCGGAGCGAGGAGCAGGGGCCTGATCACAAGAGCTGACAATCTGAGGAGACAGTAATGCTGAATAACAGTCTACACTGCATCACTAGATCCTTATACAGGGGTATAACGAGGCCTCACTGTACAGGAGAGACCGGAGCGAGGAGCCGGGGCCTGATCACAAGAGCTGACAATCTGAGGAGACAGCAATGCTGAATAACAGTCTACACTGCATCACTAGATCCTTATACAGGGGTATAATGAGGCCTCACTGTACAGGAGACCGGAGCGAGGAGCAGGGGCCTGATCACAAGAGCTGACAATCTGAGGAGACAGCAATGCTGAATAACAGTCTACACTGCATCACTAGATCCTTATACAGGGGTATAATGAGGCCTCACTGTACAGGAGAGACCGGAGCGAGGAGCAGGGGCCTGATCACAAGAGCTGACAATCTGAGGAGACAGCAATGCTGAAAAACAGTCTACACTGCGTCACTAGATACTTATACAGGGGTATAATGAGACCTCACTGTACAGGAGAGACCGGAGCGAGGAGCAGAGGCCTGATCACAAGAGCTGACAATCTGAGGAGACAGCAATGCTGAATAACAGTCTACACTGCGTCACTAGATCCTTATACAGGGGTATAATGAGACCTCACTGTACAGGAGAGACCGGAGCGAGGAGCAGGGGCCTGATCACAAGAGCTGACAATCTGAGGAGACAGCAATGCTGAATAACAGTCTACACTGCGTCACTAGATCCTTATACAGGGGTATAATGAGGCCTCACTGTACAGGAGAGACCGGAGCGAGGAGCAGAGGCCTGATCACAAGAGCTGACAATCTGAGGAAACAGCAATGCTGAATAACAGTCTACACTGCGTCACTAGATCCTTATACAGGGGTATAATGAGGCCTCACTGTACAGGAGAGACCGGAGCGAGGAGCAGAGGCCTGATCACAAGAGCTGACAATCTGAGGAGACAGCAATGCTGAATAACAGTCTACACTGCGTCACTAGATCCTTATACAGGGGTATAATGAGGCCTCACTGTACAGGAGAGACCGGAGCGAGGAGCAGAGGCCTGATCACAAGAGCTGACAATCTGAGGAAACAGCAATGCTGAAAAACAGTCTACACTGCGTCACTAGATCCTTATACAGGGGTATAATGACACCTCACTGTACAGGAGAGACCGGAGCGAGGAGCAGAGGCCTGATCACAAGAGCTGACAATCTGAGGAGACAGCAATGCTGAATAACAGTCTACACTGCGTCACTAGATCCTTATACAGGGGTATAATGAGACCTCACTGTACAGGAGAGACCGGAGCGAGGAGCAGGGGCCTGATCACAAGAGCTGACAATCTGAGGAGACAGCAATGCTGAATAACAGTCTACACTGCGTCACTAGATCCTTATACAGGGGTATAATGAGGCCTCACTGTACAGGAGAGACCGGAGCGAGGAGCAGAGGCCTGATCACAAGAGCTGACAATCTGAGGAAACAGCAATGCTGAATAACAGTCTACACTGCGTCACTAGATCCTTATACAGGGGTATAATGAGGCCTCACTGTACAGGAGAGACCGGAGCGAGGATCAGAGGCCTGATCACAAGAGCTGACAATCTGAGGAGACAGCAATGCTGAATAACAGTCTACACTGCGTCACTAGATCCTTATACAGGAGTATAATGAGGCCTCACTGTACAGGAGAGACCGGAGCGAGGATCAGAGGCCTGATCACAAGAGCTGACAATCTGAGGAGACAGCAATGCTGAATAACAGTCTACACTGCGTCACTAGATCCTTATACAGGAGTATAATGAGGCCTCACTGTACAGGAGAGACCGGAGCGAGGAGCAGGGGCCTGATCACAAGAGCTGACAATGTGAGGAAACAGCAATGCTGAATAACAGTCTACACTGCGTCACTAGATCCTTATACAGGGGTATAATGAGGCCTCACTGTACAGGAGAGACCGGAGCGAGGAGCAGGGGCCTGATCACAAGAGCTGACAATCTGAGGACAGAGCAATGCTGAATAACAGTCTACACTGCGTCACTAGATCCTTATACAGGGGTATAATGAGGCCTCACTGTACAGGAGAGACCGGAGCGAGGAGCAGGGGCCTGATCACAAGAGCTGACAATCTGAGGAAACAGCAATGCTGAATAACAGTCTACACTGCGTCACTAGATCCTTATACAGGGGTATAATGAGACCTCACTGTACAGGAGAGACCGGAGCGAGGAGCAGGGGCCTGATCACAAGAGCTGACAATCTGAGGAGACAGCAATGCTGAATAACAGTCTACACTGCGTCACTAGTTCCTTATACAGGGGTATAATGAGGCCTCACTGTACAGGAGAGACCGGAGCGAGGATCAGAGGCCTGATCACAAGAGCTGACAATCTGAGGAGACAGCAATGCTGAATAACAGTCTACACTGCGTCACTAGATCCTTATACAGGGGTATAATGAGGCCTCACTGTACAGGAGAGACCGGAGCAAGGAGGGGGGGCCTGATCACAAGAGCTGACAATCTGAGGAAACAGCAATGCTGAATAACAGTCTACACTGCGACACTAGATCCTTATACAGGGGTATAATGAGACCCTCACTGTACAGGAGAGACCGGAGCGATGAGCGGGGGCCTGATCACAAGAGCTGACAATCTGAGGAGACAGCAATGCTGAATAACAGTCTACACTGCGTCACTAGATCCTTATACAGGGGTGTAATGAGACCCTCACTGTACAGGAGAGCCTGGAGCGAGGAGCAGGGGCCTGATCACAAGAGCTGACAATCTGAGGAGACAGAAATGCTGAATAACAGTCTACACTGCGTCACTAGATCCTTATACAGGGGTATAATGAGGCCTCACTGTACAGGAGAGACCGGAGCGAGGAGCAGGGGCCTGATCACAAGAGCTGACAATCTGAGGAGACAGCAATGCTGAATAACAGTCTACACTGCGTCACTAGATCCTTATACAGGGGTATAATGAGGCCTCACTGTACAGGAGAGACCGGAGCGAGGAGCAGAGGCCTGATCACAAGAGCTGACAATCTGAGGAGACAGCAATGCTGAATAACAGTCTACACTGCGTCACTAGATCCTTATACAGGAGTATAATGAGACCTCACTGTACAGGAGAGACCGGAGCGAGGAGCAGGGGCCTGATCACAAGAGCTGACAATCTGAGGAGACAGCAATGCTGAATAACAGTCTACACTGCGTCACTAGATCCGTATACAGGGGTATAATGAGGCCTCACTGTACAGGAGAGACCGGAGCGAGGAGCCGGGGCCTGATCACAAGAGCTGACAATCTGAGGAGACAGCAATGCTGAATAACAGTCTACACTGCGTCACTAGATCCGTATACAGGGGTATAATGAGGCCTCACTGTACAGGAGAGACCGGAGCGAGGAGCAGAGGCCTGATCACAAGAGCTGACAATCTGAGGAAACAGCAATGCTGAATAACAGTCTACACTGCGTCACTAGATCCTTATACAGGGGTATAATGAGGCCTCACTGTACAGGAGAGACCGGAGCGAGGAGCAGGGGCCTGATCACAAGAGCTGACAATCTGAGGAGACAGCAATGCTGAATAACAGTCTACACTGCGTCACTAGATCCTTATACAGGGGTATAATGAGGCCTCACTGTACAGGAGAGACTGGAGCGAGGAGCAGGGGCCTGATCACAAGAGCTGACAATCTGAGGAGACAGCAATGCTGAATAACAGTCTACACTGCGTCACTAGATCCTTATACAGGGGTATAATGAGGCCTCACTGTACAGGAGAGACCGGAGCGAGGAACAGGGGCCTGATCACAAGAGCTGACAATCTGAGGACACAGCAATGCTGAATAACAGTCTACACTGCGTCACTAGATTCTTATACAGGGGTATAATGAGACCTCACTGTACAAGAGAGACCGGAGCGAGGAGCAGGGGCCTGATCACAAGAGCTGACAATCTGAGGAGACAGCAATGCTGAATAACAGTCTACACTGCGTCACTAGATCCTTATACAGGAGTATAATGAGACCTCACTGTACAGGAGAGACCGGAGCGAGGAGCAGGGGCCTGATCACAAGAGCTGACAATCTGAGGAGACAGCAATGCTGAATAACAGTCTACACTGCGTCACTAGATACTTATACAGGGGTATAATGAGACCTCACTGTACAGGAGAGACCGGAGCGAGGAGCAGGGGCCTGATCACAAGAGCTGACAATCTGAGGACACAGCAATGCTGAATAACAGTCTACACTGCGTCACTAGATCCTTATACAGGGGTATAATGAGGCCTCACTGTACAGGAGAGACCGGAGCGAGGAGCAGGGGCCTGATCACAAGAGCTGACAATCTGAGGAGACAGCAATGCTGAATAACAGTCTACACTGCGTCACTAGATCCTTATACAGGGGTATAATGAGGCCTCACTGTACAGGAGAGACCGGAGCGAGGAGCAGGAGCTTGATCACAAGAGCTGACAATCTGAGGAGACAGCAATGCTGAATAACAGTCTACACTGCGTCACTAGATCCTTATACAGAGGTATAATGAGACCTCACTGTACAGGAGAGACCGGAGCGAGGAGCCGGGGCCTGATCACAAGAGCTGACAATCTGAGGAGACAGCAATGCTGAATAACAGTCTACACTGCGTCACTAGATACTTATACAGGGGTATAATGAGACCTCACTGTACAGGAGAGACCGGAGCGAGGAGCAGGGGCCTGATCACAAGAGCTGACAATCTGAGGACACAGCAATGCTGAATAACAGTCTACACTGCGTCACTAGATCCTTATACAGGGGTATAATGAGGCCTCACTGTACAGGAGAGACCGGAGCGAGGAGCAGAGGCCTGATCACAAGAGCTGACAATCTGAGGAGACAGCAATGCTGAATAACAGTCTACACTGCGTCACTAGATTCTTATACAGGGGTATAATGAGACCTCACTGTACAGGAGAGACCGGAGCGAGGAGCCGGGGCCTGATCACAAGAGCTGACAATCTGAGGAGACAGCAATGCTGAATAACAGTCTACACTGCGTCACTAGATTCTTATACAGGGGTATAATGAGACCTCACTGTACAGGAGAGACCGGAGCGAGGAGCCGGGGCCTGATCACAAGAGCTGACAATCTGAGGAGACAGCAATGCTGAATAACAGTCTACACTGCGTCACTAGATCCTTATACAGGGGTATAATGAGGCCTCACTGTACAAGAGAGACCGGAGCGAGGAGCAGAGGCCTGATCACAAGAGCTGACAATCTGAGGAGACAGCAATGCTGAATAACAGTCTACACTGCGTCACTAGATCCTTATACAGGGGTATAATGAGGCCTCACTGTACAGGAGAGACCGGAGCGAGGAGCAGGGGCCTGATCACAAGAGCTGACAATCTGAGGAGACAGCAATGCTGAATAACAGTCTACACTGCGTCACTAGATCCTTATACAGGGGTATAATGAGGCCTCACTGTACAGGAGAGACCGGAGCGAGGAGCAGGGGCCTGATCACAAGAGCTGACAATCTGAGGAGACAGCAATGCTGAATAACAGTCTACACTGCGTCACTAGATCCTTATACAGGGGTATAATGAGGCCTCACTGTACAGGAGAGACCGGAGCGAGGAGCAGGGGCCTGATCACAAGAGCTGACAATCTGAGGAGACAGCAATGCTGAATAACAGTCTACACTGCGTCACTAGATCCTTATACAGGGGTATAATGAGGCCTCACTGTACAAGAGAGACCGGAGCGAGGAGCCGGGGCCTGATCACAAGAGCTGACAATCTGAGGAGACAGCAATGCTGAATAACAGTCTACACTGCGTCACTAGATCCTTATACAGGGGTATAATGAGGCCTCACTGTACAGGAGAGACCGGAGCGAGGAGCAGGGGCCTGATCACAAGAGCTGACAATCTGAGGAGACAGCAATGCTGAATAACAGTCTACACTGCGTCACTAGATCCTTATACAGGGGTATAATGAGGCCTCACTGTACAAGAGAGACCGGAGCGAGGAGCAGAGGCCTGATCACAAGAGCTGACAATCTGAGGAGACAGCAATGCTGAATAACAGTCTACACTGCGTCACTAGATTCTTATACAGGGGTATAATGAGACCTCACTGTACAAGAGAGACCGGAGCGAGGAGCAGGGGCCTGATCACAAGAGCTGACAATCTGAGGAGACAGCAATGCTGAATAACAGTCTACACTGCGTCACTAGATCCTTATACAGGGGTATAATGAGGCCTCACTGTACAAGAGAGACCGGAGCGAGGAGCAGGGGCCTGATCACAAGAGCTGACAATCTGAGGAGACAGCAATGCTGAATAACAGTCTACACTGCGTCACTAGATCCTTATACAGGGGTATAATGAGGCCTCACTGTACAGGAGAGACTGGAGCGAGGAGCAGGGGCCTGATCACAAGAGCTGACAATCTGAGGAAACAGCAATGCTGAATAACAGTCTACACTGCGTCACTAGATCCTTATACAGGGGTATAATGAGGCCTCACTGTACAAGAGAGACCGGAGCGAGGAGCAGGGGCCTGATCACAAGAGCTGACAATCTGAGGAAATAGCAATGCTGAATAACAGTCTACACTGCATCACTAGATCCTTATACAGGGGTATAATGAGACCTCACTGTACAGGAGAGACCGGAGCGAGAAGCAGGGGCCTGATCACAAGAGCTGACAATCTGAGGAGACAGCAATGCTGAATAACAGTCTACACTGCGTCACTAGATCCTTATACAGGGGTATAATGAGGCCTCACTGTACAGGAGAGACCGGAGCGAGGAGCAGAGGCCTGATCACAAGAGCTGACAATCTGAGGAGACAGCAATGCTGAATAACAGTCTACACTGCGTCACTAGATCCTTATACAGGGGTATAATGAGGCCTCACTGTACAGGAGAGACCGGAGCGAGGAGCAGGGGCCTGATCACAAGAGCTGACAATCTGAGGAAACAGCAATGCTGAATAACAGTCTACACTGTGTCACTAGATCCTTATACAGGGGTATAATGAGACCTCACTGTACAGGAGAGACCGGAGCGAGGAGCGGGGGCCTGATCACAAGAGCTGACAATCTGAGGACACAGCAATGCTGAATAACAGTCTACACTGCGTCACTAGATTCTTATACAGGGGTATAATGAGACCTCACTGTACAGGAGAGACCGGAGCGAGAAGCGGGGGCCTGATCACAAGAGCTGACAATCTGAGGAAACAGCAATGCTGAATAACAGTCTACACTGCGTCACTAGATCCTTATACAGGGGTATAATGAGGCCTCACTGTACAGGAGAGACCGGAGCGAGGAGCAGAGGCCTGATCACAAGAGCTGACAATCTGAGGAGACAGCAATGCTGAATAACAGTCTACACTGCGTCACTAGATTCTTATACAGGGGTATAATGAGACCTCACTGTACAGGAGAGACCGGAGCGAGAAGCGGGGGCCTGATCACAAGAGCTGACAATCTGAGGAAACAGCAATGCTGAATAACAGTCTACACTGCGTCACTAGATCCTTATACAGGGGTATAATGAGGCCTCACTGTACAGGAGAGACCGGAGCGAGGAGCAGAGGCCTGATCACAAGAGCTGACAATCTGAGGAAACAGCAATGCTGAATAACAGTCTACACTGCGTCACTAGATTCTTATACAGGGGTATAATGAGACCTCACTGTACAGGAGAGACCGGAGCGAGGAGCGGGGGCCTGATCACAAGAGCTGACAATCTGAGGAGACAGCAATGCTGAATAACAGTCTACACTGCGTCACTAGATTCTTATACAGGGGTATAATGAGGCCTCACTGTACAGGAGAGACCGGAGCGAGGAGCAGAGGCCTGATCACAAGAGCTGACAATCTGAGGAGACAGCAATGCTGAATAACAGTCTACACTGCGTCACTAGATTCTTATACAGGGGTATAATGAGACCTCACTGTACAGGAGAGACCGGAGCGATGAGCGGGGGCCTGATCACAAGAGCTGACAATCTGAGGAAACAGCAATGCTGAATAACAGTCTACACTGCGTCACTAGATCCTTATACAGGGGTATAATGAGGCCTCACTGTACAGGAGAGACCGGAGCGATGAGCGGGGGCCTGATCACAAGAGCTGACAATCTGAGGAGACAGCAATGCTGAATAACAGTGTACACTGCGTCACTAGATACTTATACAGGGGTATAATGAGACCTCACTGTACAGGAGAGACCGGAGCGAGGAGCAGGGGCCTGATCACAAGAGCTGACAATCTGAGGAGACAGCAATGCTCAATAACAGTCTACACTGCGTCACTAGATTCTTATACAGGGGTATAATGAGACCTCACTGTACAGGAGAGACCGGAGCGAGGAGCGGGGGCCTGATCACAAGAGCTGACAATCTGAGGACACAGCAATGCTGAATAACAGTCTACACTGCGTCACTAGATCCTTATACAGGGGTATAATGAGGCCTCACTGCACAGGAGAGACCGGAGAGAGGAGCAGGGGCCTGATCACAAGAGCTGACAATCTGAGGAGACAGCAATGCTGAATAACAGTCTACACTGCGTCACTAGATCCTTATACAGGGGTATAATGAGGCCTCACTGTACAGGAGAGACCGGAGCGAGGAGCAGAGGCCTGATCACAAGAGCTGACAATCTGAGGAGACAGCAATGCTGAATAACAGTCTACACTGCGTCACTAGATTCTTATACAGGGGTATAATGAGACCTCACTGTACAGGAGAGACCGGAGCGAGGAGCCGGGGCCTGATCACAAGAGCTGACAATCTGAGGAGACAGCAATGCTGAATAACAGTCTACACTGCGTCACTAGATTCTTATACAGGGGTATAATGAGACCTCACTGTACAGGAGAGACCGGAGCGAGGAGCCGGGGCCTGATCACAAGAGCTGACAATCTGAGGAGACAGCAATGCTGAATAACAGTCTACACTGCGTCACTAGATCCTTATACAGGGGTATAATGAGGCCTCACTGTACAAGAGAGACCGGAGCGAGGAGCAGAGGCCTGATCACAAGAGCTGACAATCTGAGGAGACAGCAATGCTGAATAACAGTCTACACTGCGTCACTAGATTCTTATACAGGGGTATAATGAGACCTCACTGTACAAGAGAGACCGGAGCGAGGAGCAGGGGCCTGATCACAAGAGCTGACAATCTGAGGAGACAGCAATGCTGAATAACAGTCTACACTGCGTCACTAGATCCTTATACAGGGGTATAATGAGGCCTCACTGTACAAGAGAGACCGGAGCGAGGAGCAGGGGCCTGATCACAAGAGCTGACAATCTGAGGAGACAGCAATGCTGAATAACAGTCTACACTGCGTCACTAGATCCTTATACAGGGGTATAATGAGGCCTCACTGTACAGGAGAGACTGGAGCGAGGAGCAGGGGCCTGATCACAAGCGCTGACAATCTGAGGAAACAGCAATGCTGAATAACAGTCTACACTGCGTCACTAGATCCTTATACAGGGGTATAATGAGGCCTCACTGTACAAAAGAGACCGGAGCGAGGAGCAGGGGCCTGATCACAAGAGCTGACAATCTGAGGAAACAGCAATGCTGAATAACAGTCTACACTGCGTCACTAGATTCTTATACAGGGGTATAATGAGACCTCACTGTACAGGAGAGACCGGAGCGAGGAGCGGGGGCCTGATCACAAGAGCTGACAATCTGAGGAGACAGCAATGCTGAATAACAGTCTACACTGCGTCACTAGATTCTTATACAGGGGTATAATGAGGCCTCACTGTACAGGAGAGACCGGAGCGAGGAGCAGAGGCCTGATCACAAGAGCTGACAATCTGAGGAGACAGCAATGCTGAATAACAGTCTACACTGCGTCACTAGATTCTTATACAGGGGTATAATGAGACCTCACTGTACAGGAGAGACCGGAGCGATGAGCGGGGGCCTGATCACAAGAGCTGACAATCTGAGGACACAGCAATGCTGAATAACAGTGTACACTGCGTCACTAGATACTTATACAGGGGTATAATGAGACCTCACTGTACAGGAGAGACCGGAGCGAGGAGCAGGGGCCTGATCACAAGAGCTGACAATCTGAGGAGACAGCAATGCTGAATAACAGTCTACACTGCGTCACTAGATTCTTATACAGGGGTATAATGAGACCTCACTGTACAGGAGAGACCGGAGCGAGGAGCGGGGGCCTGATCACAAGAGCTGACAATCTGAGGACACAGCAATGCTGAATAACAGTCTACACTGCATCACTAGATCCTTATACAGGGGTATAATGAGGCCTCACTGTACAGGAGAGACCGGAGCGAGGAGCAGGGGCCTGATCACAAGAGCTGACAATCTGAGGAGACAGCAATGCTGAATAACAGTCTACACTGCGTCACTAGATCCTTATACAGGGGTATAATGAGGCCTCACTGTACAGGAGAGACCGGAGCGAGGAGCAGGGGCCTGATCACAAGAGCTGACAATCTGAGGACACAGCAATGCTGAATAACAGTCTACACTGCGTCACTAGATCCTTATACAGGGGTATAATGAGGCCTCACTGTACAGGAGAGACCGGAGCGAGGAGCGGGGGCCTGATCACAAGAGCTGACAATCTGAGGACACAGCAATGCTGAATAACAGTCTACACTGCATCACTAGATCCTTATACAGGGGTATAATGAGACCTCACTGTACAGGAGAGACCGGAGCGAGGAGCAGGGGCCTGATCACAAGAGCTGACAATCTGAGGAGACAGCAATGCTGAATAACAGTCTACACTGCGTCACTAGATCCTTATACAGGGGTATAATGAGGCCTCACTGTACAGGAGAGACCGGAGCGAGGAGCGGGGGCCTGATCACAAGAGCTGACAATCTGAGGACACAGCAATGCTGAATAACAGTCTACACTGCGTCACTAGATCCTTATACAGGGGTATAATGAGGCCTCACTGCACAGGAGAGACCGGAGAGAGGAGCAGGGGCCTGATCACAAGAGCTGACAATCTGAGGAGACAGCAATGCTGAATAACAGTCTACACTGCGTCACTAGATCCTTATACAGGGGTATAATGAGGCCTCACTGTACAGGAGAGACCGGAGCGTGGAGCCGGGGCCTGATCACAAGAGCTGACAATCTGAGGACACAGCAATGCTGAATAACAGTCTACACTGCGTCACTAGATCCTTATACAGGGGTATAATGAGGCCTCACTGTACAGGAGAGACCGGAGCGAGGAGCAGGGGCCTGATCACAAGAGCTGACAATCTGAGGACACAGCAATGCTGAATAACAGTCTACACTGCATCACTAGATCCTTATACAGGGGTATAATTAGACCCTCACTGTACAGGAGAGACCGGAGCGAGGAGCAGAGGCCTGATCACAAGAGCTGACAATCTGAGGACACAGCAATGCTGAATAACAGTCTACACTGCATCACTAGATCCTTATACAGGGGTATAATTAGACCCTCACTGTACAGGAGAGACCGGAGCGAGGAGCAGGGGCCTGATCACAAGAGCTGACAATCTGAGGACACAGCAATGCTGAATAACAGTCTACACTGCGTCACTAGATCCTTATACAGGGGTATAATGAGGCCTCACTGTGCAGGAGAGACCGGAGCGAGGAGCAGGGGCCTGATCACAAGAGCTGACAATCTGAGGACACAGCAATGCTGAATAACAGTCTACACTGCGTCACTAGATCCTTATACAGGGGTATAATTAGACCCTCACTGTACAGGAGAGACCGGAGCGAGGAGCGGGGGCCTGATCACAAGAGCTGACAATCTGAGGACACAGCAATGCTGAATAACAGTCTACACTGCATCACTAGATCCTTATACAGGGGTATAATGAGGCCTCACTGTACAGGAGAGACCGGAGCGAGGAGCAGGGGCCTGATCACAAGAGCTGACAATCTGAGGACACAGCAATGCTGAATAACAGTCTACACTGCATCACTAGATCCTTATACAGGGGTATAATTAGACCCTCACTGTACAGGAGAGACCGGAGCGAGGAGCGGGGGCCTGATCACAAGAGCTGACAATCTGAGGACACAGCAATGCTGAATAACAGTCTACACTGCGTCACTAGATCCTTATACAGGGGTATAATTAGACCCTCACTGTACAGGAGAGACCGGAGCGAGGAGCAGGGGCCTGATCACAAGAGCTGACAATCTGAGGACACAGCAATGCTGAATAACAGTCTACACTGCGTCACTAGATCCTTATCCAGGGGTATAATGAGGCCTCATTGTACAGGAGAGACCGGAGCGAGGAGCAGGGGCCTGATCACAAGAGCTGACAATCTGAGGAGACAGCAATGCTGAATAACAGTCTACACTGCATCACTAGATCCTTATACAGGGGTATAATTAGACCCTCACTGTACAGGAGAGACCGGAGCGAGGAGCGGGGGCCTGATCACAAGAGCTGACAATCTGAGGAAACAGCAATGCTGAATAACAGTCTACACTGCGTCACTAGATCCTTATACAGGGGTATAATGAGGCCTCACTGTACAGGAGAGACCGGAGCGAGGAGCAGGGGCCTGATCACAAGAGCTGACAATCTGAGGAA
Organism: Dendrobates tinctorius; assembly: GCF_039654945.1. Taxonomy (NCBI): domain Eukaryota; kingdom Metazoa; phylum Chordata; class Amphibia; order Anura; family Dendrobatidae; genus Dendrobates; species Dendrobates tinctorius. The sequence goes on along the minus strand of NW_027362010.1, from coordinate 889,053 downwards.
ACAGCAATGCTGAATAACAGTCTACACTGCGTCACTAGATCCTTATACAGGGGTATAATGAGGCCTCACTGTACAGGAGAGACCGGAGCGAGGAGCGGGGGCCTGATCACAAGAGCTGACAATCTGAGGAAACAGCAATGCTGAATAACAGTCTACACTGCGTCACTAGATCCTTATACAGGGGTATAATGAGGCCTCACTGTACAGGAGAGACCGGAGCGAGGAGCAGGGGCCTGATCACAAGAGCTGACAATCTGAGGAAACAGCAATGCTGAATAACAGTCTACACTGCGTCACTAGATCCTTATACAGGAGTATAATGAGTCCTCACTGTACAGGAGAGACCGGAGCGAGGAGCAGGGGCCTGATCACAAGAGCTGACAATCTGAGGAGACAGCAATGCTGAATAACAGTCTACACTGTGTCACTAGATCCTTATACAGGGGTATAATGAGGCCTCACTGTACAGGAGAGACCGGAGCGAGGAGCAGGTGCCTGATCACAAGAGCTGACAATCTGAGGAAACAGCAATGCTGAATAACAGTCTACACTGTGTCACTAGATCCTTATACAGGGGTATAATGAGACCCTCACTGTACAGGAGAGACCGGAGCGAGGAGCGGGGGCCTGATCACAAGAGCTGACAATCTGAGGACACAGCAATGCTGAATAACAGTCTACACTGCATCACTAGATCCTTATACAGGGGTATAATGAGGCCTCACTGTACAGGAGAGACTGGAGCGAGGAGCAGGGGCCTGATCACAAGAGCTGACAATCTGAGGAGACAGCAATGCTGAATAACAGTCTAAACTGCATCACTAGATCCTTATACAGGGGTATAATTAGACCCTCACTGTACAGGAGAGACCGGAGCGAGGAGCGGGGGCCTGATCACAAGAGCTGACAATCTGAGGAAACAGCAATGCTGAATAACAGTCTACACTGCGTCACTAGATCCTTATACAGGGGTATAATGAGGCCTCACTGTACAGGAGAGACCGGAGCGAGGAGCAGGGGCCTGATCACAAGAGCTGACAATCTGAGGAGACAGCAATGCTGAATAACAGTCTACACTGTGTCACTAGATCCTTATACAGGGGTATAATGAGGCCTCACTGTACAGGAGAGACCGGAGCGAGGAGCAGGGGCCTGATCACAAGAGCTGACAATCTGAGGAGACAGCAATGCTGAATAACAGTCTACACTGCGTCACTAGATCCTTATACAGGGGTATAATGAGGCCTCACTGTACAGGAGAGACCGGAGCGAGGAGCAGGGGCCTGATCACAAGAGCTGACAATCTGAGGAGTCAGCAATGCTGAATAACAGTCTACACTGCGTCACTAGATCCTTATACAGGGGTATAATGAGGCCTCACTGTACAGGAGAGACCGGAGCGAGGAGCAGGGGCCTGATCACAAGAGCTGACAATCTGAGGAGACAGCAATGCTGAATAACAGTCTACACTGTGTCACTAGATCCTTATACAGGGGTATAATGAGGCCTCACTGTACAGGAGAGACCGGAGCGAGGAGCGGGGGCCTGATCACAAGAGCTGACAATCTGAGGAGACAGCAATGCTGAATAACAGTCTACACTGCGTCACTAGATCCTTATACAGGGGTATAATGAGGCCTCACTGTACAGGAGAGACCGGAGCGAGGAGCAGGGGCCTGATCACAAGAGCTGACAATCTGAGGAAACAGCAATGCTGAATAACAGTCTACACTGCGTCACTAGATCCTTATACAGGGGTATAATGAGGCCTCACTGTACAGGAGAGACCGGAGCGATGAGCGGGGGCCTGATCACAAGAGCTGACAATCTGAGGAGACAGCAATGCTGAATAACAGTCTACACTGCGTCACTAGATCCTTATACAGGGGTATAATGAGACCTCACTGTACAGGAGAGACCGGAGCGAGGAGCAGGGGCTTGATCACAAGAGCTGACAATCTGAGGAGACCGCAATGCTGAATAACAGTCTACACTGCGTCACTAGATCCTTATACAGGGGTATAATGAGACCTCACTGTACAGGAGAGACCGGAGCGAGGAGCAGAGGCCTGATCACAAGAGCTGACAATCTGAGGAGACAGCAATGCTGAATAACAGTCTACACTGCGTCACTAGATCCTTATACAGGGGTATAATGAGGCCTCACTGTACAGGAGAGACCGGAGCGAGGAGCGGGGGCCTGATCACAAGAGCTGACAATCTGAGGAGACAGCAATGCTGAATAACAGTCTACACTGCGTCACTAGATCCTTATACAGGGGTATAATGAGACCTCACTGTACAGGAGAGACCGGAGCGAGGAGCAGGGGCCTGATCACAAGAGCTGACAATCTGAAGAGACAGCAATGCTGAATAACAGTCTACACTGCGTCACTAGATCCTTATACAGGGGTATAATGAGACCTCACTGTACAGGAGAGACCGGAGCGAGGAGCAGGGGCCTGATCACAAGAGCTGACAATCTGAGGAGACAGCAATGCTGAATAACAGTCTACACTGCGTCACTAGATCCTTATACAGGGGTATAATGAGGCCTCACTGTACAGGAGAGACCGGAGCGAGGAGCAGAGGCCTGATCACAAGAGCTGACAATCTAAGGACACAGCAATGCTGAATAACAGTCTACACTGCATCACTAGATCCTTATACAGGGGTATAATGAGGCCTCACTGTACAGGAGAGACCGGAGAGAGGAGCAGGGGCCTGATCACAAGAGCTGACAATCTGAGGAAACAGCAATGCTGAATAACAGTCTACACTGCGTCACTAGATCCTTATACAGGAGTATAATGAGGCCTCACTGTACAGGAGAGACCGGAGAGAGGAGCAGAGGACTGATCACAAGAGCTGACAATCTGAGGAGACAGCAATGCTGAATAACAGTCTACACTGCGTCACTAGATCCTTATACAGGGGTATAATGAGGCCTCACTGTACAGGAGAGACCGGAGCGAGGAGCAGAGGACTGATCACAAGAGCTGACAATCTGAGGAGACAGCAATGCTGAATAACAGTCTACACTGCGTCACTAGATCCTTATACAGGGGTATAATGAGGCCTCACTGTACAGGAGAGACCGGAGCGAGGAGCAGAGGCCTGATCACAAGAGCTGACAATCTAAGGACACAGCAATGCTGAATAACAGTCTACACTGCGTCACTAGATCCTTATACAGGGGTATAATGAGGCCTCACTGTACAGGAGAGACCGGAGCGAGGAGCAGAGGCCTGATCACAAGAGCTGACAATCTAAGGACACAGCAATGCTGAATAACAGTCTACACTGCGTCACTAGACCCTTATACAGGGGTATAATGAGGCCTCACTGTACAGGAGAGACCGGAGAGAGGAGCAGAGGACTGATCACAAGAGCTGACAATCTGAGGAGACAGCAATGCTGAATAACAGTCTACACTGCGTCACTAGATCCTTATACAGGGGTATAATGAGGCCTCACTGTACAGGAGAGACCGGAGCGAGGAGCAGAGGCCTGATCACAAGAGCTGACAATCTAAGGACACAGCAATGCTGAATAACAGTCTACACTGCGTCACTAGATCCTTATACAGGGGTATAATGAGGCCTCACTGTACAGGAGAGACCGGAGAGAGGAGCAGGGGCCTGATCACAAGAGCTGACAATCTGAGGACACAGCAATGCTGAATAACAGTCTACACTGCGTCACTAGATCCTTATACAGGGGTATAATGAGGCCTCACTGTACAGGAGAGACCGGAGCGAGGAGCAGGGGCCTGATCACAAGAGCTGACAATCTGAGGAGACAGCAATGCTGAATAACAGTCTACACTGCTTCACTAGATCCTTATACAGGGGTATAATGAGGCCTCACTGTACAGGAGAGACCGGAGCGAGGAGCAGGGGCCTGATCACAAGAGCTGACAATCTGAGGAGACAGCAATGCTGAATAACAGTCTACACTGTGTCACTAGATCCTTATACAGGGGTATAATGAGGCCTCACTGTACAGGAGAGACCGGAGCGAGGAGCGGGGGCCTGATCACAAGAGCTGACAATCTGAGGAGACAGCAATGCTGAATAACAGTCTACACTGCGTCACTAGATCCTTATACAGGGGTATAATGAGGCCTCACTGTACAGGAGAGACCGGAGCGAGGAGCAGGGGCCTGATCACAAGAGCTGACAATCTGAGGAAACAGCAATGCTGAATAACAGTCTACACTGCGTCACTAGATCCTTATACAGGGGTATAATGAGGCCTCACTGTACAGGAGAGACCGGAGCGATGAGCGGGGGCCTGATCACAAGAGCTGACAATCTGAGGAGACAGCAATGCTGAATAACAGTCTACACTGCGTCACTAGATCCTTATACAGGGGTATAATGAGACCTCACTGTACAGGAGAGACCGGAGCGAGGAGCAGGGGCTTGATCACAAGAGCTGACAATCTGAGGAGACAGCAATGCTGAATAACAGTCTACACTGCGTCACTAGATCCTTATACAGGGGTATAATGAGACCTCACTGTACAGGAGAGACCGGAGCGAGGAGCAGAGGCCTGATCACAAGAGCTGACAATCTGAGGAAACAGCAATGCTGAATAACAGTCTACACTGCGTCACTAGATCCTTATACAGGGGTATAATGAGACCTCACTGTACAGGAGAGACCGGAGCGAGGAGCAGGGGCCTGATCACAAGAGCTGACAATCTGAAGAGACAGCAATGCTGAATAACAGTCTACACTGCGTCACTAGATCCTTATACAGGGGTATAATGAGACCTCACTGTACAGGAGAGACCGGAGCGAGGAGCAGGGGCCTGATCACAAGAGCTGACAATCTGAGGAGACAGCAATGCTGAATAACAGTCTACACTGCGTCACTAGATCCTTATACAGGGGTATAATGAGGCCTCACTGTACAGGAGAGACCGGAGCGAGGAGCAGAGGCCTGATCACAAGAGCTGACAATCTGAGGAAACAGCAATGCTGAATAACAGTCTACATTGCGTCACTAGATCCTTATACGGGGTATAATGAGGCCTCACTGTACAGGAGAGACCGGAGCGAGGAGCAGAGGCCTGATCACAAGAGCTGACAATCTGAGGAAACAGCAATGCTGAATAACAGTCTACACTGCGTCACTAGATCCTTATACAGGGGTATAGTGAGGCCTCACTGTACAGGAGAGACCGGAGCGAGGAGCAGTGGCCTGATCACAAGAGCTGACAATCTGAGGAAACAGCAATGCTGAATAACAGTCTACACTGCGTCACTAGATCCTTATACAGGGGTATAATGAGGCCTCACTGTACAGGAGAGACCGGAGCGAGGAGCAGTGGCCTGATCACAAGAGCTGACAATCTGAGGAGACAGCAATGCTGAATAACAGTCTACACTGCGTCACTAGATCCTTATACAGGGGTATAATGAGGCCCCACTGTACAGGAGAGACCGGAGCGAGGAGCAGGGGCCTGATCACAAGAGCTGACAATCTGAGGAGACAGCAATGCTGAATAACAGTCTACACTGCGTCACTAGATCCTTATACAGGGGTATAATGAGGCCTCACTGTACAGGAGAGACCGGAGCGAGGAGCAGTGGCCTGATCACAAGAGCTGACAATCTGAGGAGACAGCAATGCTGAATAACAGTCTACACTGAGTCACTAGATCCTTATACAGGGGTATAATGAGACCTCACTGTACAGGAGAGACCGGAGCGAGGAGCAGAGGCCTGATCACAAGAGCTGACAATCTGAGGAGACAGCAATGCTGAATAACAGTCTACACTGCGTCACTAGATCCTTATACAGGGGTATAATGAGGCCCCACTGTACAGGAGAGACCGGAGCGAGGAGCAGTGGCCTGATCACAAGAGCTGACAATCTGAGGAAACAGCAATGCTGAATAACAGTCTACACTGCGTCACTAGATCCTTATACAGGGGTATAATGAGGCCTCACTGTACAGGAGAGACCGGAGCGAGGAGCAGTGGCCTGATCACAAGAGCTGACAATCTGAGCAGACAGCAATGCTGAATAACAGTCTACACTGCGTCACTAGATCCTTATACAGGGGTATAATGAGGCCTCACTGTACAGGAGAGACCGGAGCGAGGAGCAGGGGCCTGATCACAAGAGCTGACAATCTGAGGAGACAGCAATGCTGAATAACAGTCTACACTGCGTCACTAGATCCTTATACAGGGGTATAATGAGGCCTCACTGTACAGGAGAGACCGGAGCGAGGAGCAGGGGCCTGATCACAAGAGCTGACAATCTGAGGAGACAGCAATGCTGAATAACAGTCTACACTGCGTCACTAGATCCTTATACAGGGGTATAATGAGGCCTCACTGTACAGGAGAGACTGGAGCGAGGAGCAGAGGCCTGATCACAAGAGCTGACAATCTGAGGAGACAGCAATGCTGAATAACAGTCTACACTGCGTCACTAGATCCTTATACAGGGGTATAATGAGGCCTCACTGTACAGGAGAGACCGGAGCGAGGAGCAGAGGCCTGATCACAAGAGCTGACAATCTGAGGAGACAGCAATGCTGAATAACAGTCTACACTGCGTCACTAGATACTTATACAGGGGTATAATGAGGCCTCACTGTACAGGAGAGACCAGAGCGAGGAGCAGGGGCCTGATCACAAGAGCTGACAATCTGAGGACACAGCAATGCTGAATAACAGTCTACACCGCGTCACTAGATCCTTATACAGGGGTATAATGAGGCCTCACTGTACAGGAGAGACCGGAGCGAGGAGCAGAGGCCTGATCACAAGAGCTGACAATCTGAGGACACAGCAATGCTGAATAACAGTCTACCCCGCGTCACTAGATCCTTATACAGGGGTATAATGAGGTCTCACTGTACAGGAGAGACCGGAGCGAGGAGCAGGGGCCTGATCACAAGAGCTGACAATCTGAGGACACAGCAATGCTGAATAACAGTCTACACCGCGTCACTAGATCCTTATACAGGGGTATAATGAGGCCTCACTGTACAGGAGAGACCGGAGCGAGGAGCAGAGGCCTGATCACAAGAGCTGACAATCTGAGGACACAGCAATGCTGAATAACAGTCTACACTGCGTCACTAGATCCTTATACAGGGGTATAATGAGGCCTCACTGTACAGGAGAGACCGGAGCGAGGAGCAGGGGCCTGATCACAAGAGCTGACAATCTGAGGAAACAGCACTGCTGAATAACAGTCTACACTGCGTCATTAGATCCTTATACAGGGGTATAATGAGGCCTCACTGTACAGGAGAGACCGGAGCGAGGAGCAGGGGCCTGATCACAAGAGCTGACAATCTGAGGAGACAGCAATGCTGAATAACAGTCTACACTGCGTCACTAGATCCTTATACCGGGGTATAATGAGACCTCACTGTACAGGAGAGACCGGAGCGAGGAGCAGGGGCCTGATCACAAGAGCTAACAATCTGAGGAGACAGCAATGCTGAATAACAGTCTACACTGCGTCACTAGATCCTTATACAGGGGTATAATGAGGCCTCACTGTACAGGAGAGACCGGAGCGAGGAGCAGGGGCCTGATCACAAGAGCTGACAATCTGAGGAAACAGCAATGCTGAATAACAGTCTACACTGCGTCACTAGATCCTTATACAGGGGTATAATGAGGCCTCACTGTACAGGAGAGACCGGAGCGAGGAGCAGGGGCCTGATCACAAGAGCTGACAATCTGAGGACACAGCAATGCTGAATAACAGTCTACACTGCGTCACTAGATCCTTATACAGGGGTATAATGAGGCCTCACTGTACAGGAGAGACCGGAGCGAGGAGCAGGGGCCTGATCACAAGAGCTGACAATCTGAGGACACAGCAATGCTGAATAACAGTCTACACTGCATCACTAGATCCTTATACAGGGGTATAATGAGGCCTCACTGTACAGGAGAAACCGGAGCGAGGAGCAGGGGCCTGATCACAAGAGCTGACAATCTGAGGACACAGCAATGCTGAATAACAGTCTACACTGCGTCACTAGATCCTTATACAGGGGTATAATGAGACCCTCACTGTACAGGAGAGACCGGAGCGAGGAGCGGGGGCCTGATCACAAGAGCTGACAATCTGAGGACACAGCAATGCTGAATAACAGTCTACACTGCATCACTAGATCCTTATACAGGGGTATAATGAGGCCTCACTGTACAGGAGAGACCGGAGCGAGGAGCAGGGGCCTGATCACAAGAGCTGACAATCTGAGGACACAGCAATGCTGAATAACAGTCTACACTGCATCACTAGATCCTTATACAGGGGTATAATTAGACCCTCACTGTACAGGAGAGACCGGAGCGAGGAGCGGGGGCCTGATCACAAGAGCTGACAATCTGAGGACACAGCAATGCTGAATAACAGTCTACACTGCGTCACTAGATCCTTATACAGGGGTATAATTAGACCCTCACTGTACAGGAGAGACCGGAGCGAGGAGCGGGGGCCTGATCACAAGAGCTGACAATCTGAGGACACAGCAATGCTGAATAACAGTCTACACTGCATCACTAGATCCTTATACAGGGGTATAATGAGGCCTCACTGTACAGGAGAGACCGGAGCGAGGAACAGGGGCCTGATCACAAGAGCTGACAATCTGAGGACACAGCAATGCTGAATAACAGTCTACACTGCATCACTAGATCCTTATACAGGGGTATAATTAGACCCTCACTGTACAGGAGAGACCGGAGCGAGGAGCGGGGGCCTGATCACAAGAGCTGACAATCTGAGGACACAGCAATGCTGAATAACAGTCTACACTGCGTCACTAGATCCTTATACAGGGGTATAATTAGACCCTCACTGTACAGGAGAGACCGGAGCGAGGAGCAGGGGCCTGATCACAAGAGCTGACAATCTGAGGACACAGCAATGCTGAATAACAGTCTACACTGCGTCACTAGATCCTTATCCAGGGGTATAATGAGGCCTCATTGTACAGGAGAGACCGGAGCGAGGAGCAGGGGCCTGATCACAAGAGCTGACAATCTGAGGAGACAGCAATGCTGAATAACAGTCTACACTGCATCACTAGATCCTTATACAGGGGTATAATTAGACCCTCACTGTACAGGAGAGACCGGAGCGAGGAGCGGGGGCCTGATCACAAGAGCTGACAATCTGAGGAAACAGCAATGCTGAATAACAGTCTACACTGCGTCACTAGATCCTTATACAGGGGTATAATGAGGCCTCACTGTACAGGAGAGACCGGAGCGAGGAGCAGGGGCCTGATCACAAGAGCTGACAATCTGAGGAAACAGCAATGCTGAATAACAGTCTACACTGCGTCACTAGATCCTTATACAGGGGTATAATGAGGCCTCACTGTACAGGAGAGACCGGAGCGAGGAGCGGGGGCCTGATCACAAGAGCTGACAATCTGAGGAAACAGCAATGCTGAATAACAGTCTACACTGCGTCACTAGATCCTTATACAGGGGTATAATGAGGCCTCACTGTACAGGAGAGACCGGAGCGAGGAGCAGGGGCCTGATCACAAGAGCTGACAATCTGAGGAAACAGCAATGCTGAATAACAGTCTACACTGCGTCACTAGATCCTTATACAGGAGTATAATGAGTCCTCACTGTACAGGAGAGACCGGAGCGAGGAGCAGGGGCCTGATCACAAGAGCTGACAATCTGAGGAGACAGCAATGCTGAATAACAGTCTACACTGTGTCACTAGATCCTTATACAGGGGTATAATGAGGCCTCACTGTACAGGAGAGACCGGAGCGAGGAGCAGGTGCCTGATCACAAGAGCTGACAATCTGAGGAAACAGCAATGCTGAATAACAGTCTACACTGTGTCACTAGATCCTTATACAGGGGTATAATGAGACCCTCACTGTACAGGAGAGACCGGAGCGAGGAGCGGGGGCCTGATCACAAGAGCTGACAATCTGAGGACACAGCAATGCTGAATAACAGTCTACACTGCATCACTAGATCCTTATACAGGGGTATAATGAGGCCTCACTGTACAGGAGAGACTGGAGCGAGGAGCAGGGGCCTGATCACAAGAGCTGACAATCTGAGGAGACAGCAATGCTGAATAACAGTCTACACTGCATCACTAGATCCTTATACAGGGGTATAATTAGACCCTCACTGTACAGGAGAGACCGGAGCGAGGAGCGGGGGCCTGATCACAAGAGCTGACAATCTGAGGAAACAGCAATGCTGAATAACAGTCTACACTGCGTCACTAGATCCTTATACAGGGGTATAATGAGGCCTCACTGTACAGGAGAGACCGGAGCGAGGAGCAGGGGCCTGATCACAAGAGCTGACAATCTGAGGAGACAGCAATGCTGAATAACAGTCTACACTGTGTCACTAGATCCTTATACAGGGGTATAATGAGGCCTCACTGTACAGGAGAGACCGGAGCGAGGAGCAGGGGCCTGATCACAAGAGCTGACAATCTGAGGAGACAGCAATGCTGAATAACAGTCTACACTGTGTCACTAGATCCTTATACAGGGGTATAATGAGGCCTCACTGTACAGGAGAGACCGGAGCGAGGAGTAGGGGCCTGATCACAAGATATGACAATCTGAGGAGACAGCAATGCTGAATAACAGTCTACACTGCGTCACTAGATCCTTATACAGGGGTATAATGAGGCCTCACTGTACAGGAGAGACCGGAGCGAGGAGCAGGGGCCTGATCACAAGAGCTGACAATCTGAGGAGTCAGCAATGCTGAATAACAGTCTACACTGCGTCACTAGATCCTTATACAGGGGTATAATGAGGCCTCACTGTACAGGAGAGACCGGAGCGAGGAGCAGGGGCCTGATCACAAGAGCTGACAATCTGAGGAGACAGCAATGCTGAATAACAGTCTACACTGTGTCACTAGATCCTTATACAGGGGTATAATGAGGCCTCACTGTACAGGAGAGACCGGAGCGAGGAGCGGGGGCCTGATCACAAGAGCTGACAATCTGAGGAGACAGCAATGCTGAATAACAGTCTACACTGCGTCACTAGATCCTTATACAGGGGTATAATGAGGCCTCACTGTACAGGAGAGACCGGAGCGAGGAGCAGGGGCCTGATCACAAGAGCTGACAATCTGAGGAAACAGCAATGCTGAATAACAGTCTACACTGCGTCACTAGATCCTTATACAGGGGTATAATGAGGCCTCACTGTACAGGAGAGACCGGAGCGATGAGCGGGGGCCTGATCACAAGAGCTGACAATCTGAGGAGACAGCAATGCTGAATAACAGTCTACACTGCGTCACTAGATCCTTATACAGGGGTATAATGAGACCTCACTGTACAGGAGAGACCGGAGCGAGGAGCAGGGGCTTGATCACAAGAGCTGACAATCTGAGGAGACCGCAATGCTGAATAACAGTCTACACTGCGTCACTAGATCCTTATACAGGGGTATAATGAGACCTCACTGTACAGGAGAGACCGGAGCGAGGAGCAGAGGCCTGATCACAAGAGCTGACAATCTGAGGAGACAGCAATGCTGAATAACAGTCTACACTGCGTCACTAGATCCTTATACAGGGGTATAATGAGGCCTCACTGTACAGGAGAGACCGGAGCGAGGAGAAGGGGCCTGATCACAAGAACTGACAATCTGAGGAGACAGCAATGCTGAATAACAGTCTACACTGCGTCACTAGATCCTTATACAGGGGTATAATGAGACCTCACTGTACAGGAGAGACCGGAGCGAGGAGCAGGGGCCTGATCACAGGAGCTGACAATCTGAGGACACAGCAATGCTGAATAACAGTCTACACTGCGTCACTAGATCCTTATACAGGGGTATAATGAGGCCTCACTGTACAGGAGAGACCGGAGCGAGGAGCCGGGGCCTGATCACAAGAGCTGACAATCTGAGGACACAGCAGTGCTGAATAACAGTCTACACTGCGTCACTAGATCCTTATACAGGGGTATAATGAGGCCTCACTGTACAGGAGAGACCGGAGCGAGGAGCAGGGGCCTGATCACAAGAGCTGACAATCTGAGGACACAGCAATGCTGAATAACAGTCTACACTGCGTCACTAGATCATTATACAGGGGTATAATGAGGCCTCACTGTACAGGAGAGACCGGAGCGAGGAGCAGGGGCCTGATCACAAGAGCTGACAATCTGAGGACACAGCAATGCTGAATAACAGTCTACACTGCGTCACTAGATCCTTATACAGGGGTATAATGAGACCTCACTGTACAGGAGAGACCGGAGCGAGGAGCAGGGGCCTGATCACAAGAGCTGACAATCTGAGGACACAGCAATGCTGAATAACAGTCTACACTGCGTCACTAGATCCTTATACAGGGGTATAATGAGACCTCACTGTACAGGAGAGACCGGAGCGAGGAGCCGGGGCCTGATCACAAGAGCTGACAATCTGAGGACACAGCAGTGCTGAATAACAGTCTACACTGCGTCACTAGATCCTTATACAGGGGTATAATGAGGCCTCACTGTACAGGAGAGACCGGAGCGAGGAGCCGGGGCCTGATCACAAGAGCTGACAATCTGAGGACACAGCAATGCTGAATAACAGTCTACACTGCGTCACTAGATCCTTATACAGGGGTATAATGAGGCCTCACTGTACAGGAGAGACCGGAGCGAGGAGCCGGGGCCTGATCACAAGAGCTGACAATCTGAGGACACAGCAGTGCTGAATAACAGTCTACACTGCGTCACTAGATCCTTATACAGGGGTATAATGAGGCCTCACTGTACAGGAGAGACCGGAGCGAGGAGCAGGGGCCTGATCACAAGAGCTGACAATCTGAGGACACAGCAATGCTGAATAACAGTCTACACTGCGTCACTAGATCCTTATACAGGGGTATAATGAGGCCTCACTGTACAGGAGAGACCGGAGCGAGGAGCCGGGGCCTGATCACAAGAGCTGACAATCTGAGGACACAGCAATGCTGAATAACAGTCTACACTGCGTCACTAGATCCTTATACAGGGGTATAATGAGACCCTCACTGTACAGGAGAGACCGGAGCGAGGAGCAGGGGCCTGATCACAAGAGCTGACAATCTGAGGAGACAGCAATGCTGAATAACAGTCTACACTGCGTCACTAGATCCTTATACAGGGGTATAATGAGGCCTCACTGTACAGGAGAGACCGGAGCGAGGAGCAGGGGCCTGATCACAAGAGCTGACAATCTGAGGACACAGCAATGCTGAATAACAGTCTACACTGCGTCACTAGATCCTTATACAGGGGTATAATGAGGCCTCACTGTACAGGAGAGACCAGAGCGAGGAGCCGGGGCCTGATCACAAGAGCTGACAATCTGAGGACACAGCAATGCTGAATAACAGTCTACACTGCGTCACTAGATCCTTATACAGGGGTATAATGAGGCCTCACTGTACAGGAGAGACCGGAGCGAGGAGCAGGGGCCTGATCACAAGAGCTGACAATCTGAGGACACAGCAATGCTGAATAACAGTCTACACTGCGTCACTAGATCCTTATACAGGGGTATAATGAGGCCTCACTGTACAGGAGAGACCGGAGCGAGGAGCAGGGGCCTGATCACAAGAGCTGACAAACTGAGGAGACAGCAATGCTGAATAACAGTCTACACTGCGTCACTAGATCCTTATACAGGGTATAATGAGACCTCACTGTACAGGAGAGACCGGAGCGAGGAGCAGGGGCCTGAACACAAGAGCTGACAATCTGAGGACACAGCAATGCTGAATAACAGTCTACACTGCGTCACTAGATCCTTATACAGGGGTATAATGAGACCTCACTGTACAGGAGAGACCGGAGCGAGGAGCAGGGGCCTGATCACAAGAGCTGACAATCTGAGGACACAGCAATGCTGAATAACAGTGTACACTGCGTCACTAGATCCTTATACAGGGGTATAATGAGGCCTCACTGTACAGGAGAGACCGGAGCGAGGAGCCGGGGCCTGATCACAAGAGCTGACAATCTGAGGACACAGCAATGCTGAATAACAGTGTACACTGCGTCACTAGATCCTTATACAGGGGTATAATGAGGCCTCACTGTACAGGAGAGACCGGAGCGAGGAGCCGGGGCCTGATCACAAGAGCTGACAATCTGAGGACACAGCAATGCTGAATAACAGTGTACACTGCGTCACTAGATCCTTATACAGGGGTATAATGAGGCCTCACTGTACAGGAGAGACCGGAGCGAGGAGCAGGGGCCTGATCACAAGAGCTGACAATCTGAGGACACAGCAATGCTGAATAACAGTGTACACTGCGTCACTAGATCCTTATACAGGGGTATAATGAGGCCTCACTGTACAGGAGAGACCGGAGCGAGGAGCCGGGGCCTGATCACAAGAGCTGACAATCTGAGGACACAGCAATGCTGAATAACAGTCTACACTGCGTCACTAGATCCTTATACAGGGGTATAATGAGGCCTCACTGTACAGGAGAGACCGGAGCGAGGAGCAGGGGCCTGATCACAAGAGCTGACAATCTGAGGAGACAGCAATGCTGAATAACAGTCTACACTGCGTCACTAGATCCTTATACAGGGGTATAATGAGGCCTCACTGTACATGAGAGACCGGAGCGAGGAGCAGGGGCCTGATCACAAGAGCTGACAACCTGAGGACACAGCAATGCTGAATAACAGTCTACACTGCGTCACTAGATCCTTATACAGGGGTATAATGAGGCCTCACTGTACAGGAGAGACCGGAGCGAGGATCAGAGGCCTGATCACAAGAGCTGACAATCTGAGGACACAGCAATGCTGAATAACAGTGTACACTGCGTCACTAGATCCTTATACAGGGGTATAATGAGGCCTCACTGTACAGGAGAGACCGGAGCGAGGAGCAGGGGCCTGATCACAAGAGCTGACAATCTGAGGAAACAGCAATGCTGAATAACAGTCTACACTGCGTCACTAGACCCTTATACAGGGGTATAATGAGACCTCACTGTACAGGAGAGACCGGAGCGAGGAGCAGGGGCCTGATCACAAGAGCTGACAATCTGAGGAGACAGCAATGCTGAATAACAGTCTACACTGCGTCACTAGATCCTTATACAGGGGTATAATGAGGCCTCACTGTACAGGAGAGACCGGAGCGAGGAGCAGGGGCCTGATCACAAGAGCTGACAATCTGAGGAGACAGCAATGCTGAATAACAGTCTACACTGCGTCACTAGATCCTTATACAGGGGTATAATGAGGCCTCACTGTACAGGAGCGACCGGAGAGAGGAGCAGAGGCCTGATCACAAGAGCTGACAATCTGAGGAGACAGCAATGCTGAATAACAGTCTACACTGCGTCACTAGATCCTTATACAGGGGTATAATGAGGCCTCACTGTACAGGAGAGACCGGAGAGAGGAGCAGGGGCCTGATCACAAGAGCTGACAATCTGAGGAGACAGCAATGCTGATAACAGTCTACACTGCATCACTAGATCCTTATACAGGGGTATAATGAGGCCTCACTGTACAGGAGAGACCGGAGCGAGGAGCAGAGGCCTGATCACAAGAGCTGACAATCTGAGGAGACAGCAATGCTGAATAACAGTCTACACTGCGTCACTAGACCCTTATACAGGGGTATAATGAGGCCTCACTGTACAGGAGAGACCGGAGCGAGGAGCAGGGGTCTGATCACAAGAGCTGACAATCTGAGGAGACAGCAATGCTGAATAACAGTCTACACTGCGTCACTAGATCCTTATACAGGGGTATAATGAGGCCTCACTGTACAGGAGAGACCGGAGCGAGGAGCAGGGGCCTGATCACAAGAGCTGACAATCTGAGGACACAGCAATGCTGATAACAGTCTACACTGCATCACTAGATCCTTATACAGGGGTATAATGAGACCTCACTGTACAGGAGAGACCGGAGCGAGGAGCAGGGGCCTGATCACAAGAGCTGACAATCTGAGGAGACAGCAATGCTGATAACAGTCTACACTGCATCACTAGATCCTTATACAGGGGTATAATGAGGCCTCACTGTACAGGAGAGACCGGAGCGAGGAGCAGAGGCCTGATCACAAGAGCTGACAATCTGAGGAGACAGCAATGCTGAATAACAGTCTACACTGCGTCACTAGATACTTATACAGGGGTATAATGAGACCTCACTGTACAGGAGAGACCGGAGCGAGGAGCAGGGGCCTGATCACAAGAGCTGACAATCTGAGGACACAGCAATGCTGAATAACAGTCTACACTGCGTCACTAGATCCTTATACAGGGGTATAATGAGGCCTCACTGTACAGGAGAGACCGGAGCGAGGAGCAGGGGCCTGATCACAAGAGCTGACAATCTGAGGAGACAGCAATGCTGAATAACAGTCTACACTGCGTCACTAGATCCTTATACAGGGGTATAATGAGGCCTCACTGTACAGGAGAGACCGGAGCGAGGAGCAGGAGCTTGATCACAAGAGCTGACAATCTGAGGAGACAGCAATGCTGAATAACAGTCTACACTGCGTCACTAGATCCTTATACAGAGGTATAATGAGACCTCACTGTACAGGAGAGACCGGAGCGAGGAGCCGGGGCCTGATCACAAGAGCTGACAATCTGAGGAGACAGCAATGCTGAATAACAGTCTACACTGCGTCACTAGATACTTATACAGGGGTATAATGAGACCTCACTGTACAGGAGAGACCGGAGCGAGGAGCAGGGGCCTGATCACAAGAGCTGACAATCTGAGGACACAGCAATGCTGAATAACAGTCTACACTGCGTCACTAGATCCTTATACAGGGGTATAATGAGGCCTCACTGTACAGGAGAGACCGGAGCGAGGAGCAGAGGCCTGATCACAAGAGCTGACAATCTGAGGAGACAGCAATGCTGAATAACAGTCTACACTGCGTCACTAGATTCTTATACAGGGGTATAATGAGACCTCACTGTACAGGAGAGACCGGAGCGAGGAGCCGGGGCCTGATCACAAGAGCTGACAATCTGAGGAGACAGCAATGCTGAATAACAGTCTACACTGCGTCACTAGATTCTTATACAGGGGTATAATGAGACCTCACTGTACAGGAGAGACCGGAGCGAGGAGCCGGGGCCTGATCACAAGAGCTGACAATCTGAGGAGACAGCAATGCTGAATAACAGTCTACACTGCGTCACTAGATCCTTATACAGGGGTATAATGAGGCCTCACTGTACAAGAGAGACCGGAGCGAGGAGCAGAGGCCTGATCACAAGAGCTGACAATCTGAGGAGACAGCAATGCTGAATAACAGTCTACACTGCGTCACTAGATCCTTATACAGGGGTATAATGAGGCCTCACTGTACAGGAGAGACCGGAGCGAGGAGCAGGGGCCTGATCACAAGAGCTGACAATCTGAGGAGACAGCAATGCTGAATAACAGTCTACACTGCGTCACTAGATCCTTATACAGGGGTATAATGAGGCCTCACTGTACAGGAGAGACCGGAGCGAGGAGCAGGGGCCTGATCACAAGAGCTGACAATCTGAGGAGACAGCAATGCTGAATAACAGTCTACACTGCGTCACTAGATCCTTATACAGGGGTATAATGAGGCCTCACTGTACAGGAGAGACCGGAGCGAGGAGCAGGGGCCTGATCACAAGAGCTGACAATCTGAGGAGACAGCAATGCTGAATAACAGTCTACACTGCGTCACTAGATCCTTATACAGGGGTATAATGAGGCCTCACTGTACAAGAGAGACCGGAGCGAGGAGCCGGGGCCTGATCACAAGAGCTGACAATCTGAGGAGACAGCAATGCTGAATAACAGTCTACACTGCGTCACTAGATCCTTATACAGGGGTATAATGAGGCCTCACTGTACAGGAGAGACCGGAGCGAGGAGCAGGGGCCTGATCACAAGAGCTGACAATCTGAGGAGACAGCAATGCTGAATAACAGTCTACACTGCGTCACTAGATCCTTATACAGGGGTATAATGAGGCCTCACTGTACAAGAGAGACCGGAGCGAGGAGCAGAGGCCTGATCACAAGAGCTGACAATCTGAGGAGACAGCAATGCTGAATAACAGTCTACACTGCGTCACTAGATTCTTATACAGGGGTATAATGAGACCTCACTGTACAAGAGAGACCGGAGCGAGGAGCAGGGGCCTGATCACAAGAGCTGACAATCTGAGGAGACAGCAATGCTGAATAACAGTCTACACTGCGTCACTAGATCCTTATACAGGGGTATAATGAGGCCTCACTGTACAAGAGAGACCGGAGCGAGGAGCAGGGGCCTGATCACAAGAGCTGACAATCTGAGGAGACAGCAATGCTGAATAACAGTCTACACTGCGTCACTAGATCCTTATACAGGGGTATAATGAGGCCTCACTGTACAGGAGAGACTGGAGCGAGGAGCAGGGGCCTGATCACAAGAGCTGACAATCTGAGGAAACAGCAATGCTGAATAACAGTCTACACTGCGTCACTAGATCCTTATACAGGGGTATAATGAGGCCTCACTGTACAAGAGAGACCGGAGCGAGGAGCAGGGGCCTGATCACAAGAGCTGACAATCTGAGGAAATAGCAATGCTGAATAACAGTCTACACTGCATCACTAGATCCTTATACAGGGGTATAATGAGACCTCACTGTACAGGAGAGACCGGAGCGAGAAGCAGGGGCCTGATCACAAGAGCTGACAATCTGAGGAGACAGCAATGCTGAATAACAGTCTACACTGCGTCACTAGACCCTTATACAGGGGTATAATGAGGCCTCACTGTACAGGAGAGACCGGAGCGAGGAGCAGAGGCCTGATCACAAGAGCTGACAATCTGAGGAGACAGCAATGCTGAATAACAGTCTACACTGCGTCACTAGATCCTTATACAGGGGTATAATGAGGCCTCACTGTACAGGAGAGACCGGAGCGAGGAGCAGGGGCCTGATCACAAGAGCTGACAATCTGAGGAAACAGCAATGCTGAATAACAGTCTACACTGTGTCACTAGATCCTTATACAGGGGTATAATGAGACCTCACTGTACAGGAGAGACCGGAGCGAGGAGCGGGGGCCTGATCACAAGAGCTGACAATCTGAGGACACAGCAATGCTGAATAACAGTCTACACTGCGTCACTAGATTCTTATACAGGGGTATAATGAGACCTCACTGTACAGGAGAGACCGGAGCGAGAAGCGGGGGCCTGATCACAAGAGCTGACAATCTGAGGAAACAGCAATGCTGAATAACAGTCTACACTGCGTCACTAGATCCTTATACAGGGGTATAATGAGGCCTCACTGTACAGGAGAGACCGGAGCGAGGAGCAGAGGCCTGATCACAAGAGCTGACAATCTGAGGAGACAGCAATGCTGAATAACAGTCTACACTGCGTCACTAGATTCTTATACAGGGGTATAATGAGACCTCACTGTACAGGAGAGACCGGAGCGAGAAGCGGGGGCCTGATCACAAGAGCTGACAATCTGAGGAAACAGCAATGCTGAATAACAGTCTACACTGCGTCACTAGATCCTTATACAGGGGTATAATGAGGCCTCACTGTACAGGAGAGACCGGAGCGAGGAGCAGAGGCCTGATCACAAGAGCTGACAATCTGAGGAAACAGCAATGCTGAATAACAGTCTACACTGCGTCACTAGATTCTTATACAGGGGTATAATGAGACCTCACTGTACAGGAGAGACCGGAGCGAGGAGCGGGGGCCTGATCACAAGAGCTGACAATCTGAGGAGACAGCAATGCTGAATAACAGTCTACACTGCGTCACTAGATTCTTATACAGGGGTATAATGAGGCCTCACTGTACAGGAGAGACCGGAGCGAGGAGCAGAGGCCTGATCACAAGAGCTGACAATCTGAGGAGACAGCAATGCTGAATAACAGTCTACACTGCGTCACTAGATTCTTATACAGGGGTATAATGAGACCTCACTGTACAGGAGAGACCGGAGCGATGAGCGGGGGCCTGATCACAAGAGCTGACAATCTGAGGAAACAGCAATGCTGAATAACAGTCTACACTGCGTCACTAGATCCTTATACAGGGGTATAATGAGGCCTCACTGTACAGGAGAGACCGGAGCGATGAGCGGGGGCCTGATCACAAGAGCTGACAATCTGAGGAGACAGCAATGCTGAATAACAGTGTACACTGCGTCACTAGATACTTATACAGGGGTATAATGAGACCTCACTGTACAGGAGAGACCGGAGCGAGGAGCAGGGGCCTGATCACAAGAGCTGACAATCTGAGGAGACAGCAATGCTCAATAACAGTCTACACTGCGTCACTAGATTCTTATACAGGGGTATAATGAGACCTCACTGTACAGGAGAGACCGGAGCGAGGAGCGGGGGCCTGATCACAAGAGCTGACAATCTGAGGACACAGCAATGCTGAATAACAGTCTACACTGCGTCACTAGATCCTTATACAGGGGTATAATGAGGCCTCACTGCACAGGAGAGACCGGAGAGAGGAGCAGGGGCCTGATCACAAGAGCTGACAATCTGAGGAGACAGCAATGCTGAATAACAGTCTACACTGCGTCACTAGATCCTTATACAGGGGTATAATGAGGCCTCACTGTACAGGAGAGACCGGAGCGAGGAGCAGAGGCCTGATCACAAGAGCTGACAATCTGAGGAGACAGCAATGCTGAATAACAGTCTACACTGCGTCACTAGATTCTTATACAGGGGTATAATGAGACCTCACTGTACAGGAGAGACCGGAGCGAGGAGCCGGGGCCTGATCACAAGAGCTGACAATCTGAGGAGACAGCAATGCTGAATAACAGTCTACACTGCGTCACTAGATTCTTATACAGGGGTATAATGAGACCTCACTGTACAGGAGAGACCGGAGCGAGGAGCCGGGGCCTGATCACAAGAGCTGACAATCTGAGGAGACAGCAATGCTGAATAACAGTCTACACTGCGTCACTAGATCCTTATACAGGGGTATAATGAGGCCTCACTGTACAAGAGAGACCGGAGCGAGGAGCAGAGGCCTGATCACAAGAGCTGACAATCTGAGGAGACAGCAATGCTGAATAACAGTCTACACTGCGTCACTAGATCCTTATACAGGGGTATAATGAGGCCTCACTGTACAGGAGAGACCGGAGCGAGGAGCAGGGGCCTGATCACAAGAGCTGACAATCTGAGGAGACAGCAATGCTGAATAACAGTCTACACTGCGTCACTAGATCCTTATACAGGGGTATAATGAGGCCTCACTGTACAGGAGAGACCGGAGCGAGGAGCAGGGGCCTGATCACAAGAGCTGACAATCTGAGGAGACAGCAATGCTGAATAACAGTCTACACTGCGTCACTAGATCCTTATACAGGGGTATAATGAGGCCTCACTGTACAGGAGAGACCGGAGCGAGGAGCAGGGGCCTGATCACAAGAGCTGACAATCTGAGGAGACAGCAATGCTGAATAACAGTCTACACTGCGTCACTAGATCCTTATACAGGGGTATAATGAGGCCTCACTGTACAAGAGAGACCGGAGCGAGGAGCCGGGGCCTGATCACAAGAGCTGACAATCTGAGGAGACAGCAATGCTGAATAACAGTCTACACTGCGTCACTAGATCCTTATACAGGGGTATAATGAGGCCTCACTGTACAGGAGAGACCGGAGCGAGGAGCAGGGGCCTGATCACAAGAGCTGACAATCTGAGGAGACAGCAATGCTGAATAACAGTCTACACTGCGTCACTAGATCCTTATACAGGGGTATAATGAGGCCTCACTGTACAAGAGAGACCGGAGCGAGGAGCAGAGGCCTGATCACAAGAGCTGACAATCTGAGGAGACAGCAATGCTGAATAACAGTCTACACTGCGTCACTAGATTCTTATACAGGGGTATAATGAGACCTCACTGTACAAGAGAGACCGGAGCGAGGAGCAGGGGCCTGATCACAAGAGCTGACAATCTGAGGAGACAGCAATGCTGAATAACAGTCTACACTGCGTCACTAGATCCTTATACAGGGGTATAATGAGGCCTCACTGTACAAGAGAGACCGGAGCGAGGAGCAGGGGCCTGATCACAAGAGCTGACAATCTGAGGAGACAGCAATGCTGAATAACAGTCTACACTGCGTCACTAGATCCTTAT
Organism: Dendrobates tinctorius; assembly: GCF_039654945.1. Taxonomy (NCBI): domain Eukaryota; kingdom Metazoa; phylum Chordata; class Amphibia; order Anura; family Dendrobatidae; genus Dendrobates; species Dendrobates tinctorius. The sequence goes on along the minus strand of NW_027362010.1, from coordinate 866,862 downwards.
ACAGGGGTATAATGAGGCCTCACTGTACAGGAGAGACTGGAGCGAGGAGCAGGGGCCTGATCACAAGCGCTGACAATCTGAGGAAACAGCAATGCTGAATAACAGTCTACACTGCGTCACTAGATCCTTATACAGGGGTATAATGAGGCCTCACTGTACAAGAGAGACCGGAGCGAGGAGCAGGGGCCTGATCACAAGAGCTGACAATCTGAGGAAATAGCAATGCTGAATAACAGTCTACACTGCATCACTAGATCCTTATACAGGGGTATAATGAGACCTCACTGTACAGGAGAGACCGGAGCGAGAAGCAGGGGCCTGATCACAAGAGCTGACAATCTGAGGAGACAGCAATGCTGAATAACAGTCTACACTGCGTCACTAGATCCTTATACAGGGGTATAATGAGGCCTCACTGTACAGGAGAGACCGGAGCGAGGAGCAGAGGCCTGATCACAAGAGCTGACAATCTGAGGAGACAGCAATGCTGAATAACAGTCTACACTGCGTCACTAGATCCTTATACAGGGGTATAATGAGGCCTCACTGTACAGGAGAGACCGGAGCGAGGAGCAGGGGCCTGATCACAAGAGCTGACAATCTGAGGAAACAGCAATGCTGAATAACAGTCTACACTGTGTCACTAGATCCTTATACAGGGGTATAATGAGACCTCACTGTACAGGAGAGACCGGAGCGAGGAGCGGGGGCCTGATCACAAGAGCTGACAATCTGAGGACACAGAAATGCTGAATAACAGTCTACACTGCGTCACTAGATTCTTATACAGGGGTATAATGAGACCTCACTGTACAGGAGAGACCGGAGCGAGAAGCGGGGGCCTGATCACAAGAGCTGACAATCTGAGGAAACAGCAATGCTGAATAACAGTCTACACTGCGTCACTAGATCCTTATACAGGGGTATAATGAGGCCTCACTGTACAGGAGAGACCGGAGCGAGGAGCAGAGGCCTGATCACAAGAGCTGACAATCTGAGGAGACAGCAATGCTGAATAACAGTCTACACTGCGTCACTAGATTCTTATACAGGGGTATAATGAGACCTCACTGTACAGGAGAGACCGGAGCGAGAAGCGGGGGCCTGATCACAAGAGCTGACAATCTGAGGAAACAGCAATGCTGAATAACAGTCTACACTGCGTCACTAGATCCTTATACAGGGGTATAATGAGGCCTCACTGTACAGGAGAGACCGGAGCGAGGAGCGGGGGCCTGATCACAAGAGCTGACAATCTGAGGAGACAGCAATGCTGAATAACAGTCTACACTGCGTCACTAGATTCTTATACAGGGGTATAATGAGGCCTCACTGTACAGGAGAGACCGGAGCGAGGAGCAGAGGCCTGATCACAAGAGCTGACAATCTGAGGAGACAGCAATGCTGAATAACAGTCTACACTGCGTCACTAGATTCTTATACAGGGGTATAATGAGACCTCACTGTACAGGAGAGACCGGAGCGATGAGCGGGGGCCTGATCACAAGAGCTGACAATCTGAGGAGACAGCAATGCTGAATAACAGTGTACACTGCGTCACTAGATACTTATACAGGGGTATAATGAGACCTCACTGTACAGGAGAGACCGGAGCGAGGAGCAGGGGCCTGATCACAAGAGCTGACAATCTGAGGAGACAGCAATGCTGAATAACAGTCTACACTGCGTCACTAGATTCTTATACAGGGGTATAATGAGACCTCACTGTACAGGAGAGACCGGAGCGAGGAGCAGGGGCCTGATCACAAGAGCTGACAATCTGAGGACACAGCAATGCTGAATAACAGTCTACACTGCGTCACTAGATCCTTATACAGGGGTATAATGAGACCTCACTGTACAGGAGAGACCGGAGCGAGAAGCGGGGGCCTGATCACAAGAGCTGACAATCTGAGGAAACAGCAATGCTGAATAACAGTCTACACTGCGTCACTAGATCCTTATACAGGGGCATAATGAGGCCTCACTGTACAGGAGAGACCGGAGCGAGGAGCGGGGGCCTGATCACAAGAGCTGACAATCTGAGGACACAGCAATGCTGAATAACAGTCTACACTGCGTCACTAGATCCTTATACAGGGGTATAATGAGGCCTCACTGCACAGGAGAGACCGGAGAGAGGAGCAGGGGCCTGATCACAAGAGCTGACAATCTGAGGAGACAGCAATGCTGAATAACAGTCTACACTGCGTCACTAGATCCTTATACAGGGGTATAATGAGGCCTCACTGTACAGGAGAGACCGGAGCGAGGAGCAGGGGCCTGATCACAAGAGCTGACAATCTGAGGACACAGCAATGCTGAATAACAGTCTACACTGCATCACTAGATCCTTATACAGGGGTATAATGAGGCCTCACTGTACAGGAGAGACCGGAGCGAGGAGCAGGGGCCTGATCACAAGAGCTGACAATCTGAGGAGACAGCAATGCTGAATAACAGTCTACACTGCGTCACTAGATCCTTATACAGGGGTATAATGAGGCCTCACTGTACAGGAGAGACCGGAGCGAGGAGCAGGGGCCTGATCACAAGAGCTGACAATCTGAGGACACAGCAATGCTGAATAACAGTCTACACTGCGTCACTAGATCCTTATACAGGGGTATAATGAGGCCTCACTGTACAGGAGAGACCGGAGCGAGGAGCAGGGGCCTGATCACAAGAGCTGACAATCTGAGGACACAGCAATGCTGAATAACAGTCTACACTGCGTCACTAGATCCTTATACAGGGGTATAATGAGACCCTCACTGTACAGGAGAGACCGGAGCGAGGAGCGGGGGCCTGATCACAAGAGCTGACAATCTGAGGACACAGCAATGCTGAATAACAGTCTACACTGCATCACTAGATCCTTATACAGGGGTATAATGAGACCTCACTGTACAGGAGAGACCGGAGCGAGGAGCAGGGGCCTGATCACAAGAGCTGACAATCTGAGGAGACAGCAATGCTGAATAACAGTCTACACTGCGTCACTAGATCCTTATACAGGGGTATAATGAGGCCTCACTGTACAGGAGAGACCGGAGCGAGGAGCGGGGGCCTGATCACAAGAGCTGACAATCTGAGGACACAGCAATGCTGAATAACAGTCTACACTGCGTCACTAGATCCTTATACAGGGGTATAATGAGGCCTCACTGCACAGGAGAGACCGGAGAGAGGAGCAGGGGCCTGATCACAAGAGCTGACAATCTGAGGAGACAGCAATGCTGAATAACAGTCTACACTGCGTCACTAGATCCTTATACAGGGGTATAATGAGGCCTCACTGTACAGGAGAGACCGGAGCGTGGAGCCGGGGCCTGATCACAAGAGCTGACAATCTGAGGACACAGCAATGCTGAATAACAGTCTACACTGCGTCACTAGATCCTTATACAGGGGTATAATGAGGCCTCACTGTACAGGAGAGACCGGAGCGAGGAGCAGGGGCCTGATCACAAGAGCTGACAATCTGAGGACACAGCAATGCTGAATAACAGTCTACACTGCATCACTAGATCCTTATACAGGGGTATAATGAGGCCTCACTGTACAGGAGAAACCGGAGCGAGGAGCAGGGGCCTGATCACAAGAGCTGACAATCTGAGGACACAGCAATGCTGAATAACAGTCTACACTGCGTCACTAGATCCTTATACAGGGGTATAATGAGACCCTCACTGTACAGGAGAGACCGGAGCGAGGAGCGGGGGCCTGATCACAAGAGCTGACAATCTGAGGACACAGCAATGCTGAATAACAGTCTACACTGCATCACTAGATCCTTATACAGGGGTATAATGAGGCCTCACTGTACAGGAGAGACCGGAGCGAGGAGCAGGGGCCTGATCACAAGAGCTGACAATCTGAGGACACAGCAATGCTGAATAACAGTCTACACTGCATCACTAGATCCTTATACAGGGGTATAATTAGACCCTCACTGTACAGGAGAGACCGGAGCGAGGAGCGGGGGCCTGATCACAAGAGCTGACAATCTGAGGACACAGCAATGCTGAATAACAGTCTACACTGCGTCACTAGATCCTTATACAGGGGTATAATTAGACCCTCACTGTACAGGAGAGACCGGAGCGAGGAGCGGGGGCCTGATCACAAGAGCTGACAATCTGAGGACACAGCAATGCTGAATAACAGTCTACACTGCATCACTAGATCCTTATACAGGGGTATAATGAGGCCTCACTGTACAGGAGAGACCGGAGCGAGGAGCAGGGGCCTGATCACAAGAGCTGACAATCTGAGGACACAGCAATGCTGAATAACAGTCTACACTGCATCACTAGATCCTTATACAGGGGTATAATTAGACCCTCACTGTACAGGAGAGACCGGAGCGAGGAGCGGGGGCCTGATCACAAGAGCTGACAATCTGAGGACACAGCAATGCTGAATAACAGTCTACACTGCGTCACTAGATCCTTATACAGGGGTATAATTAGACCCTCACTGTACAGGAGAGACCGGAGCGAGGAGCAGGGGCCTGATCACAAGAGCTGACAATCTGAGGACACAGCAATGCTGAATAACAGTCTACACTGCGTCACTAGATCCTTATCCAGGGGTATAATGAGGCCTCATTGTACAGGAGAGACCGGAGCGAGGAGCAGGGGCCTGATCACAAGAGCTGACAATCTGAGGAGACAGCAATGCTGAATAACAGTCTACACTGCATCACTAGATCCTTATACAGGGGTATAATTAGACCCTCACTGTACAGGAGAGACCGGAGCGAGGAGCGGGGGCCTGATCACAAGAGCTGACAATCTGAGGAAACAGCAATGCTGAATAACAGTCTACACTGCGTCACTAGATCCTTATACAGGGGTATAATGAGGCCTCACTGTACAGGAGAGACCGGAGCGAGGAGCAGGGGCCTGATCACAAGAGCTGACAATCTGAGGAAACAGCAATGCTGAATAACAGTCTACACTGCGTCACTAGATCCTTATACAGGGGTATAATGAGGCCTCACTGTACAGGAGAGACCGGAGCGAGGAGCGGGGGCCTGATCACAAGAGCTGACAATCTGAGGAAACAGCAATGCTGAATAACAGTCTACACTGCGTCACTAGATCCTTATACAGGGGTATAATGAGGCCTCACTGTACAGGAGAGACCGGAGCGAGGAGCAGGGGCCTGATCACAAGAGCTGACAATCTGAGGAAACAGCAATGCTGAATAACAGTCTACACTGCGTCACTAGATCCTTATACAGGAGTATAATGAGTCCTCACTGTACAGGAGAGACCGGAGCGAGGAGCAGGGGCCTGATCACAAGAGCTGACAATCTGAGGAGACAGCAATGCTGAATAACAGTCTACACTGTGTCACTAGATCCTTATACAGGGGTATAATGAGGCCTCACTGTACAGGAGAGACCGGAGCGAGGAGCAGGTGCCTGATCACAAGAGCTGACAATCTGAGGAAACAGCAATGCTGAATAACAGTCTACACTGTGTCACTAGATCCTTATACAGGGGTATAATGAGACCCTCACTGTACAGGAGAGACCGGAGCGAGGAGCGGGGGCCTGATCACAAGAGCTGACAATCTGAGGACACAGCAATGCTGAATAACAGTCTACACTGCATCACTAGATCCTTATACAGGGGTATAATGAGGCCTCACTGTACAGGAGAGACTGGAGCGAGGAGCAGGGGCCTGATCACAAGAGCTGACAATCTGAGGAGACAGCAATGCTGAATAACAGTCTACACTGCATCACTAGATCCTTATACAGGGGTATAATTAGACCCTCACTGTACAGGAGAGACCGGAGCGAGGAGCGGGGGCCTGATCACAAGAGCTGACAATCTGAGGAAACAGCAATGCTGAATAACAGTCTACACTGCGTCACTAGATCCTTATACAGGGGTATAATGAGGCCTCACTGTACAGGAGAGACCGGAGCGAGGAGCAGGGGCCTGATCACAAGAGCTGACAATCTGAGGAGACAGCAATGCTGAATAACAGTCTACACTGTGTCACTAGATCCTTATACAGGGGTATAATGAGGCCTCACTGTACAGGAGAGACCGGAGCGAGGAGCAGGGGCCTGATCACAAGAGCTGACAATCTGAGGAGACAGCAATGCTGAATAACAGTCTACACTGTGTCACTAGATCCTTATACAGGGGTATAATGAGGCCTCACTGTACAGGAGAGACCGGAGCGAGGAGTAGGGGCCTGATCACAAGATCTGACAATCTGAGGAGACAGCAATGCTGAATAACAGTCTACACTGCGTCACTAGATCCTTATACAGGGGTATAATGAGGCCTCACTGTACAGGAGAGACCGGAGCGAGGAGCAGGGGCCTGATCACAAGAGCTGATAATCTGAGGAGTCAGCAATGCTGAATAACAGTCTACACTGCGTCACTAGATCCTTATACAGGGGTATAATGAGGCCTCACTGTACAGGAGAGACCGGAGCGAGGAGCAGGGGCCTGATCACAAGAGCTGACAATCTGAGGAGACAGCAATGCTGAATAACAGTCTACACTGTGTCACTAGATCCTTATACAGGGGTATAATGAGGCCTCACTGTACAGGAGAGACCGGAGCGAGGAGCGGGGGCCTGATCACAAGAGCTGACAATCTGAGGAGACAGCAATGCTGAATAACAGTCTACACTGCGTCACTAGATCCTTATACAGGGGTATAATGAGGCCTCACTGTACAGGAGAGACCGGAGCGAGGAGCAGGGGCCTGATCACAAGAGCTGACAATCTGAGGAAACAGCAATGCTGAATAACAGTCTACACTGCGTCACTAGATCCTTATACAGGGGTATAATGAGGCCTCACTGTACAGGAGAGACCGGAGCGATGAGCGGGGGCCTGATCACAAGAGCTGACAATCTGAGGAGACAGCAATGCTGAATAACAGTCTACACTGCGTCACTAGATCCTTATACAGGGGTATAATGAGACCTCACTGTACAGGAGAGACCGGAGCGAGGAGCAGGGGCTTGATCACAAGAGCTGACAATCTGAGGAGACAGCAATGCTGAATAACAGTCTACACTGCGTCACTAGATCCTTATACAGGGGTATAATGAGGCCTCACTGTACAGGAGAGACCGGAGCGAGGAGCAGGGGCCTGATCACAAGAGCTGACAATCTGAAGAGACAGCAATGCTGAATAACAGTCTACACTGCGTCACTAGATCCTTATACAGGGGTATAATGAGACCTCACTGTACAGGAGAGACCGGAGCGAGGAGCAGGGGCCTGATCACAAGAGCTGACAATCTGAGGAGACAGCAATGCTGAATAACAGTCTACACTGCGTCACTAGATCCTTATACAGGGGTATAATGAGGCCTCACTGTACAGGAGAGACCGGAGCGAGGAGCGGGGGCCTGATCACAAGAGCTGACAATCTGAGGAGACAGCAATGCTGAATAACAGTCTACACTGCGTCACTAGATCCTTATACAGGGGTATAATGAGACCTCACTGTACAGGAGAGACCGGAGCGAGGAGCAGGGGCCTGATCACAAGAGCTGACAATCTGAAGAGACAGCAATGCTGAATAACAGTCTACACTGCGTCACTAGATCCTTATACAGGGGTATAATGAGACCTCACTGTACAGGAGAGACCGGAGCGAGGAGCAGGGGCCTGATCACAAGAGCTGACAATCTGAGGAGACAGCAATGCTGAATAACAGTCTACACTGCGTCACTAGATCCTTATACAGGGGTATAATGAGGCCTCACTGTACAGGAGAGACCGGAGCGAGGAGCAGAGGCCTGATCACAAGAGCTGACAATCTGAGGAGACAGCAATGCTGAATAACAGTCTACACTGCGTCACTAGATCCTTATACAGGGGTATAATGAGGCCTCACTGTACAGGAGAGACCGGAGCGAGGAGCGGGGGCCTGATCACAAGAGCTGACAATCTGAGGAGACAGCAATGCTGAATAACAGTCTACACTGCGTCACTAGATCCTTATACAGGGGTATAATGAGACCTCACTGTACAGGAGAGACCGGAGCGAGGAGCAGGGGCCTGATCACAAGAGCTGACAATCTGAAGAGACAGCAATGCTGAATAACAGTCTACACTGCGTCACTAGATCCTTATACAGGGGTATAATGAGACCTCACTGTACAGGAGAGACCGGAGCGAGGAGCAGGGGCCTGATCACAAGAGCTGACAATCTGAGGAGACAGCAATGCTGAATAACAGTCTACACTGCGTCACTAGATCCTTATACAGGGGTATAATGAGGCCTCACTGTACAGGAGAGACCGGAGCGAGGAGCAGAGGCCTGATCACAAGAGCTGACAATCTAAGGACACAGCAATGCTGAATAACAGTCTACACTGCATCACTAGATCCTTATACAGGGGTATAATGAGGCCTCACTGTACAGGAGAGACCGGAGAGAGGAGCAGGGGCCTGATCACAAGAGCTGACAATCTGAGGAAACAGCAATGCTGAATAACAGTCTACACTGCGTCACTAGATCCTTATACAGGAGTATAATGAGGCCTCACTGTACAGGAGAGACCGGAGAGAGGAGCAGAGGACTGATCACAAGAGCTGACAATCTGAGGAGACAGCAATGCTGAATAACAGTCTACACTGCGTCACTAGATCCTTATACAGGGGTATAATGAGGCCTCACTGTACAGGAGAGACCGGAGCGAGGAGCAGAGGACTGATCACAAGAGCTGACAATCTGAGGAGACAGCAATGCTGAATAACAGTCTACACTGCGTCACTAGATCCTTATACAGGGGTATAATGAGGCCTCACTGTACAGGAGAGACCGGAGCGAGGAGCAGAGGCCTGATCACAAGAGCTGACAATCTAAGGACACAGCAATGCTGAATAACAGTCTACACTGCGTCACTAGATCCTTATACAGGGGTATAATGAGGCCTCACTGTACAGGAGAGACCGGAGCGAGGAGCAGAGGCCTGATCACAAGAGCTGACAATCTAAGGACACAGCAATGCTGAATAACAGTCTACACTGCGTCACTAGACCCTTATACAGGGGTATAATGAGGCCTCACTGTACAGGAGAGACCGGAGAGAGGAGCAGAGGACTGATCACAAGAGCTGACAATCTGAGGAGACAGCAATGCTGAATAACAGTCTACACTGCGTCACTAGATCCTTATACAGGGGTATAATGAGGCCTCACTGTACAGGAGAGACCGGAGCGAGGAGCAGAGGCCTGATCACAAGAGCTGACAATCTAAGGACACAGCAATGCTGAATAACAGTCTACACTGCTTCACTAGATCCTTATACAGGGGTATAATGAGGCCTCACTGTACAGGAGAGACCGGAGCGAGGAGCAGGGGCCTGATCACAAGAGCTGACAATCTGAGGAGACAGCAATGCTGAATAACAGTCTACACTGTGTCACTAGATCCTTATACAGGGGTATAATGAGGCCTCACTGTACAGGAGAGACCGGAGCGAGGAGCGGGGGCCTGATCACAAGAGCTGACAATCTGAGGAGACAGCAATGCTGAATAACAGTCTACACTGCGTCACTAGATCCTTATACAGGGGTATAATGAGGCCTCACTGTACAGGAGAGACCGGAGCGAGGAGCAGGGGCCTGATCACAAGAGCTGACAATCTGAGGAAACAGCAATGCTGAATAACAGTCTACACTGCGTCACTAGATCCTTATACAGGGGTATAATGAGGCCTCACTGTACAGGAGAGACCGGAGCGATGAGCGGGGGCCTGATCACAAGAGCTGACAATCTGAGGAGACAGCAATGCTGAATAACAGTCTACACTGCGTCACTAGATCCTTATACAGGGGTATAATGAGACCTCACTGTACAGGAGAGACCGGAGCGAGGAGCAGGGGCTTGATCACAAGAGCTGACAATCTGAGGAGACAGCAATGCTGAATAACAGTCTACACTGCGTCACTAGATCCTTATACAGGGGTATAATGAGACCTCACTGTACAGGAGAGACCGGAGCGAGGAGCAGAGGCCTGATCACAAGAGCTGACAATCTGAGGAAACAGCAATGCTGAATAACAGTCTACACTGCGTCACTAGATCCTTATACAGGGGTATAATGAGGCCTCACTGTACAGGAGAGACCGGAGCGAGGAGCGGGGGCCTGATCACAAGAGCTGACAATCTGAGGAGACAGCAATGCTGAATAACAGTCTACACTGCGTCACTAGATCCTTATACAGGGGTATAATGAGACCTCACTGTACAGGAGAGACCGGAGCGAGGAGCAGGGGCCTGATCACAAGAGCTGACAATCTGAAGAGACAGCAATGCTGAATAACAGTCTACACTGCGTCACTAGATCCTTATACAGGGGTATAATGAGACCTCACTGTACAGGAGAGACCGGAGCGAGGAGCAGGGGCCTGATCACAAGAGCTGACAATCTGAGGAGACAGCAATGCTGAATAACAGTCTACACTGCGTCACTAGATCCTTATACAGGGGTATAATGAGGCCTCACTGTACAGGAGAGACCGGAGCGAGGAGCAGAGGCCTGATCACAAGAGCTGACAATCTGAGGACACAGCAATGCTGAATAACAGTCTACACTGCGTCACTAGATCCTTATACAGGGGTATAATGAGGCCTCACTGTACAGGAGAGACCGGAGCGAGGAGCAGGGGCCTGATCACAAGAGCTGACAATCTGAGGAAACAGCAATGCTGAATAACAGTCTACATTGCGTCACTAGATCCTTATACGGGGTATAATGAGGCCTCACTGTACAGGAGAGACCGGAGCGAGGAGCAGAGGCCTGATCACAAGAGCTGACAATCTGAGGAAACAGCAATGCTGAATAACAGTCTACACTGCGTCACTAGATCCTTATACAGGGGTATAGTGAGGCCTCACTGTACAGGAGAGACCGGAGCGAGGAGCAGTGGCCTGATCACAAGAGCTGACAATCTGAGGAAACAGCAATGCTGAATAACAGTCTACACTGCGTCACTAGATCCTTATACAGGGGTATAATGAGGCCTCACTGTACAGGAGAGACCGGAGCGAGGAGCAGTGGCCTGATCACAAGAGCTGACAATCTGAGGAGACAGCAATGCTGAATAACAGTCTACACTGCGTCACTAGATCCTTATACAGGGGTATAATGAGGCCCCACTGTACAGGAGAGACCGGAGCGAGGAGCAGGGGCCTGATCACAAGAGCTGACAATCTGAGGAGACAGCAATGCTGAATAACAGTCTACACTGCGTCACTAGATCCTTATACAGGGGTATAATGAGGCCTCACTGTACAGGAGAGACCGGAGCGAGGAGCAGAGGCCTGATCACAAGAGCTGACAATCTGAGGAGACAGCAATGCTGAATAACAGTCTACACTGCGTCACTAGATCCTTATACAGGGGTATAATGAGACCTCACTGTACAGGAGAGACCGGAGCGAGGAGCAGAGGCCTGATCACAAGAGCTGACAATCTGAGGAGACAGCAATGCTGAATAACAGTCTACACTGCGTCACTAGATCCTTATACAGGGGTATAATGAGGCCTCACTGTACAGGAGAGACCGGAGCGAGGAGCAGAGGCCTGATCACAAGAGCTGACAATCTGAGGAGACAGCAATGCTGAATAACAGTCTACACTGCGTCACTAGATCCTTATACAGGGGTATAATGAGGCCTCACTGTACAGGAGAGACCGGAGCGAGGAGCAGTGGCCTGATCACAAGAGCTGACAATCTGAGGAGACAGCAATGCTGAATAACAGTCTACACTGCGTCACTAGATCCTTATACAGGGGTATAATGAGACCTCACTGTACAGGAGAGACCGGAGCGAGGAGCAGAGGCCTGATCACAAGAGCTGACAATCTGAGGAGACAGCAATGCTGAATAACAGTCTACACTGCGTCACTAGATCCTTATACAGGGGTATAATGAGGCCTCACTGTACAGGAGAGACCGGAGCGAGGAGCAGTGGCCTGATCACAAGAGCTGACAATCTGAGGAGACAGCAATGCTGAATAACAGTCTACACTGCGTCACTAGATCCTTATACAGGGGTATAATGAGACCTCACTGTACAGGAGAGACCGGAGCGAGGAGCAGAGGCCTGATCACAAGAGCTGACAATCTGAGGAGACAGCAATGCTGAATAACAGTCTACACTGCGTCACTAGATCCTTATACAGGGGTATAATGAGGCCCCACTGTACAGGAGAGACCGGAGCGAGGAGCAGTGGCCTGATCACAAGAGCTGACAATCTGAGGAAACAGCAATGCTGAATAACAGTCTACACTGCGTCACTAGATCCTTATACAGGGGTATAATGAGGCCTCACTGTACAGGAGAGACCGGAGCGAGGAGCAGTGGCCTGATCACAAGAGCTGACAATCTGAGCAGACAGCAATGCTGAATAACAGTCTACACTGCGTCACTAGATCCTTATACAGGGGTATAATGAGGCCTCACTGTACAGGAGAGACCGGAGCGAGGAGCAGGGGCCTGATCACAAGAGCTGACAATCTGAGGAGACAGCAATGCTGAATAACAGTCTACACTGCGTCACTAGATCCTTATACAGGGGTATAATGAGGCCTCACTGTACAGGAGAGACCGGAGCGAGGAGCAGGGGCCTGATCACAAGAGCTGACAATCTGAGGAGACAGCAATGCTGAATAACAGTCTACACTGCGTCACTAGATCCTTATACAGGGGTATAATGAGGCCTCACTGTACAGGAGAGACTGGAGCGAGGAGCAGAGGCCTGATCACAAGAGCTGACAATCTGAGGAGACAGCAATGCTGAATAACAGTCTACACTGCGTCACTAGATCCTTATACAGGGGTATAATGAGGCCTCACTGTACAGGAGAGACCGGAGCGAGGAGCAGAGGCCTGATCACAAGAGCTGACAATCTGAGGAGACAGCAATGCTGAATAACAGTCTACACTGCGTCACTAGATACTTATACAGGGGTATAATGAGGCCTCACTGTACAGGAGAGACCAGAGCGAGGAGCAGGGGCCTGATCACAAGAGCTGACAATCTGAGGACACAGCAATGCTGAATAACAGTCTACACCGCGTCACTAGATCCTTATACAGGGGTATAATGAGGCCTCACTGTACAGGAGAGACCGGAGCGAGGAGCAGAGGCCTGATCACAAGAGCTGACAATCTGAGGACACAGCAATGCTGAATAACAGTCTACCCCGCGTCACTAGATCCTTATACAGGGGTATAATGAGGTCTCACTGTACAGGAGAGACCGGAGCGAGGAGCAGGGGCCTGATCACAAGAGCTGACAATCTGAGGACACAGCAATGCTGAATAACAGTCTACACCGCGTCACTAGATCCTTATACAGGGGTATAATGAGGCCTCACTGTACAGGAGAGACCGGAGCGAGGAGCAGAGGCCTGATCACAAGAGCTGACAATCTGAGGACACAGCAATGCTGAATAACAGTCTACACTGCGTCACTAGATCCTTATACAGGGGTATAATGAGGCCTCACTGTACAGGAGAGACCGGAGCGAGGAGCAGGGGCCTGATCACAAGAGCTGACAATCTGAGGAGACAGCAATGCTGAATAACAGTCTACACTGCGTCACTAGATCCTTATACAGGGGTATAATGAGACCTCACTGTACAGGAGAGACCGGAGCGAGGAGCAGGGGCCTGATCACAAGAGCTAACAATCTGAGGAGACAGCAATGCTGAATAACAGTCTACACTGCGTCACTAGATCCTTATACAGGGGTATAATGAGGCCTCACTGTACAGGAGAGACCGGAGCGAGGAGCAGGGGCCTGATCACAAGAGCTGACAATCTGAGGAAACAGCAATGCTGAATAACAGTCTACACTGCGTCACTAGATCCTTATACAGGGGTATAATGAGGCCTCACTGTACAGGAGAGACCGGAGCGAGGAGCAGGGGCCTGATCACAAGAGCTGACAATCTGAGGACACAGCAATGCTGAATAACAGTCTACACTGCGTCACTAGATCCTTATACAGGGGTATAATGAGGCCTCACTGTACAGGAGAGACCGGAGCGAGGAGCAGGGGCCTGATCACAAGAGCTGACAATCTGAGGAAACAGCATTGCTGAATAACAGTCTACACTGCGTCACTAGATCCTTATACAGGGGTATAATGAGACCTCACTGTACAGGAGAGACCGGAGCGAGGAGCAGAGACCTGATCACAAGAGCTGACAATCTGAGGAGACAGCAATGCTGAATAACAGTCTACACTGCGTCACTAGATCCTTATACAGGGGTATAATGAGGCCTCACTGTACAGGAGAGACCGGAGCGAGGAGCAGGGGCCTGATCACAAGAGCTGACAATCTGAGGAAACAGCATTGCTGAATAACAGTCTACACTGCGTCACTAGATCCTTATACAGGGGTATAATGAGGCCTCACTGTACAGGAGAGACCGGAGCGAGGAGCAGGGGCCTGATCACAAGAGCTGACAATCTGAGGAAACAGCATTGTTGAATAACAGTCTACACTGCGTCACTAGATCCTTATACAGGGGTATAATGAGGCCTCACTGTACAGGAGAGACCGGAGCGAGGAGCAGGGGCCTGATTACAAGAGCTGACAATCTGAGGAGACAGCAATGCTGAATAACAGTCTACACTGCGTCACTAGACCCTTATACAGGGGTATAATGAGGCCTCACTGTACAGGAGAGACCGGAGCGAGGAGCAGAGGCCTGATCACAAGAGCTGACAATCTGAGGACACAGCAATGCTGAATAACAGTCTACACTGCGTCACTAGATCCTTATACAGGGGTATAATGAGGCCTCACTGTCCAGGAGAGACCGGAGCGAGGAGCAGGGGCCTGATCACAAGAGCTGACAATCTGAGGAGACAGCAATGCTGAATAACAGTCTACACTGCGTCACTAGATCCTTATACAGGGGTATAATGAGGCCTCACTGTACAGGAGAGACCGGAGCGAGGAGCGGGGGCCTGATCACAAGAGCTGACAATCTGAGGAGACAGCAATGCTGAATAACAGTCTACACTGCGTCACTAGATCCTTATACAGGGGTATAATGAGGCCTCACTGTACAGGAGAGACTGGAGCGAGGAGCAGAGGCCTGATCACAAGAGCTGACAATCTGAGGAGACAGCAATGCTGAATAACAGTCTACACTGCGTCACTAGATCCTTATACAGGGGTATAATGAGGCCTCACTGTACAGGAGAGACCGGAGCGAGGAGCAGGGGCCTGATCACAAGAGCTGACAATCTGAGGAGACAGCAATGCTGAATAACAGTCTACACTGCATCACTAGATCCTTATACAGGGGTATAATGAGGCCTCACTGTACAGGAGAGACCGGAGCGAGGAGCAGAGGCCTGATCACAAGAGCTGACAATCTGAGGACACAGCAATGCTGAATAACAGTCTAAACTGCGTCACTAGATCCTTATACAGGGGTATAATGAGGCCTCACTGTACAGGAGAGACCGGAGCGAGGAGCAGGGGCCTGATCACAAGAGCTGACAATCTGAGGACACAGCAATGCTGAATAACAGTCTAAACTGCGTCACTAGATCCTTATACAGGGGTATAATGAGGCCTCACTGTACAGGAGAGACCGGAGCGAGGAGCAGGGGCCTGATCACAAGAGCTGACAATCTGAGACAGCAATGCTGAATAACAGTCTACACTGCGTCACTAGACCCTTATACAGGGGTATAATGAGGCCTCACTGTACAGGAGAGACCGGAGCGAGGAGCAGGGGCCTGATCACAAGAGCTGACAATCTGAGGAGACAGTAATGCTGAATAACAGTCTACACTGCGTCACTAGACCCTTATACAGGGGTATAATGAGACCTCACTGTACAGGAGAGACCGGAGAGAGGAGCAGGGGCCTGATCACAAGAGCTGACAATCTGAGGAGACAGTAATGCTGAATAACAGTCTACACTGCGTCACTAGACCCTTATACAGGGGTATAATGAGACCTCACTGTACAGGAGAGACCGGAGCGAGGAGCAGAGGCCTGATCACAAGAGCTGACAATCTGAGGAGACAACAATGCTGAATAACAGTCTACACTGCGTCACTAGATCCTTATACAGGGGTATAATGAGGCCTCACTGTACAGGAGAGACCGGAGCGAGGAGCAGGGGCCTGATCACAAGAGCTGACAATCTGAGGACACAGCAATGCTGAATAACAGTCTAAACTGCGTCACTAGATCCTTATACAGGAGTATAATGAGGCCTCACTGTACAGGAGAGACCGGAGCGAGGAGCAGGGGCCTGATCACAAGAGCTGACAATCTGAGGAGACAGCAATGCTGAATAACAGTCTACACTGCGTCACTAGATCCTTATACAGGGGTATAATGAGACCTCACTGTACAGGAGAGACCGGAGCGAGGAGCAGGGGCCTGATCACAAGAGCTGACAATCTGAGGACACAGCAATGCTGAATAACTGTCTACACTGTGTCACTAGATCCTTATACAGGAGTATAATGAGGCCTCACTGTACAGGAGAGACCGGAGCGAGGAGCAGGAGCCTGATCACAAGAGCTGACAATCTGAGGAGACAGCAATGCTGAATAACAGTCTACACTGCGTCACTAGATCCTTATACAGGGGTATAATGAGGCCTCACTGTACAGGAGAGACCGGAGCGAGGAGCAGGGGCCTGATCACAAGAGCTGACAATCTGAGGAGACAGCAATGCTGAATAACAGTCTACACTGCGTCACTAGATCCTTATACAGGGGTATAATGAGGCCTCACTGTACAGGAGAGACCGGAGCGAGGAGCAGAGGCCTGATCACAAGAGCTGACAATCTGAGGAGACAGCAATGCTGAATAACAGTCTACACTGCGTCACTAGATCCTTATACAGGGGTATAATGAGGCCTCACTGTACAGGAGAGACCGGAGCGAGGAGCAGGGGCCTGATCACAAGAGCTGACAATCTGAGGAGACAGCAATGCTGAATAACAGTCTACACTGCGTCACTAGATCCTTATACAGGGGTATAATGAGACCTCACTGTACAGGAGAGACCGGAGCGAGGAGCAGGGGCCTGATCACAAGAGCTGACAATCTGAGGACACAGCAATGCTGAATAACAGTCTACACTGCGTCACTAGATCCTTATACAGGAGTATAATGAGGCCTCACTGTACAGGAGAGACCGGAGCGAGGAGCAGGAGCCTGATCACAAGAGCTGACAATCTGAGGAGACAGCAATGCTGAATAACAGTCTACACTGCGTCACTAGATCCTTATACAGGGGTATAATGAGGCCTCACTGTACAGGAGAGACCGGAGCGAGGAGCAGGGGCCTGATCACAAGAGCTGACAATCTGAGGAGACAGCAATGCTGAATAACAGTCTACACTGCGTCACTAGATCCTTATACAGGGGTATAATGAGGCCTCACTGTACAGGAGAGACCGGAGCGAGGAGCAGAGGCCTGATCACAAGAGCTGACAATCTGAGGACACAGCAATGCTGAATAACAGTCTACACTGCGTCACTAGATCCTTATACAGGGGTATAATGAGACCCTCACTGTACAGGAGAGACCGGAGCGAGGAGCAGGGGCCTGATCACAAGAGCTGACAATCTGAGGAGACAGCAATGCTGAATAACAGTCTACATTGCGTCACTAGATCCTTATACAGGGGTATAATGAGACCTCACTGTACAGGAGAGACCGGAGCGATGAGCAGGGGCCTGATCACAAGAGCTGACAATCTGAGGAGACAGCAATGCTGAATAACAGTCTACACTGCGTCACTAGATCCTTATACAGAGGTATAATGAGGCCTCACTGTACAGGAGAGACCGGAGCGAGGAGCGGGGGCCTGATCACAAGAGCTGACAATCTGAGGAGACAGCAATGCTGAATAACAGTCTACACTGCGTCACTAGATCCTTATACAGAGGTATAATGAGGCCTCACTGTACAGGAGAGACCGGAGCGAGGAGCGGGGGCCTGATCACAAGAGCTGACAATCTGAGGAGACAGCAATGCTGAATAACAGTCTACACTGCGTCACTAGATCCTTATACAGGGGTATAATGAGGCCTCACTGTACAGGAGAGACCGGAGCGAGGAGCAGAGGCCTGATCACAAGAGCTGACAATCTGAGGAGACAGCAATGCTGAATAACAGTCTACACTGCGTCACTAGACCCTTATACAGGGGTATAATGAGGCCTCACTGTACAGGAGAGACCGGAGCGAGGAGCAGGGGCCTGATCACAAGAGCTGACAATCTGAGGAGACAGCAATGCTGAATAACAGTCTACACTGCGTCACTAGATCCTTATACAGGGGTATAATGAGACCTCACTGTACAGTAGAGACTGGAGAGAGGAGCAGGGGCCTGATCACAAGAGCTGACAATCTGAGGAAACAGCATTGCTGAATAACAGTCTACACTGCGTCACTAGATCCTTATACAGGGGTATAATGAGGCCTCACTGTACAGGAGAGACCGGAGCGAGGAGCAGGGGCCTGATCACAAGAGCTGACAATCTGAGGAGACAGCAATGCTGATAACAGTCTACACTGCATCACTAGATCCTTATACAGGGGTATAATGAGGCCTCACTGTACAGGAGAGACCGGAGCGAGGAGCAGAGGCCTGATCACAAGAGCTGACAATCTGAGGAGACAGCAATGCTGAATAACAGTCTACACTGCGTCACTAGATCCTTATACAGGGGTATAATGAGACCTCACTGTACAAGAGAGACCGGAGCGAGGAGCAGGGGCCTGATCACAAGAGCTGACAATCTGAGGAGACAGCAATGCTGAATAACAGTCTACACTGCGTCACTAGATCCTTATACAGGGGTATAATGAGGCCTCACTGTACAGGAGAGACCGGAGCGAGGAGCAGGGGCCTGATCACAAGAGCTGACAATCTGAGGACACAGCAATGCTGAATAACAGTCTACACTGCGTCACTAGATCCTTATACAGGAGTATAATGAGGCCTCACTGTACAGGAGAGACCGGAGCGAGGAGCAGGGGCCTGATCACAAGAGCTGACAATCTGAGGAGACAGCAATGCTGAATAACAGTCTACACTGCGTCACTAGATCCTTATACAGGGGTATAATGAGGCCTCACTGTACAGGAGAGACCGGAGCGAGGAGCAGGAGCCTGATCACAAGAGCTGACAATCTGAGGAGACAGCAATGCTGAATAACAGTCTACACTGCGTCACTAGATCCTTATACAGGGGTATAATGAGGCCTCACTGTACAGGAGAGACCGGAGCGAGGAGCAGGGGCCTGATCACAAGAGCTGACAATCTGAGGACACAGCAATGCTGAATAACAGTCTACACTGCATCACTAGATCCTTATACAGGGGTATAATGAGACCTCACTGTACAGGAGAGACCGGAGCGAGGAGCAGGAGCCTGATCACAAGAGCTGACAATCTGAGGAGACAGCAATGCTGAATAACAGTCTACACTGCGTCACTAGATCCTTATACAGGGGTATAATGAGGCCTCACTGTACAGGAGAGACCGGAGCGAGGAGCAGGAGCCTGATCACAAGAGCTGACAATCTGAGGAGACAGCAATGCTGAATAACAGTCTACACTGCGTCACTAGATCCTTATACAGGGGTATAATGAGGCCTCACTGTACAGGAGAGACCGGAGCGAGGAGCAGGGGCCTGATCACAAGAGCTGACAATCTGAGGACACAGCAATGCTGAATAACAGTCTACACTGCGTCACTAGATCCTTATACAGGGGTATAATGAGACCTCACTGTACAGGAGAGACCGGAGCGAGAAGCAGGGGCCTGATCACAAGAGCTGACAATCTGAGGAGACAGCAATGCTGAATAACAGTCTACACTGCGTCACTAGATCCTTATACAGAGGTATAATGAGGCCTCACTGTACAGGAGAGACCGGAGCGAGGAGCGGGGGCCTGATCACAAGAGCTGACAATCTGAGGACACAGCAATGCTGAATAACAGTCTACACTGCGTCACTAGATCCTTATACAGGGGTATAATGAGGCCTCACTGTACAGGAGAGACCGGAGCGAGGAGCAGAGGCCTGATCACAAGAGCTGACAATCTGAGGAGACAGCAATGCTGAATAACAGTCTACACTGCGTCACTAGACCCTTATACAGGGGTATAATGAGGCCTCACTGTACAGGAGAGACCGGAGCGAGGACCAGGCGCCTGATCACAAGAGCTGACAATCTGAGGAGACAGCAATGCTGAATAACAGTCTACACTGCGTCACTAGATCCTTATACAGGGGTATAATGAGGCCTCACTGTACAGGAGAGACCGGAGCGAGGAGCAGGGGCCTGATCACAAGAGCTGACAATCTGAGGAGACAGCAATGCTGAATAACAGTCTACACTGCGTCACTAGACCCTTATACAGGGGTATAATGAGGCCTCACTGTACAGGAGAGACCGGAGCGAGGAGCAGGCGCCTGATCACAAGAGCTGACAATCTGAGGAGACAGCAATGCTGAATAACAGTCTACACTGCGTCACTAGATCCTTATACAGGGGTATAATGAGGCCTCACTGTACAGGAGAGACCGGAGCGAGGAGCAGGGGCCTGATCACAAGAGCTGACAATCTGAGACAGCAATGCTGAATAACAGTCTACACTGCGTCACTAGACCCTTATACAGGGGTATAATGAGACCTCACTGTACAGGAGAGACCGGAGAGAGGAGCAGGGGCCTGATCACAAGAGCTGACAATCTGAGGAAACAGCATTGCTGAATAACAGTCTACACTGCGTCACTAGATCCTTATACAGGGGTATAATGAGGCCTCACTGTACAGGAGAGACCGGAGCGAGGAGCAGGGGCCTGATCACAAGAGCTGACAATCTGAGGAGACAGCAATGCTGATAACAGTCTACACTGCATCACTAGATACTTATACAGGGGTATAATGAGACCTCACTGTACAGGAGAGACCGGAGCGAGGAGCAGGGGCCTGATCACAAGAGCTGACAATCTGAGGAGACAGCAATGCTGAATAACAGTCTACACTGCGTCACTAGATCCTTATACAGGGGTATAATGAGGCCTCACTGTACAGGAGAGACCGGAGCGAGGAGCAGGGGCCTGATCACAAGAGCTGACAATCTGAGGACACAGCAATGCTGATAACAGTCTACACTGCGTCACTAGATCCTTATACAGGGGTATAATGAGGCCTCACTGTACAGGAGAGACCGGAGCGAGGAGCAGAGGCCTGATCACAAGAGCTGACAATCTGAGGAGACAGCAATGCTGAATAACAGTCTACACTGCGTCACTAGACCCTTATACAGGGGTATAATGAGGCCTCACTGTACAGGAGAGACCGGAGCGAGGAGCAGGGGCCTGATCACAAGAGCTGACAATCTGAGACAGCAATGCTGAATAACAGTCTACACTGCGTCACTAGACCCTTATACAGGGGTATAATGAGACCTCACTGTACAGGAGAGACTGGAGAGAGGAGCAGGGGCCTGATCACAAGAGCTGACAATCTGAGGAAACAGCATTGCTGAATAACAGTCTACACTGCGTCACTAGATCCTTATACAGGGGTATAATGAGGCCTCACTGTACAGGAGAGACCGGAGCGAGGAGCAGGGGCCTGATCACAAGAGCTGACAATCTGAGGAGACAGCAATGCTGATAACAGTCTACACTGCATCACTAGATCCTTATACAGGGGTATAATGAGGCCTCACTGTACAGGAGAGACCGGAGCGAGGAGCAGAGGCCTGATCACAAGAGCTGACAATCTGAGGAGACAGCAATGCTGAATAACAGTCTACACTGCGTCACTAGATCCTTATACAGGGGTATAATGAGACCTCACTGTACAAGAGAGACCGGAGCGAGGAGCAGGGGCCTGATCACAAGAGCTGACAATCTGAGGAGACAGCAATGCTGAATAACAGTCTACACTGCGTCACTAGATCCTTATACAGGGGTATAATGAGGCCTCACTGTACAGGAGAGACCGGAGCGAGGAGCAGGGGCCTGATCACAAGAGCTGACAATCTGAGGACACAGCAATGCTGAATAACAGTCTACACTGCGTCACTAGATCCTTATACAGGGGTATAATGAGGCCTCACTGTACAGGAGAGACCGGAGCGAGGAGCAGGAGCCTGATCACAAGAGCTGACAATCTGAGGAGACAGCAATGCTGAATAACAGTCTACACTGCGTCACTAGATCCTTATACAGGGGTATAATGAGGCCTCACTGTACAGGAGAGACGGGAGCGAGGAGCAGGGGCCTGATCACAAGAGCTGACAATCTGAGGACACAGCAATGCTGAATAACAGTCTACACTGCGTCACTAGATCCTTATACAGGGGTATAATGAGACCTCACTGTACAGGAGAGACCGGAGCGAGAAGCAGGGGCCTGATCACAAGAGCTGACAATCTGAGGAGACAGCAATGCTGAATAACAGTCTACACTGCGTCACTAGATCCTTATACAGAGGTATAATGAGGCCTCACTGTACAGGAGAGACCGGAGCGAGGAGCGGGGGCCTGATCACAAGAGCTGACAATCTGAGGACACAGCAATGCTGAATAACAGTCTACACTGCGTCACTAGATCCTTATACAGGGGTATAATGAGGCCTCACTGTACAGGAGAGACCGGAGCGAGGAGCAGGGGCCTGATCACAAGAGCTGACAATCTGAGGAGACAGCAATGCTGAATAACAGTCTACACTGCGTCACTAGACCCTTATACAGGGGTATAATGAGGCCTCACTGTACAGGAGAGACCGGAGCGAGGAGCAGGCGCCTGATCACAAGAGCTGACAATCTGAGGAGACAGCAATGCTGAATAACAGTCTACACTGCGTCACTAGATCCTTATACAGGGGTATAATGAGGCCTCACTGTACAGGAGAGACCGGAGCGAGGAGCAGGGGCCTGATCACAAGAGCTGACAATCTGAGGAGACAGCAATGCTGAATAACAGTCTACACTGCGTCACTAGACCCTTATACAGGGGTATAATGAGGCCTCACTGTACAGGAGAGACCGGAGCGAGGAGCAGGCGCCTGATCACAAGAGCTGACAATCTGAGGAGACAGCAATGCTGAATAACAGTCTACACTGCGTCACTAGATCCTTATACAGGGGTATAATGAGGCCTCACTGTACAGGAGAGACCGGAGCGAGGAGCAGGGGCCTGATCACAAGAGCTGACAATCTGAGACAGCAATGCTGAATAACAGTCTACACTGCGTCACTAGACCCTTATACAGGGGTATAATGAGACCTCACTGTACAGGAGAGACCGGAGAGAGGAGCAGGGGCCTGATCACAAGAGCTGACAATCTGAGGAAACAGCATTGCTGAATAACAGTCTACACTGCGTCACTAGATCCTTATACAGGGGTATAATGAGGCCTCACTGTACAGGAGAGACCGGAGCGAGGAGCAGGGGCCTGATCACAAGAGCTGACAATCTGAGGAGACAGCAATGCTGATAACAGTCTACACTGCATCACTAGATACTTATACAGGGGTATAATGAGACCTCACTGTACAGGAGAGACCGGAGCGAGGAGCAGGGGCCTGATCACAAGAGCTGACAATCTGAGGAGACAGCAATGCTGAATAACAGTCTACACTGCGTCACTAGATCCTTATACAGGGGTATAATGAGGCCTCACTGTACAGGAGAGACCGGAGCGAGGAGCAGGGGCCTGAACACAAGAGCTGACAATCTGAGGACACAGCAATGCTGATAACAGTCTACACTGCGTCACTAGATCCTTATACAGGGGTATAATGAGGCCTCACTGTACAGGAGAGACCGGAGCGAGGAGCAGAGGCCTGATCACAAGAGCTGACAATCTGAGGAGACAGCAATGCTGAATAACAGTCTACACTGCGTCACTAGACCCTTATACAGGGGTATAATGAGGCCTCACTGTACAGGAGAGACCGGAGCGAGGAGCAGGGGCCTGATCACAAGAGCTGACAATCTGAGACAGCAATGCTGAATAACAGTCTACACTGCGTCACTAGATCCTTATACAGGGGTATAATGAGGCCTCACTGTACAGGAGAGAGCGGAGCGAGGAGCAGAGGCCTGATCACAAGAGCTGACAATCTGAGGAGACAGCAATGCTGAATAACAGTCTACACTGCGTCACTAGACCCTTATACAGGGGTATAATGAGGCCTCACTGTACAGGAGAGACCGGAGCGAGGAGCAGGGGCCTGATCACAAGAGCTGACAATCTGAGACAGCAATGCTGAATAACAGTCTACACTGCGTCACTAGCTCCTTATACAGGGGTATAATGAGGCCTCACTGTACAGGAGAGACCGGAGCGAGGAGCAGATGCCTGATCACAAGAGCTGACAATCTGAGGACACAGCAATGCTGAATAACAGTCTACACTGTGTCACTAGATCCTTATACAGGGGTATAATGAGGCCTCACTGTACAGGAGAGAGCAGAGCGAGGAGCAGAGGCCTGATCACAAGAGCTGACAATCTGAGGAGACAGCAATGCTGAATAACAGTCTACACTGCATCACTAGATCCTTATACAGGGGTATAATGAGGCCTCACTGTACAGGAGAGACCGGAGCGAGGAGCAGAGGCCTGATCACAAGAGCTGACAATCTGAGGAAACAGCAATGCTGAATAACAGTCTACACTGCGTCACTAGATCCTTATACAGGGGTATAATGAGGCCTCACTGTACAGGAGAGAGCAGAGCGAGGAGCAGAGGCCTGATCACAAGAGCTGACAATCTGAGGAGACAGCAATGCTGAATAACAGTCTACACTGCGTCACTAGATCCTTATACAGGGGTATAATGAGACCTCACTGTACAGGAGAGACCGGAGCGAGGAGCAGGGGCCTGATCACAAGAGCTGACAATCTGAGGAAACAGCAATGCTGAATAACAGTCTACACTGCGTCACTAGATCCTTATACAGGGGTATAATGAGGCCTCACTGTACAGGAGAGACCGGAGCGAGGAGCAGGGGCCTGATCACAAGAGCTGACAATCTGAGGAAACAGCAATGCTGAAAAACAGTCTACACTGCGTCACTAGATCCTTATACAGGGGTATAATGAGGCCTCACTGTACAGGAGAGACCGGAGCGAGGAGCAGGGGCCTGATCACAAGAGCTGACAATCTGAGGACACAGCAATGCTGAATAACAGTCTACACTGCATCACTAGATCCTTATACAGGGGTATAATGAGGCCTCACTGTACAGGAGAGACCGGAGCGAGGAGCAGAGGCCTGATCACAAGAGCTGACAATCTGAGGACACAGCAATGCTGAATAACAGTCTACACTGCATCACTAGATCCTTATACAGGGGTATAATGAGGCCTCACTGTACAGGAGAGACCGGAGCGAGGAGCAGGGGCCTGATCACAAGAGCTGACAATCTGAGGACACAGCAATGCTGAATAACAGTCTACACTGCATCACTAGATCCTTATACAGGGGTATAATGAGGCCTCACTGTACAGGAGAGACCGGAGCGAGGAGCAGAGGCCTGATCACAAGAGCTGACAATCTGAGGACACAGCAATGCTGAATAACAGTCTACACTGCATCACTAGATCCTTATACAGGGGTATAATGAGGCCTCACTGTACAGGAGAGACCGGAGCGAGGAGCAGGGGCCTGATCACAAGAGCTGACAATCTGAGGAGACAGCAATGCTGAATAACAGTCTACACTGCGTCACTAGACCCTTATACAGGGGTATAATGAGGCCTCACTGTACAGGAGAGACTGGAGCGAGGAGCAGGGGCCTGATCACAAGAGCTGACAATCTGAGGAGACAGCAATGCTGAATAACAGTCTACACTGCGTCACTAGATCCTTATACATGGGTATAATGAGGCCTCACTGTACAGGAGAGACCGGAGCGAGGAGCAGGGGCCTGATCACAAGAGCTGACAATCTGAGGACACAGCAATGCTGAATAACAGTCTACACTGCGTCACTAGATCCTTATACAGGGGTATAATGAGGCCTCACTGTACAGGAGAGACCGGAGCGAGGAGCAGGGGCCTGATCACAAGAGCTGACAATCTGAGGACACAGCAATGCTGAATAACAGTCTACACTGCGTCACTAGATCCTTATACAGGGGTATAATGAGGCCTCACTGTACAAGAGAGACCGGAGCGAGGAGCAGGGGCCTGATCACAAGAGCTGACAATCTGAGGACACAGCAATGCTGAATAACAGTCTACACTGCGTCACTAGATCCTTATACAGGGGTATAATGAGGCCTCACTGTCCAGGAGAGACCGGAGCGAGGAGCAGGGGCCTGATCACAAGAGCTGACAATCTGAGGACACAGCAATGCTGAATAACAGTCTACACTGCGTCACTAGATCCTTATACAGGGGTATAATGAGGCCTCACTGTACAGGAGAGACCGGAGCGAGGAGCAGGGGCCTGATCACAAGAGCTGACAATCTGAGGACACAGCAATGCTGAATAACAGTCTACACTGCATCACTAGATCCTTATACAGGGGTATAATGAGGCCTCACTGTACAGGAGACCGGAGCGAGGAGCAGGGGCCTGATCACAAGAGCTGACAATCTGAGGACACAGCAATGCTGAATAACAGTCTACACTGCGTCACTAGATCCTTATACAGGGGTATAATGAGGCCTCACTGTCCAGGAGAGACCGGAGCGAGGAGCAGGGGCCTGATCACAAGAGCTGACAATCTGAGGACACAGCAATGCTGAATAACAGTCTACACTGCGTCACTAGATCCTTATACAGGGGTATAATGAGGCCTCACTGTACAGGAGAGACCGGAGCGAGGAGCAGGGGCCTGATCACAAGAGCTGACAATCTGAGGACACAGCAATGCTGAATAACAGTCTACACTGCGTCACTAGATCCTTATACATGGGTATAATGAGGCCTCACTGTACAGGAGAGACCGGAGCGAGGAGCAGAGGCCTGATCACAAGAGCTGACAATCTGAGGACACAGCAATGCTGAATAACAGTCTACACTGCATCACTAGATCCTTATACAGGGGTATAATGAGGCCTCACTGTACAGGAGACCGGAGCGAGGAGCAGGGGCCTGATCACAAGAGCTGACAATCTGAGGACACAGCAATGCTGAATAACAGTCTACACTGCGTCACTAGATCCTTATACAGGGGTATAATGAGGCCTCACTGTACAGGAGACCGGAGCGAGGAGCAGGGGCCTGATCACAAGAGCTGACAATCTGAGGACACAGCAATGCTGAATAACAGTCTACACTGCGTCACTAGATCCTTATACAGGGGTATAATGAGGCCTCACTGTACAGGAGAGACCGGAGCGAGGAGCAGGGGCCTGATCACAAGAGCTGACAATCTGAGGAGACAGCAATGCTGAATAACAGTCTACACTGCGTCACTAGATCCTTATACAGGGGTATAATGAGACCTCACTGTACAGGAGAGACCGGAGCGAGGAGCAGGGGCCTGATCACAAGAGCTGACAATCTGAGGACACAGCAATGCTGAATAACAGTCTACACTGCGTCACTAGATCCTTATACAGGGGTATAATGAGGCCTCACTGTACAGGAGAGACCGGAGCGAGGAGCAGAGGCCTGATCACAAGAGCTGACAATCTGAGGACACAGCAATGCTGAATAACAGTCTACACTGCGTCACTAGATCCTTATACAGGGGTATAATGAGGCCTCACTGTACAGGAGAGACCGGAGCGAGGAGCAGAGGACTGATCACAAGAGCTGACAATCTGAGGAGACAGCAATGCTGAATAACAGTCTACACTGCGTCACTAGATCCTTATACAGGGGTATAATGAGACCTCACTGTACAGGAGAGACCGGAGCGAGGAGCAGGGGCCTGATCACAAGAGCTGACAATCTGAGGACACAGCAATGCTGAATAACAGTCTACACTGCGTCACTAGATCCTTATACAGGGGTATAATGAGGCCTCACTGTACAGGAGAGACCGGAGCGAGGAGCAGGGGCCTGATCACAAGAGCTGACAATCTGAGGAGACAGGAATGCTGAATAACAGTCTACACTGCGTCACTAGATCCTTATACAGGGGTATAATGAGGCCTCACTGTACAGGAGAGACCGGAGCGAGGAGCAGGGGCCTGATCACAAGAGCTGACAATCTGAGGAGACAGGAATGCTGAATAACAGTCTACACTGTGTCACTAGATCCTTATACAGGGGTATAATGAGGCCTCACTGTACAGGAGAGACCGGAGCGAGGAGCAGAGGCCTGATCACAAGAGCTGACAATCTGAGGAGACAGCAATGCTGAATAACAGTCTACACTGCGTCACTAGATCCTTATACAGGGGTATAATGAGACCTCACTGTACAGGAGAGACCGGAGCGAGGAGCAGAGGCCTGATCACAAGAGCTGACAATCTGAGGACACAGCAATGCTGAATAACAGTCTACACTGCGTCACTAGATCCTTATACAGGGGTATAATGAGGCCTCACTGTACAGGAGAGACCGGAGCGAGGAGCAGGGGCCTGATCACAAGAGCTGACAATCTGAGGACACAGCAATGCTGAATAACAGTCTACACTGCGTCACTAGATCCTTATACAGGGGTATAATGAGGCCTCACTGTACAGGAGAGACCGGAGCGAGGAGCAGAGGCCTGATCACAAGAGCTGACAATCTGAGGACACAGCAATGCTGAATAACAGTCTACACTGCATCACTAGATCCTTATACAGGGGTATAATGAGGCCTCACTGTACAGGAGAGACCGGAGCGAGGAGCAGGGGCCTGATCACAAGAGCTGACAATCTGAGGAGACAGCAATGCTGAATAACAGTCTACACTGCGTCACTAGATCCTTATACATGGGTATAATGAGGCCTCACTGTCCAGGAGAGACCGGAGCGAGGAGCAGGGGCCTGATCACAAGAGCTGACAATCTGAGGACACAGCAATGCTGAATAACAGTCTACACTGCGTCACTAGATCCTTATACAGGGGTATAATGAGGCCTCACTGTCCAGGAGAGACCGGAGCGAGGAGCAGGGGCCTGATCACAAGAGCTGACAATCTGAGGACACAGCAATGCTGAATAACAGTCTACACTGCGTCACTAGATCCTTATACAGGGGTATAATGAGACCCTCACTGTACAGGAGAGACCGGAGCGAGGAGCAGGGGCCTGATCACAAGAGCTGACAATCTGAGGAGACAGCAATGCTGAATAACAGTCTACACTGCGTCACTAGACCCTTATACAGGGGTATAATGAGGCCTCACTGTACAGGAGAGACTGGAGCGAGGAGCAGGGGCCTGATCACAAGAGCTGACAATCTGAGGAGACAGCAATGCTGAATAACAGTCTACACTGCGTCACTAGATCCTTATACATGGGTATAATGAGGCCTCACTGTACAGGAGAGACCGGAGCGAGGAGTAGGGGCCTGATCACAAGAGCTGACAATCTGAGGACACAGCAATGCTGAATAACAGTCTACACTGCGTCACTAGATCCTTATACAGGGGTATAATGAGGCCTCACTGTCCAGGAGAGACCGGAGCGAGGAGCGGGGGCCTGATCACAAGAGCTGACAATCTGAGGAGACAGCAATGCTGAATAACAGTCTACACTGCGTCACTAGATCCTTATACAGGGGTATAATGAGACCTCACTGTACAGGAGAGACCGGAGCGAGGAGCAGAGGCCTGATCACAAGAGCTGACAATCTGAGGACACAGCAATGCTGAATAACAGTCTACACTGCGTCACTAGATCCTTATACAGGGGTATAATGAGGCCTCACTGTCCAGGAGAGACCGGAGCGAGGAGCGGGGGCCTGATCACAAGAGCTGACAATCTGAGGACACAGCAATGCTGAATAACAGTCTACACTGCGTCACTAGATCCTTATACAGGGGTATAATGAGACCTCACTGTACAGGAGAGACCGGAGCGAGGAGCAGAGGCCTGATCACAAGAGCTGACAATCTGAGGACACAGCAATGCTGAATAACAGTCTACACTGCGTCACTAGATCCTTATACAGGGGTATAATGAGGCCTCACTGTCCAGGAGAGACCGGAGCGAGGAGCAGGGGCCTGATCACAAGAGCTGACAATCTGAGGACACAGCAATGCTGAATAACAGTCTACACTGCGTCACTAGATCCTTATACAGGAGTATAATGAGACCTCACTGTACAGGAGAGACCGGAGCGAGAAGCAGAGGCCTGATCACAAGAGCTGACAATCTGAGGACACAGCAATGCTGAATAACAGTCTACACTGCGTCACTAGATCCTTATACAGGGGTATAATGAGGCCTCACTGTCCAGGAGAGACCGGAGCGAGGAGCAGGGGCCTGATCACAAGAGCTGACAATCTGAGGACACAGCAATGCTGAATAACAGTCTACACTGCGTCACTAGATCCTTATACAGGGGTATAATGAGGCCTCACTGTACAGGAGAGACCGGAGCGAGGAGCAGGGGCCTGATCACAAGAGCTGACAATCTGAGGACACAGCAATGCTGAATAACAGTCTACACTGCATCACTAGATCCTTATACAGGGGTAGAATGAGGCCTCACTGTACAGGAGACCGGAGCGAGGAGCAGGGGCCTGATCACAAGAGCTGACAATCTGAGGACACAGCAATGCTGAATAACAGTCTACACTGCGTCACTAGATCCTTATACAGGGGTATAATGAGGCCTCACTGTACAGGAGAGACCGGAGCGAGGAGCAGAGGCCTGATCACAAGAGCTGACAATCTGAGGAGACAGCAATGCTGAATAACAGTCTACACTGCATCACTAGATCCTTATACAGGGGTATAATGAGACCTCACTGTCCAGGAGAGACCGGAGCGAGGAGCAGGGGCCTGATCACAAGAGCTGACAATCTGAGGACACAGCAATGCTGAATAACAGTCTACACTGCATCACTAGATCCTTATACAGGGGTATAATGAGGCCTCACTGTACAGGAGAGACTGGAGCGAGGAGCAGGGGCCTGATCACAAGAGCTGACAATCTGAGGAGACAGCAATGCTGAATAACAGTCTACACTGCGTCACTAGATCCTTATACAGGGGTATAATGAGGCCTCATTGTACAGGAGAGAGCGGAGCGAGGAGCAGGGGCCTGATCACAAGAGCTGACAATCTGAGGAGACAGCAATGCTGAATAACAGTCTACACTGCGTCACTAGATCCTTATACAGGGGTATAATGAGGCCTCACTGTACAGGAGAGACCGGAGCGAGGAGCAGGGGCCTGATCACAAGAGCTGACAATCTGAGGACACAGCAATGCTGAATAACAGTCTACACTGTGTCACTAGATCCTTATACAGGGGTATAATGAGGCCTCACTGTCCAGGAGAGACCGGAGCGAGGAGCAGGGGCCTGATCACAAGAGCTGACAATCTGAGGACACAGCAATGCTGAATAACAGTCTACACTGCGTCACTAGATCCTTATACAGGGGTATAATGAGGCCTCACTGTCCAGGAGAGACCGGAGCGAGGAGCAGGGGCCTGATCACAAGAGCTGACAATCTGAGGACACAGCAATGCTGAATAACAGTCTACACTGCGTCACTAGATCCTTATACAGGGGTATAATGAGGCCTCACTGTACAGGAGAGACCGGAGCGAGGAGCAGGGGCCTGATCACAAGAGCTGACAATCTGAGGACACAGCAATGCTGAATAACAGTCTACACTGCATCACTAGATCCTTATACAGGGGTATAATGAGGCCTCACTGTACAGGAGAGACCGGAGCGAGGAGCAGGGGCCTGATCACAAGAGCTGACAATCTGAGGACACAGCAATGCTGAATAACAGTCTACACTGCGTCACTAGATCCTTATACAGGGGTATAATGAGGCCTCACTGTACAGGAGAGACCGGAGCGAGGAGCAGGGGCCTGATCACAAGAGCTGACAATCTGAGGACACAGCAATGCTGAATAACAGTCTACACTGCATCACTAGATCCTTATACAGGGGTATAATGAGGCCTCACTGTACAGGAGACCGGAGCGAGGAGCAGGGGCCTGATCACAAGAGCTGACAATCTGAGGACACAGCAATGCTGAATAACAGTCTACACTGCGTCACTAGATCCTTATACAGGGGTATAATGAGGCCTCACTGTCCAGGAGAGACCGGAGCGAGGAGCAGGGGCCTGATCACAAGAGCTGACAATCTGAGGACACAGCAATGCTGAATAACAGTCTACACTGCGTCACTAGATCCTTATACAGGGGTATAATGAGGCCTCACTGTCCAGGAGAGACCGGAGCGAGGAGCAGGGGCCTGATCACAAGAGCTGACAATCTGAGGACACAGCAATGCTGAATAACAGTCTACACTGCGTCACTAGATCCTTATACAGGGGTATAATGAGACCTCACTGTACAGGAGAGACCGGAGCGAGGAGCAGGGGCCTGATCACAAGAGCTGACAATCTGAGGACACAGCAATGCTGAATAACAGTCTACACTGCGTCACTAGATCCTTATACAGGGGTATAATGAGGCCTCACTGTACAGGAGACCGGAGCGAGGAGCAGGGGCCTGATCACAAGAGCTGACAATCTGAGGACACAGCAATGCTGAATAACAGTCTACACTGCGTCACTAGATCCTTATACAGGGGTATAATGAGGCCTCACTGTACAGGAGAGACCGGAGCGAGGAGCAGGGGCCTGATCACAAGAGCTGACAATCTGAGGACACAGCAATGCTGAATAACAGTCTACACTGCGTCACTAGATCCTTATACAGGGGTATAATGAGGCCTCACTGTACAGGAGACCGGAGCGAGGAGCAGGGGCCTGATCACAAGAGCTGACAATCTGAGGACACAGCAATGCTGAATAACAGTCTACACTGCGTCACTAGATCCTTATACAGGGGTATAATGAGGCCTCACTGTACAGGAGAGACCGGAGCGAGGAGCAGGGGCCTGATCACAAGAGCTGACAATCTGAGGACACAGCAATGCTGAATAACAGTCTACACTGCGTCACTAGATCCTTATACAGGGGTATAATGAGGCCTCACTGTACAGGAGAGACCGGAGCGAGGAGCAGGGGCCTGATCACAAGAGCTGACAATCTGAGGACACAGCAATGCTGAATAACAGTCTACACTGCATCACTAGATCCTTATACAGGGGTATAATGAGGCCTCACTGAACAGGAGACCGGAGCGAGGAGCAGGGGCCTGATCACAAGAGCGGACAATCTGAGGACACAGCAATGCTGAATAACAGTCTACACTGCGTCACTAGATCCTTATACAGGGGTATAATGAGGCCTCACTGTACAGGAGAGACCGGAGCGAGGAGCAGGGGCCTGATCACAAGAGCTGACAATCTGAGGAGACAGCAATGCTGAATAACAGTCTACACTGCGTCACTAGATCCTTATACAGGGGTATAATGAGGCCTCACTGTACAGGAGACCGGAGCGAGGAGCAGGGGCCTGATCACAAGAGCTGACAATCTGAGGACACAGCAATGGTGAATAACAGTCTACACTGCGTCACTAGATCCTTATACAGGGGTATAATGAGGCCTCACTGTACAGGAGAGACCGGAGCGAGGAGCAGGGGCCTGATCACAAGAGCTGACAATCTGAGGACACAGCAATGCTGAATAACAGTCTACACTGCATCACTAGATCCTTATACAGGAGTATAATGAGGTCTCACTGTCCAGGAGAGACCGGAGCGAGGAGCAGGGGCCTGATCACAAGAGCTGACAATCTGAGGAGACAGCAATGCTGAATAACAGTCTACACTGCATCACTAGATCCTTATACAGGAGTATAATGAGGTCTCACTGTCCAGGAGAGACCGGAGCGAGGAGCAGGGGCCTGATCACAAGAGCTGACAATCTGAGGACACAGCAATGCTGAATAACAGTCTACACTGCGTCACTAGATCCTTATACAGGGGTATAATGAGGTCTCACTGTCCAGGAGAGACCGGAGCGAGGAGCAGGCGCCTGATCACAAGAGCTGACAATCTGAGGACACAGCAATGCTGAATAACAGTCTACACTGCATCACTAGATCCTTATACAGGGGTATAATGAGGCCTCACTGTACAGGAGAGACCGGAGCGAGGACCAGGGGCCTGATCACAAGAGCTGACAATCTGAGGACACAGCAATGCTGAATAACAGTCTACACTGCGTCACTAGATCCTTATACAGGGGTATAATGAGACCTCACTGTACAGGAGAGACCGGAGCGAGGAGCAGGGGCCTGATCACAAGAGCTGACAATCTGAGGACACAGCAATGCTGAATAACAGTCTACACTGCGTCACTAGATCCTTATACAGGGGTATAATGAGGCCTCACTGTACAGGAGACCGGAGCGAGGAGCAGGGGCCTGATCACAAGAGCTGACAATCTGAGGACACAGCAATGCTGAATAACAGTCTACACTGCGTCACTAGATCCTTATACAGGGGTATAATGAGGCCTCACTGTACAGGAGAGACCGGAGCGAGGAGCAGGGGCCTGATCACAAGAGCTGACAATCTGAGGACACAGCAATGCTGAATAACAGTCTACACTGCATCACTAGATCCTTATACAGGGGTATAATGAGGCCTCACTGTACAGGAGACCGGAGCGAGGAGCAGGGGCCTGATCACAAGAGCTGACAATCTGAGGACACAGCAATGCTGAATAACAGTCTACACTGCGTCACTAGATCCTTATACAGGGGTATAATGAGGCCTCACTGTACAGGAGAGACCGGAGCGAGGAGCAGGGGCCTGATCACAAGAGCTGACAATCTGAGGACACAGCAATGCTGAATAACAGTCTACACTGCGTCACTAGATCCTTATACAGGGGTATAATGAGGCCTCACTGTACAGGAGAGACCGGAGCGAGGAGCAGGGGCCTGATCACAAGAGCTGACAATCTGAGGACACAGCAATGCTGAATAACAGTCTACACTGCATCACTAGATCCTTATACAGGGGTATAATGAGGCCTCACTGTACAGGAGACCGGAGCGAGGAGCAGGGGCCTGATCACAAGAGCGGACAATCTGAGGACACAGCAATGCTGAATAACAGTCTACACTGCGTCACTAGATCCTTATACAGGGGTATAATGAGGCCTCACTGTACAGGAGAGACCGGAGCGAGGAGCAGGGGCCTGATCACAAGAGCTGACAATCTGAGGAGACAGCAATGCTGAATAACAGTCTACACTGCGTCACTAGATCCTTATACAGGGGTATAATGAGGCCTCACTGTACAGGAGACCGGAGCGAGGAGCAGGGGCCTGATCACAAGAGCTGACAATCTGAGGACACAGCAATGGTGAATAACAGTCTACACTGCGTCACTAGATCCTTATACAGGGGTATAATGAGGCCTCACTGTACAGGAGAGACCGGAGCGAGGAGCAGGGGCCTGATCACAAGAGCTGACAATCTGAGGACACAGCAATGCTGACTAACAGTCTACACTGCATCACTAGATCCTTATACAGGAGTATAATGAGGTCTCACTGTCCAGGAGAGACCGGAGCGAGGAGCAGGGGCCTGATCACAAGAGCTGACAATCTGAGGAGACAGCAATGCTGAATAACAGTCTACACTGCATCACTAGATCCTTATACAGGAGTATAATGAGGTCTCACTGTCCAGGAGAGACCGGAGCGAGGAGCAGGGGCCTGATCACAAGAGCTGACAATCTGAGGACACAGCAATGCTGAATAACAGTCTACACTGCGTCACTAGATCCTTATACAGGGGTATAATGAGGTCTCACTGTCCAGGAGAGACCGGAGCGAGGAGCAGGCGCCTGATCACAAGAGCTGACAATCTGAGGACACAGCAATGCTGAATAACAGTCTACACTGCATCACTAGATCCTTATACAGGGGTATAATGAGGCCTCACTGTACAGGAGAGACCGGAGCGAGGAGCAGGGGCCTGATCACAAGAGCTGACAATCTGAGGACACAGCAATGCTGAATAACAGTCTACACTGCATCACTAGATCCTTATACAGGAGTATAATGAGGTCTCACTGTCCAGGAGAGACCGGAGCGAGGAGCAGGCGCCTGATCACAAGAGCTGACAATCTGAGGACACAGCAATGCTGAATAACAGTCTACACTGCATCACTAGATCCTTATACAGGGGTATAATGAGGCCTCACTGTACAGGAGAGACCGGAGCGAGGAGCAGGGGCCTGATCACAAGAGCTGACAATCTGAGGACACAGCAATGCTGAATAACAGTCTACACTGCGTCACTAGATCCTTATACAGGGGTATAATGAGGCCTCACTGTACAGGAGAGACCGGAGCGAGGAGCAGGGGCCTGATCACAAGAGCTGACAATCTGAGGAAACAGCATTGCTGAATAACAG
Source organism: Dendrobates tinctorius (assembly GCF_039654945.1). Lineage (NCBI taxonomy): Eukaryota > Metazoa > Chordata > Amphibia > Anura > Dendrobatidae > Dendrobates > Dendrobates tinctorius. The sequence goes on along the minus strand of NW_027362010.1, from coordinate 830,379 downwards.
TCTACACTGCATCACTAGAGCCTTATACAGGGGTATAATGAGGCCTCACTGTACAGGAGAGACCGGAGCGAGGAGCCGGGGCCTGATCACAAGAGCTAACAATCTGAGGACACAGCAATGCTGAATAACAGTCTACACTGCGTCACTAGATCCTTATACAGGGGTATAATGAGGCCTCACTGTACAGGAGAGACCGGAGCGAGGAACAGGGGCCTGATCACAAGAGCTGACAATCTGAGGAGACCTCAATGCTGAATAACAGTCTACACTGCGTCACTAGATCCTTATACACTGGTATAATGAGGCCTCACTGTACAGGAGAGACCGGAGCGAGGAGCAGGGGCCTGATCACAAGAGCTGACAATCTGAGGACACAGCAATGCTGAATAACAGTCTACACTGCATCACTAGATCCTTATACAGGGGTATAATGAGGCCTCACTGTACAGGAGAGACCGGAGCGAGGAGCCGGGGCCTGATCGCAAGAGCTGACAATCTGAGGACACAGCAATGCTGAATAACAGTCTACACTGCGTCACTAGATCCTTATACAGGGGTATAATGAGGCCTCACTGTACAGGAGAGACCGGAGCGAGGAGCAGGGGCCTGATTACAAGAGCTGACAATCTGAGGAGACAGCAATGCTGAATAACAGTCTACACTGCGTCACTAGATCCTTATACAGGAGTATAATGAGGTCTCACTGTCCAGGAGAGACCGGAGCGAGGAGCAGAGGCCTGATCACAAGAGCTGACAATCTGAGGAGACAGCAATGCTGAATAACAGTCTACACTGCGTCACTAGATCCTTATACAGGAGTATAATGAGGTCTCACTGTCCAGGAGAGACCGGAGCGAGGAGCAGAGGCCTGATCACAAGAGCTGACAATCTGAGGACACAGCAGTGCTGAATAACAGTCTACACTGTGTCACTAGATCCTTATACAGGGGTATAATGAGGCCTCACTGTACAGGAGAGACCGGAGCGAGGAACAGGGGCCTGATCACAAGAGCTGACAATCTGAGGACACAGCAATGCTGAATAACAGTCTACACTGCGTCACTAGATCCTTATACAGGAGTATAATGAGGTCTCACTGTCCAGGAGAGACCGGAGCGAGGAGCAGGGGCCTGATCACAAGAGCTGACAATCTGAGGAGACAGCAATGCTGAATAACAGTCTACACTGCATCACTAGATCCTTATACAGGAGTATAATGAGGTCTCACTGTCCAGGAGAGACCGGAGCGAGGAGCAGGGGCCTGATCACAAGAGCTGATAATCTGAGGAGACAGCAATGCTGAATAACAGTCTACACTGCATCACTAGATCCTTATACAGGGGTATAATGAGGCCTCACTGTACAGGAGAGACCGGAGCGAGGAGCAGAGGCCTGATCACAAGAGCTGACAATCTGAGGACACAGCAATGCTGAATAACAGTCTACACTGCGTCACTAGATCCTTATACAGGGGTATAATGAGGCCTCACTGTAGAGGAGAGACCGGAGCGAGGAGCAGGGGGCCTGATCACAAGAGCTGACAATCTGAGGAGACAGCAATGCTGAATAACAGTCTACACTGCGTCACTAGATCCTTATACAGGGGTATAATGAGGCCTCACTGTACAGGAGACCGGAGCGAGGAGCCGGGGCCTGATCACAAGAGCTGACAATCTGAAGAGACAGCAATGCTGAATAATAGTCCACACTGCGTCACTAGATCCTTATACAGGGGTATAATGAGGCCTCACTGTACAGGAGAGACCGGAGCGAGGAGCAGAGGACTGATCACAAGAGCTGACAATCTGAGGAGACAGCAATGCTGAATAACAGTCCACACTGCGTCACTAGATCATTATACAGGAGTATAATGAGGCCTCACTGTACAGGAGAGACCGGAGCGAGGAGCCGGGGCCTGATCACAAGAGCTGACAATCTGAAGAGACAGCAATGCTGAATAACAGTCTACACTGCGTCACTAGATCCTTATACAGGGGTATAATGAGGCCTCACTGTACAGGAGAGACCGGAGCGAGGAGCAGAGGCCTGATCACAAGAGCTGACAATCTGAGGAGACAGCAATGCTGATAACAGTCTACACTGCGTCACTAGATCCTTATACAGGGGTATAATGAGACCTCACTGTACAGGAGAGACGGGAGCGAGGAGCAGAGGCCTGATCACAAGAGCTGACAATCTGAGGAGACAGCAATGCTGAATAACAGTCTACACTGCGTCACTAGATCCTTATACAGGGGTATAATGAGACCTCACTGTACAGGAGAGACCGGAGCGAGGAGCAGGGGCCTGATCACAAGAGCTGACAATCTGAGGAAACAGCAATGCTGAATAACAGTCTACACTGCGTCACTAGAGCCTTATACAGGGGTATAATGAGGCCTCACTGTACAGGAGAGACCGGAGCGAGGAGCAGAGGCCTGATCACAACAGCTGACAATCTGAGGAGACAGCAATGCTGAATAACAGTCTACACTGCGTCACTAGATCCTTATACAGGGGTATAATGAGACCTCACTGTACAGGAGAGACCGGAGCGAGGAGCAGAGGCCTGATCACAAGAGCTGACAATCTGAGGACACAGCAATGCTGAATAACAGTCTACACTGCGTCACTAGATCGTTATATAGGTGGAGAATGAGGCCCTCAATTTACAGGCAAAGACCTGGAACGAGGACTGTGGAAAATGGATTAATATTAAAAAAAGAGCCGTTAAAAGAGCCGAATCGCCAAAAAGAGCAGAACTTCCCATCACTACAGCAAGTGCTAACGATGACTTGGTAATCTAGCCCAGATTTTATAGGGGAAAATAGTGGCTAACCGAGCACAGCTGAATGAATGTAGGAGCTTTCCAATATTGCTGATTAACCCCTGTTCTGCTGGAAGAAATAAACACGTTTAATTCACTGAAGAGCTTCTTCTCACCAGACGCTGCGGTCTTCTGGCTCCGCTCCGTTGCAGTAACCCTTTGACGCACACTTTCCTTCTTGCACAATTCCATACTTTCTTTTCTATATATTCTTGCACAATTCTTTCTTATGTATACATTTCATTCAGGATTATTTCCCTGGTTTGCGTTTCCTTCTTTGACTTTGTTCTTAATTGTAGTCTGTACTTTGGGTTTTCTAAAGTGCGCTTATTGTTTTATTTTCTGAGGTTCTCCTTCCTGATTTCTCATTTTATCTTCATCTGATAAACATTGTGGTCAAACCAACTCCCCCTGACAAAGCTACAGTTAGGTCCACATATATTTGGACAGAGAACATTTTTCTAATTTTGGTTCTAGACATTACCACAATGAATTTTAAACAAAACAATTCAGATGCAGTTGAAGTTCAGACTTTCCGCTTTCATTTGAGGGTCTCCACATTAACATTGGAGGAAGGGTTTAGGAGTTTCAGCTCCTTAACATGGCCCAACCTGTTTTTAAAGGGACCAAAAGTAATTGGACAGATTAAATAATTGTAAATAAAATGTTCATTTCTAGTACTTGGCTGAAAACCCTTTGTTGGCAATGACTGCCTGAAGTCTTGAACTCATGGACATCACCAGACGCTGTGTTTCCTCCTTTTTGAATCATAGAATGGTAGAGTTGGAAGGGACCTCCTGGGCCATCTGGTCCAACCCCCTGCTCAAAGCAGGATTCGCTAAATCATCCCAGTCAGATGTCTGTCCAGCCTCTGTTTGAAGACTTCCATTGAAGGAGAACTCACTTCTCGTGGCAGCCTGTTCCACTCATTGATCACTCTAACTGTCAAAAAGTTTTTTCTAATATCTAATCTGTGTCTCCTCCCATTCAGTTTCATCCCATTGCTTCTAGTCTTTCCTTGTGCAAATGAGAATAAAGTTGATCCTTCTACAATGTGACAGCCCTTTAGATATTTGTAGACAGCTATTAAGTCTCCTCTCAGTCTTCTCTTTTGCAAACTAAACATTCCCAAATCCTGCAACCTTTCCTCATAAGACAGGGTTTGCAGACCGGTCACCATTCTGGTCGCTCTTTTCTGAACTTGCTCCAGTTTGTTGATGTCTTTTTTAAAATGTGGTGCCCAAAACTGGACACAAAATTCCAGATGAGGTCTGACCAAAGAGGAGTAGAGGGCAATAATGACTTCACGTGATCTAGACTGTATGCTTCTGTTAATACATCCTAGAATTGCATTTGCCTTTTTTGCTGCTGCATCACACTGTTGACTCATATTCAGTCTGTGATCTATTAGTATACCCAAGTCTTTTTCACATGTGCTGTCACTTAGCCCTATTCCTCCCATTCTATATATGCTTTTTCCATTTTTATTGCCCAGATGTAGTACTTTGCATTTCTCCCTGTTAAAAACCATTCTGTTTGTTGCTGCCCACTTCTCCAGTTTATTTAAATCTTTTTGAATCCTCTCTCTCTCTTCTCTAGTATTAGCTATCCCTCCTAGCTTTGTGTCATCAGCAAATTTAATCAGTTTACCCTCAATTCCTTCATCTAAATCGTTGATAAAGATGTTGAACAATACAGGGCCCAGGACAGAGCCCTGTGGTACCCCACTTGAGACATTCTTCCAACTGGATGTGCAGCCATTTACGACCACTCTTTGGGTCCGATCACTAAGCCAGTTATGAATCCACCTAACAGTTGCCTTGTCCATTCCATACTTAATCATTTTTTCAATAAGGATTGTATGAGAGACTTTGTCAAATGCTTTGCTGGTCAAGATATACTATATCTACAGCATTTCATTGATCCACCCAATCAGTGATACCGTCATAGAAGGAAATTAAGTTAGTCTGACATGACTTATTAGTTACAAACCCATGCTGACTCTGTTTAATCACTTCATTCTTATCCAGGTATTGACATACATGTTGTTTAATAATTTGTTCAAACATCTTTCCTGGTATAGAAGTCAGACTCACCGGCCTATAGTTGCCTGGGTCCACCTTCTTCCCCTTTTTGAAGATAGGAACAACATTTGCTCTTCTCCAGTCTTCTGGCACTTCTCCTGTTCTCCAAGAATTTTCAAAGATTATAGAGAGGGGTTCAAAAATTTCTTCTGCTATCTCCTTCAGTACTCTGGGGTGTAATTCATCTGGACCTGGAGACTTGAATTCATTTAGGCTAGCTAAGTGTTTCCTCACTATCTTTCTGTTTATAGATATCCTGGATTCTTCTATTCCCTTAATAGGACAGTGAATAACAGTTGATGTTACATTTCGTTTCTGAGAGAAAACAGATGCAAAAAAGGAATTTGATGCTCTGCCAGGCCTTCACTCCGGTGGTTTTCAGTTGCTGTTTGTTTGTGGGCCTTTCTGTGTGAAGTTTAGTCTTTAAGAAGTGAAATGCATACTGAATTGGGTTGAGATCAGGTGACTGACTTGGCCATTCCAGAATATTCCACTTCTTTGCTTTAATAAACTCCTGGGTTGCTTTGGCTTTATGTTTTGGGTCATTGTCCATCTGTAGCATGAAACGACGACCAATCAGCTTGGCTGCATTTGGCTGGATCTGAGCACACAGTATGGCTCTGAATACCTCAGAATTCATTCGGCTGCTTCTGTCCTGTGTCACATCATCAATAAACACTAGTGACCCAGTGCCACTGGCAGCCATGCATGCCCAAGCCATCACACTGCCTCCGCCGTGTCTTACAGATGATGTGGTATGCTTTGGATCATGAGCTGTACCACGCCTTCGCCATACTCTTCTCTTTTCATCATTCTGGTAGAGGTTGATCTTGGTTTCATCTGTCCAAAGAATGTTCTTCCAGAACTGTGCTGGCTTTTTTAGATTTTTTTTAGCAAAGTCCAGTCTAGCCTTGTGATTCTTGATGCTTATGAGTGGCTTGCACCGTGCAGTGACCCCTCTGTATTTACTTTCATGCAGTCTTCTCTTTATGGTAGATTTGGATATTGATACGCCGACCTCCTGGAGAGTGTTGGTCACTTGGTTGGCTGTTGTGAAGGGTTTTCTCTTCACCATGGAGATTATTCTGCGATCATCCACCACTGTTGTCTTCCGTGGGCGCCCAGGTCTTTTTGCATTGATGAGTTCACCAGTGCTTTCTTTCTTTCTCAGGATGTACCAAACTGTAGATTTTGCCACTCCTAATGTTGTAGCAATTCCTCGGATGGGTTTTTTCTGTTTTTGCAGCTTAAGGATGGCTTGTTTCACCTGCATGGAGAGCTCCTTTGACCGAATTTTTCCTTCACAGCAAAACCTTCCAAATGCAAGCACCACACCACAGATCAACTCCAGGCCTTCTATCTGCTTAATGGAGAATGACATAACGAAGGGATTGCCCACACCTGTCCATGAAATAGCCTTAGAGCCAATTGTCCAATTACTTTTGGTCCCTTTAAAACCAGGGTGGCACATGTTAAGGAGCTGAAACTCCTAAACCCTTCATCCAATGTTAATGTGGATACCCTCAAATGAAAGCTGAAAGTCTGAACTTCAACTGCATCTGAACTGTTTTGTTTAAAATTCATTGTGGTAATGTCTACAACAAAAATTAGAAAAATGTTGTCTCTGTCCAAATATATATGGACCCAACTGTACGTGATTAGTGCGAGTATATTTGTTTCTTTCCATCCATATTGAGCCCTCGCGGGCAGGGTCCTCTCTCATCCCCTGTAGATTGTGAGCCCTCGCGGGCAGGGTCCTCTCTCATCCCCTGTAGACTGTGAGCCCTCGCGGGCAGGGTCCTCTCTCATCCCCTGTAGACTGTGAGCCCTCGCGGGCAGCGTCCTCTCTCATCCCCTGTAGATTGTGAGCCCTCGCGGGCAGGGTCCTCTCTCATCCCCTGTAGACTGTGAGCCCTCGCGGGCAGGGTCCTCTCTCATCCCCTGTAGACTGTGAGCCCTCGCGGGCAGCGTCCTCGCTCATCCTGGACCAGTCGTGACTTGTATTGTGTAAGATTACTGTACTTGTATGTATTATGTATACCCCTCCTCACATGTAAAGCGCCATGGAATAAATGGCGCTATAGTAATAATATTACTGTACAGCGAAGTGCCTCCTATTGCTTATGTGTATTGGAGGGACTGCTGACAGGGACCCCAGACCACCAGGACAGCTTCATGTTGTACTGTGATACTCTATCCCTTTTTCACTGTTTTTCCTTGTTCACGGAGCATCTCCTTGCACCACATGTCATGATCCTCCGCTCAGAGTGTCTGGGACTCAGTGATGGATAACTCTGTCATACTATCCTGTACAGGGCTGGGACGTGCTGAGCTGTCGGTGCTTTGATTGACAGCTTGGTTGACCTGAGACTGGGAGGTGCAGATTTCCACAGGTGCTCCGTTCTTGGTAATTGCCCTGCTACTTATGTGAGCTGTCTGATCCAGATCACTGCCAGTCAGAAGCTTGTTCTAAGCCTGTGCTCTTCTGATCTTCTGCTGCTGACCTTTGGACCGTGTTGTTATTGCCCCTTTGTTTCTGATCTGCTGCTGACCTTTAGACCCTGTTCTGACTACCCATTTCTTATTGCACCTTTGTATCTAATCTTCTGTTGCTGACCTTTGGACCATGTTCAGACTATCCGTTTGTTATTGCCTCTTTGCTTCTGATCTTCTGTTGCTGACCTTTGGACCGTGTTGTTTGTTATTGCCCCTTTGCTTCTGATCTTCTGTTGCTTACCTTTGGACTGTGTTCAGATTATCCGTTTGTTATTGCCTCTTTGCTTCTGATCTTCTGCTGCTGACTTTTGGACAGTGTTCTGACTACCTGTTATTGCCCCTTTGCATCTGATCGTCTGTTGCTGACCTTTGGACAGTGTTGACTACCCATTTGTTACTGCCTCTTTGCTTCTGTTGCTGACCTTTGGACCGTGTTCTGTTTGTTATTGCCCCTTTGCATCTGATCTTCAGTTGCTGACCTTTTGACCGTGTTCTGACTACCCATTTGTTATTACCCCTTTGTTTCTGATCTTCTGCTGCTGATCTTTGGACCGTGTCCTGACTACCCGCTTATTTCCCCTTTGCTTATCCACTATTTCTCTGGTATTCTGACCCTGGAATGTGACCTGACTTACGACTTTGTATTTTCCCTTGGTTTACTACGTGCTCTTTTGGTATTGACCCCAAAATGTCTGACTTCTGACTCACGGCCTGTCTGTGAGTTGTGAATAGCATCACACCACATCTCTTCTTCACATCTGACTAAACAGAGTCACCCACCAGTTTCTTAACTAAATATGAAGTATTAATATTCCGTGCAATAACACTTCATGCCTTTTAGTGTTCCTTATTGGCTTTTGTTCGTCTCTTTCTTTAGGTTTTTTGCCTCAGTTATTTGTAAAATTGGAAATTTGGCAAAAGAAAATTGCACTCATGGAAGTGAAATAATTTTCCCTTTCTGACCGGCTCTGCGCAGCGGCCACGCACATGGGGAAGCGTTGGCTCTGCAGGAGTCGAGAGTGGTCACCTGGGCAGACCTGCAGTCGGCAAATGCCCACTGTGTCAAAGCTTCACCGATTGGGGAGCACAGATTTTACTTGTAAAACACCAACTTTGCAGTGCCAAAAATTTCTGGACATCTTTGGAAAAAAACTTTTCGTTTTCTTTTTAAGAAAATTTTACTGGACGTTCAAAGAGTTTTGGTTGGATAATTTTGAATAATTTTGCCCTTTCTCACAATCCTGATGAGGGAACTAACGGGAAAATTCACCCCAGAAGCCGTCAAAATAACATTTAATTTCACCCAAAATTGGAAAGTAGGGGGGAGTCCGATGTATCAGAAAATTGCTGCACAAAGTGCGATTAAGTTTGGTGTTGAAGAAATGTTGAATTTTGTGCCCAGGCCTGGCAGGGCGGCACACATTTCTTTCCCAAAAGGCTGCACAACCCAGGTGGTCCGGCATCAGTTGTGGTGACGATGGATGTATGGGGGCACAATTTCCATGTAATTGGACAAGTGATCGCTTGTTTCTCGGGCACAGCTGACGACACAATGGACGTAGAGGTGTATGGAAAGCAGCAGGTGAGGATGATGATGGGGCTCAGGAGAAGACGCTGCTGGTGGGTGCAGTTACCAGGTACAGGACAGCTGGGGCCGGGCTCATCTTGCTTTCTTCAGGTGACAAGGCTTCATCTGCTGTTCTTCTTATTCACCATGTGGCAGGATATACCATCATACAGCACAGTCTGCACAATGCAAAAGATCAGGGAAAGAATCAGCACGTATGACTCGCCAGCACTGCGACCAGACCTTGTAGAGCCTCCACCAACAGCAGTCAGCACATCACCAGCTCCACAGCCGGCCACAGAACAGGCAGATTACAGCCACACCTCGCCCACGCTGTGTATTGTCAAAGTCACGAACCTCCTCCTACATGACCACCGCCCATCTGGCCTACCGTCATCCTCAGCCATGATTCGGCTAACCCTTGCCTCAATGTGGTAAAACGACCTGAACTCTATGCCCCTCCACCTCCCGCCGGTTACCCTCCCTAATATTTTGTCTGGATCATAGGGGTCTGGACCTAATACCATACAGTAACACAGCACATGGACCGCCCCGTGACGCCGTCACCACATATTTATTCCAGCCGCAGCCGATAGAAAAGAACCTAAAATCTGCACCGCAAAGAATAAATTGTCAGAAGCCCCCGAGGCTGTAAACAATTCCTGGCTGTGAGGAGCCGCAGGATCGATGACCACAACCCTCAGCATCCTTCACTCCTATTAGATAAAATATACATAAAAGAAATAAAAGTGTCATCTTTCTGATTCATAAAACAGACCCTGCAAGCCGGGACTCCATTACGCTCTGTCCGCAGCTGCACCCACCACAAGGAAAGTGTCCATGATTGCAGGCCGCACCGAAAAAAAATGGAACGGAGAACGTGGAAATTATAGTGTGGCAAAGGGACGATGATTCCCCGACGTCTCCCCGTCAGAGCAGGTCAGCGTCATCATCCGCTCTCCATCAGGGTGAGGATGTGCTCAGCAAACTCCTGGACTGCGCCGAACCCCCCGCCATTTGTGCAGGAGAAGCTGTCCGTCATCTTGGCAGCGGTCGATGCGTCTGCTGGGACTGCACAAGTGCCGGCGAGCTTCAGGCACTCCACATCAGAACTGCTGCATCCTGCCGGGGACAGAAATGGACGAGTGTTACTGTGGGGCAAGGGAGCTGTGCATGGGTCACTGTGGGGTGGTAGGGACTGAAATGAGCGAGCGCTACTGCGGGAAAAGGGAGGGAAATGAGCGAGCGCTACTGCAGGAAAGGGGAGGGAACCGAGTGAGCGCTACTGCGGGAAAAAGAAGGGTGAGTGTCCCAGCGGGGAGAGGGAGGGAAACAGGCGAGTGTATTCTCTGCCTGTCACACTACAACTCCCAGCATGAACTGAAGAAGCTCAAAAAGAATGTTACAGTAATGAAAATTTGGATTAGTCTTTTTTTTTGTCAACAAGAATTCAGAGAATTGCTGGGATAAAATTCACCTGTGACTGTCAGAGCATGTTGGGTGTTGTAGTCCCTTACCAGGTGGAGAGCCACAATACGAAAAGGTGTGGAAGCCCATAACGAGAACTCATCCCTCATTATAGAAGCCCCTCCCCTTTCATAAGAGCTCCTCCTAATTGCAGAAGCCCCTCCCTTTACAACAGCGCCTCCACTTCAGAACACTCTCCCCAACACAAGGACTCCTCCCCTTCAGAAGCCCCTCCTCCTCTCACCCATGTAGGCGGTCTCGCTTAGGGACAGCCTCATCTCTCTTGTCCATCGCTGCAGAGCTTCCCTCTTGTCTGTGATGTTCACCTCGATCTTACACGGCAACTTCAGTGCAGAAATCAGAGAGGTGACGATCATCCTCTCCGAGATAAGCAGGACCTGAGGGCGGGAATGATGAGGAACAATCAGAGGGGAGGAGCGAGGGTCCGCCGAGTCAGTCGGAAGAGCGATGGTCCCCCACCCAGCAAGTCGAAAGAGCGATAGTCCCCCCCAGCCAGTCGGAAAATTGATGGTCCCCCCTTCAGCCAGTCGGAAGAGCGATAGTCCCCCCCCAGCCAGTCGTAAGAGCGATAGTCCCCCCCCCAGCCAGTCGTAACAGCGATAGTCCCCCCCCAGCCAGTCGTAACAGCGATAGTCCCCCCCCAGCCAGTCGTAAGAGCGATGGTCCGCCCAGACAGTCGTAAGAGCGATGGTCCGCCCAGCCAGTCGTAAGAGCGATGGTCCGCCCAGCCAGTCGTAAGAGCGATGGTCCGCCCAGCCAGTCGTAAGAGCGATGGTCCGCCCAGCCAGTCGTAAGAGCGATGGTCCGCCCAGCCAGTAGTAAGAGCGATGGTCCGCCCAGCCAGTCGGAAAGAGGGGTCGAGTGATCGTCAGCCCAGTGAGTCGGATGTGGGAGGAACGATGGTCAGCCCTTCACTCACTGTGACTCCGCGATCCAGCAGTTTCCGGATCCCGTCCAGATCCCGCAGACTGTAAGAGATCATCTCCTGCTCCTGGCTGAGGTAGACGCGGCCGTCAGTGAGGCAGCCATCTATGTTACAGATCAACAGCTTCACCACGGTGGGCGCTGCCTTACCGAAATAGCCGTACCTGTGAGCCAGACATGGTGAAGTGTTACCTTACATCACCAGCAGGGGCAGCATTGCACACAGCATTCGCCAAGTTGCAGGAGGCATCGTCCCATCTCACCTTTTAACCCTTTGCTCTGCAATGGGCCAGTCCAGGTCGACGTCGATGTCTGTGCTGTGCTCCGGCTTCATCTCGTAGTACGCCATCCTCCCGCCCTGCAAATAAACAACAACTGAAAACACCGCCAACAGCACCGCCATGACATCACCAGCCGGTCACAGCGAAAACACACCCGCAGGAGGGGCTGCGGGGGGAGGGGAACGCCACACCTGCAGGAGTGGCCGCGAGGGGACAACACACCTGTAGGAGAGGCCGCGGTGGGAGGGGAACAACACACCTGCAGGAGGGGCCGCGGGGGGGCAACACACCTGCAGGAGGGGCCGCGGGGGGAGGGGAACACCACACCTGCAGGAGGGGCCGCAGAGGAGGGGAATAATACACCCGCAGGAGGAGCCGCGGGGGAGGGGAACAACACACCGGCAGGAGGCTCTGTGGAGGAGGGGAACAACACACCCGCAGGAGGGGACGCGGGGAAACACACACCTGCAGAAGGCGCCATGGAGGAGGGGAACAACACCCCCGCAGGAGGCGCCATGGAGGAGGGGAACAACACACCCGCAAGAGGGGACGCGGGGGGGAACAACACACCCGCGGGAGGTGCCATGGAGGAGGGGAACAACACATCTGCAGGAGGGGACGTGGGGGAAGGGGAACAACACACCTGCAGGAGTGGCCGCGGGGAAAGGGAAAAACACACCTGCAGGAGTGGCAGCGGGGAAAAACACACCTGCAGGAGTGGCCGTGGGGGAAGGGAACAACACACCTGCAGGAGTGGCCACGGGGGAAGGGAACAACACACCTGCAGGAGGGGCCGCGGGGGAAGGGAACAACACACCTGCAGGAGGGGCCGCGGGGGAGGGGAACAACACACCCGCAGGACTGGAATGACACACCTGCAGGAGGCCGCGGATGATCAGCTCTTTGGTGGCAAAGTAGAAGGATCCATTCTCGTAGAGCTCCCCCCTCCAGTCCTGGCGACGCGGTCGGCGCTCCGGGATCAGGTTCTCTGGTACAGTGACCTCACCTGGTGGAATAAAATCAGGGTCACTGGTAAGAACAGCCAGAATCAGGATGCTGGGACTTGTAGTTCAGCAGTCATGCACACCCACTCCTGTCAGTGGCTGGCGAGAGCAATGACGACTTTCTCGCCTGCTCACCTGGCGCCTTCACTTCTCGCCAGCGGAATAGGTGATGGCGGACGACCGAAAAGACCGAGTCGTAGCCTTGAGTGCAGATCATATCCACCACCTTGATGAGGTCTGTGGGGTGAAGGCATGGAGAGGTGGCCTGGATGTTCCCCACAACGTCCACCTCTGTAAAAAGGGAAGAGCGTGAGAGACCGAGCCCGGGGTACAGGACCCACGTGGCCACGTGGGGGGACACGACCACTCGGAAACAGGAAGCCTCCACTCATCACCAGAATGTGGCGGGTCCCAGTGGTCCACAATGACAACGCTGACATCTGACCTGGGTGATGCTGCAGGAACTCCTGGATGGTCTCCAGGGAGGAGGTCGTGTCCTTAGACACCTCCGCACTCCTCCGATGAACATGTGCCCCGTAATCATGCGCCACCTTCTCAATCTCATCATTGTCTGTAGAAACCCAGACGCTGAAAGAAAAGGAAAATTGTGAGAACCCAGAAATCCGGAGACAGAGAGAAACAAGAGAGCGACGGAACAGAGAGAGAAGAGAGCAAGAGAACAGGGAGAGAGAGCAGAGAGTGACTGAACAGAGAGAGAAGAGAGCTGAGGAACAGGGAGTGAGAAGAGAGTGGGGAAACGGGGAAAGAAGAGAGCGACAGAACAGAGAGAAGAGAGCTATGGAACGGGGAGCGAGAGAGAAGAGAGCAGGGGAACGGGGAGTGAGGAGAGCGGGGGAATGAGGAGAAAGAAGAGAGCGGGGGGAACGGGGAGAGAGAAGAGAGCGGGGGGAACGGAGAGAGACAAGAGAGCGAGGGAACGGGGAGAGAGAAGAGAGCGAGGGAACGGGGAGAGAGAAGAAAGCTATGGAATGGGGAGAGAGAGAAGAGAGTGACTGAACAGAGAAGGAAGAGAGCTGAGGAACAGGGAAGCGAGAAGAGAGTGGGGGAACGGGGAAAGAGAAGAGAGCCACAGAACAGAGAGAGAGAAGAGCTATGGAACGGGGAGCGAGAGAGTAGAGAGCGGGGGGAACGGGGAGCGAGAAGAGAGCGGGGGGAGCGAGAAGAGAGCGGGGGGAGCGAGAAGAGAGCGGGGGGAGCGAGAAGAGAGCGGGGGGAGCGAGAAGAGAGCGGGGGGAGCGAGAAGAGAGCGGGGGGAGCGAGAAGAGAGCGGGGGGAACGAGAAGAGAGCGGGGGAGCGAGAAGAGAGCGGGGGAGCGAGAAGAGAGCGGGGGAGCGAGAAGAGAGCGGGGGAGCGAGAAGAGAGCGGGGGAGCGAGAAGAGAGCGGGGGAGCGAGAAGAGAGCGGGGGAGCGAGAAGAGAGCGGGGGAGCGAGAAGAGAGCGGGGGAGCGAGAAGAGAGCGGGGGAGCGAGAAGAGAGCGGGGGAGCGAGAAGAGAGCGGGGGAGCGGGAAGAGAGCGGGGGAGCGGGAAGAGAGCGGGGGAGCGGGAAGAGAGCGGGGGAGCGGGAAGAGAGCGGGGGAGCGGGAAGAGAGCGGGGGAGCGGGAAGAGAGCGGGGGAACGGGAAGAGAGCGGGGGAACGGGAAGAGAGCGGGGGAACGGGAAGAGAGCGGGGGAACGGGAAGAGAGCGGGGGAACGGGAAGAGAGCGGGGGAACGGGAAGAGAGCGGGGGAACGGGAAGAGAGCGGGGAGCGAGAAGAGAGCGGGGGGAACGTGGAGCGAGAAGAGAGCGGGGGGAACGGGGAGCGAGAAGAGAGCGGGGGAACGTGGAGCGAGAAGAGAGCGGGGGAACGTGGAGCGAGAAGAGAGCGGGGGAACGTGGAGCGAGAAGAGAGCGGGGGAACGTGGAGCGAGAAGAGAGCGGGGGAACGTGGAGCGAGAAGAGAGCGGGGGAACGTGGAGCGAGAAGAGAGCGGGGGAACGTGGAGCGAGAAGAGAGCGGGGGAACGTGGAGCGAGAAGAGAGCGGGGGAACGTGGAGCGAGAAGAGAGCGGGGGAACGTGGAGCGAGAAGAGAGCGGGGGAACGTGGAGCGAGAAGAGAGCGGGGGAACGTGGAGCGAGAAGAGAGCGGGGGAACGGGGAGCGAGAAGAGAGCGGGGGAACGGGGAGCGAGAAGAGAGCGGGGGAACGGGGAGCGAGAAGAGAGCGGGGGAACGGGGAGCGAGAAGAGAGCGGGGGAACGGGGAGCGAGAAGAGAGCGGGGGAACGGGGAGCGAGAAGAGAGCGGGGGAACGGGGAGCGAGAAGAGAGCGGGGGAACGGGGAGCGAGAAGAGAGCGGGGGAACGGGGAGCGAGAAGAGAGCGGGGGAACGGGGAGCGAGAAGAGAGCGGGGGAACGGGGAGCGAGAAGAGAGCGGGGGAACGGGGAGCGAGAAGAGAGCGGGGGAACGGGGAGCGAGAAGAGAGCGGGGGAACGGGGAGCGAGAAGAGAGCGGGGGAACGGGGAGCGAGAAGAGAGCGGGGGAACGGGGAGCGAGAAGAGAGCGGGGGAACGGGGAGCGAGAAGAGAGCGGGGGAACGGGGAGCGAGAAGAGAGCGGGGGAACGGGGAGCGAGAAGAGAGCGGGGGAACGGGGAGCGAGAAGAGAGCGGGGGAACGGGGAGCGAGAAGAGAGCGGGGGAACGGGGAGCGAGAAGAGAGCGGGGGAACGGGGAGCGAGAAGAGAGCGGGGGAACGGGGAGCGAGAAGAGAGCGGGGGAACGGGGAGCGAGAAGAGAGCGGGGGAACGGGGAGCGAGAAGAGAGCGGGGGAACGGGGAGCGAGAAGAGAGCGGGGGAACGGGGAGCGAGAAGAGAGCGGGGGAACGGGGAGCGAGAAGAGAGCGGGGGAACGGGGAGCGAGAAGAGAGCGGGGGAACGGGGAGCGAGAAGAGAGCGGGGGAACGGGGAGCGAGAAGAGAGCGGGGGAACGGGGAGCGAGAAGAGAGCGGGGGAACGGGGAGCGAGAAGAGAGCGGGGGAACGGGGAGCGAGAAGAGAGCGGGGGAACGGGGAGCGAGAAGAGAGCGGGGGAACGGGGAGCGAGAAGAGAGCGGGGGAACGGGGAGCGAGAAGAGAGCGGGGGAACGGGGAGCGAGAAGAGAGCGGGGGAACGGGGAGCGAGAAGAGAGCGGGGGAACGGGGAGCGAGAAGAGAGCGGGGGAACGGGGAGCGAGAAGAGAGCGGGGGAACGGGGAGCGAGAAGAGAGCGGGGGAACGGGGAGCGAGAAGAGAGCGGGGGAACGGGGAGCGAGAAGAGAGCGGGGGAACGGGGAGCGAGAAGAGAGCGGGGGAACGGGGAGCGAGAAGAGAGCGGGGGAACGGGGAGCGAGAAGAGAGCGGGGGAACGGGGAGCGAGAAGAGAGCGGGGGAACGGGGAGCGAGAAGAGAGCGGGGGAACGGGGAGCGAGAAGAGAGCGGGGGAACGGGGAGCGAGAAGAGAGCGGGGGAACGGGGAGCGAGAAGAGAGCGGGGGAACGGGGAGCGAGAAGAGAGCGGGGGAACGGGGAGCGAGAAGAGAGCGGGGGAACGGGGAGCGAGAAGAGAGCGGGGGAACGGGGAGCGAGAAGAGAGCGGGGGAACGGGGAGCGAGAAGAGAGCGGGGGAACGGGGAGCGAGAAGAGAGCGGGGGAACGGGGAGCGAGAAGAGAGCGGGGGAACGGGGAGCGAGAAGAGAGCGGGGGAACGGGGAGCGAGAAGAGAGCGGGGGAACGGGGAGCGAGAAGAGAGCGGGGGAACGGGGAGCGAGAAGAGAGCGGGGGAACGGGGAGCGAGAAGAGAGCGGGGGAACGGGGAGCGAGAAGAGAGCGGGGGAACGGGAAGCGAGAAGAGAGCGGGGGAACGGGAAGCGAGAAGAGAGCGGGGGAACGGGGAGATTGAAGAGAGCGGGGGAACGGGGAGATTGAAGAGAGCGGGGGAACGGGGAGATTGAAGAGAGCGACGGAACGGGGAGATTGAAGAGAGCGACGGAACGGGGAGATTGAAGAGAGCGACGGAACGGGGAGATTGAAGAGAGCGACGGAACGGGGAGATTGAAGAGAGCGACGGAACAGGAAGAGATTGACTGGCCAGGGAGAAAGAGAGCGATGGCTCCCCCACTGCAGCGTGGGAGCGGTGTCTCTATGGTTACGGGTCGCGATGTGGCGGACGAGGCAAATGGTGACAGGTCGCAGCGTGGGGGGAGCGGTGTCTCTATGGTGACCGGTTGCAGGGTAAGGGGCGGGGCCCATGGCGACAGGTCACAGTGTAGGGGGGTGGGGCCTATGGTGACGGGTCGCACTGTGGGTGGGTGTAATGTAAAATGTCTATAAAGTATGATGTTTCTAGAACCTTCTAGAAAACTCCCATTTCACACTACAGAGGACATTGTCCACTGTCAGCACTTCCCCCCTCCCTTACAACCCCCTCCTTTTGCCCCCCTTAGCAGCTGTCTGTGTGTGTGCTTTCTGCCGGCATCTGAAACCTGATACCGGGCATTTCCTCTCAAATCACAGCTGGGGGAAAGATCTCTGTTCTGGCCGAGGCTGGATGCCAGTATATGGGAAGTATTAAAACAAGTCATATTGCAAAAACCATACAACTCAGAGATTATAATAACCATATCACTGCGTAGGCAACAAAAGCAGCTTACCAATCTCTAATTTTCATAATCTTAATCCCTCCAGAAACTGAGATATGGATTGCTCCCAAACGGAGTGTCCTAAGTATGGCATGCTTGGTGTCTTCGGATTCTATTCGGTAAATCACAAACAATGATGCCCTATGTGTGCTGGTACGGGCTTTTCTCGTTTCGATATAGTTATTCTAAGTTTTGTAGCCAAATCCTAACTTGGAGAGAGAGAGGTTGGACCTCTCCAGACCGCCAATTTCGTGAGGTCACAGACCCTAGGCTATAGGTATTCCCTACCAAATTCCAGTCAGTTCAGCCAGAGAGACGTGCCGATGAGTGGGGACGTTTGGTTAAGCGCCCCTCCCCCAGCCACATGGTCTGTCTAAGGCTACTTTCACACATCAGTTTTTTGCCGTCAGGCAGGATCCGGCTATTCTTAGAAAAAACGGATCCGGCATAAATTTTGGAGAACTGTAGAAACGGATCCGTTTTTTTGCTGGATCCGTCTCTGTTCCTGGGGGCTGGCCAATTGGATCTGAGCATGCGCAGACTTAAAAAAAACGGATCCGGTGGCTGGATCCGTCTTTTTCTGGATCCGGCGCATTCCGGCGCCCATAGACTTTCATTGTAGCAAAAAGCTGGAAGCGCCGGATCCGGCGCTTCCGGCTTTTTCGCCGGAGACAAAAAACGTTACAGTAGCCGTTTTTTCCAGACGCCGGAATGAGACAAGTTGCCGGATCCGGCAAAAAACGGATGAAACGCAATGCCATCCGGCACGATCCGGCGCTAATGCAAGTCAATGGGGAAAAACTGGATCCGGCATTGCATTTTGCCGGATCCGGTTTTACAAAAAAAAGCCGGATCGCGCCTGAAGGCAAAAAACTGATGTGTGAAAGAGGCCTAATACCAACTACGCACATGTGAGTGTTACTTTCTGTTCTTTCATCCACGTTGATTTATATTTGTACATATGTAATGTCTCAATTTATTACAACTTTTGTATTTGTAATCACTGCCCGACTTTGGGGAATAAATCGTAAAATTATTAGTTTGACTCCATGCTCTAAGAAACGAACTATGCGCCTTTTTTTAGATAATGGCTACTAATTTGGGGTTTTCCGCAGACCCTCTTAATTAACTCTTTGATTAAGTAAAGCGTGGCTGGTGGCAGCGTGGTGTGCGCGGCTGGCGAGGCTAGCTGGCAGTACAGAAGGGTCTTATATTGCTGAATGAGTGGTTGAGGCCACAGCATTGATAATTCCCTTACTGCCATAGTCTAGTTGCCCGTGCACAACAAGCAGCCCGTCTGGCGACTAATTATCCTAGGTGCAGTTCCCTGACTGACCTGAGGGTAAGGGGGGCACTGGAGAGCTGCGCGTTCCAAAGTGGAACTGAGAAGGTGGGATATACATAAATCCTCACAGTTCGTAGAAGGTTATAGCAGTGGTGGGGCATCCAAAATACCCCCCTGCGGTAAATTGTTAGAGCAAGATTAGCTTGCAGTGTATTTTTGTCACATGGTGCCAGTGGTGGGTTAACTAAGATAAGCCCCAACGGTGCCTGTGATAGCCGTGTGCCGGCAGTGCGTCACTTCCCTCCGCTGACAAACCCGTGTCGGTGGTGGGATCGTCACATATTGGTGGCAGCGGTGGGATGTTCGTCACAGTGAATGGGGGCGGTATCTCCCTGGTGACGGGTCGCACTGTAGTGGGCGGTATCTCCATGGTGACGGGTCGCACTGTAGTGTAGGGTGCGGTATCTCCATGGTGACGGGTCGCACTGTAGGGGGCGGTATCTCCATGGTGACGGGTCGCACTGCAGTGTAGGGGGCGGAGTCTCCATGGTGATGGGTCGCACTGTAGTGTAGGGGCGTTGTCTCCATGGTGACGGTTCGCAGTGTAGGGGCGTTGTCTCCATGGTGACGGGTCGCACTGTAGGAGGCGGTGCAGCCATGGTGACGGGTCGTACTGTAGTGTAGGGGGCGGTATCTCCA
Source organism: Dendrobates tinctorius (assembly GCF_039654945.1). NCBI lineage: Eukaryota > Metazoa > Chordata > Amphibia > Anura > Dendrobatidae > Dendrobates > Dendrobates tinctorius. The sequence continues at coordinate 811,049 of NW_027362010.1, read as the reverse complement.
TGGTGACGGGTCGCACTGTAGTGTAGGGGCGGTGTCTCCATGGTGACGAGTCGCACTGTAGTGTAGGGGCGGTGTCTCCATGGTGACGAGTCGCAGTGTAGGGGGCGGTGTCTCCATGGTGACGAGTAACACTGTAGGGGACGGTGCCGCTATGGTGACGGGTTGCACTGTAGTGTAGGGGGCGGTATCTCCATGGTGATGGGTCGCACTGTAGTGTAGGGGGCGGTGTCTCTACAATGACAGATCGCAGTGTAGGGGGCGCCGCCGCCATGGTGACGGGTCGCACCGTAGCGTAGGGGGCGGTGTCTCCAAGGTGACGGGTCGCACTGTAGCGTAGGGGGCGGTATCTCCATGGTGACAGGTCGCAGTGTAGTGTAGGGGCGGTGTCTCCATGGTGACGGGTCGTAGTGTAGTGTAGGGGCGGTGTCTCCATGGTGACGGGTCGCACTGTAGTGTAGGGGGCGCTGTCTCCATGGTGACGGGTCGCACTGTAGTGTAGGGGGCGCTGTCTCCATGGTGACGGGTCGCACTGTAGTGTAGGGGGCGCTGTCTCCATGGTGACGGGTCGCACTGTAGTGTAGGGGGCGCTGTCTCCATGGTGACGGGTCGCAATGTAGTGTAGGGGGCGCTGTCTCCATGGTGACGGGTCGCAATGTAGTGTAGGGGGCGCTGTCTCCATGGTGACGGGTCGCACTGTAGTGTAGGGGGCGCTGTCTCCATGGTGACGGGTCGCACTGTAGTGTAGGGGGCGGTGTCTCCATGGTGACGGGTCGCACTGTAGTGTAGGGGGCGGTGTCTCCATGGTGACGGGTCGCACTGTAGTGTAGGGGGAGGTGTCTCCATGGTGACGGGTCGCACTGTAGTGTAGGGGGCGGTGTCTCCATGGTGACGGGTCGCACTGTAGTGTAGGGGGCGGTGTCTCCATGGTGACGGGTCGCACTGTAGTGTAGGGGGCGGTGTCTCCATGGTGACGGGTCGCACTGTAGTGTAGGGGGCGGTGTCTCCATGGTGACGGGTCACACTGTAGTGTAGGGGGCGGTGTCTCCATGGTGACGGGTCACACTGTAGTGTAGGGGGCGGTGTCTCCATGGTGACGGGTCACACTGTAGTGTAGGGGCGCTGTCTCCATGGTGACGGGTCGCACTGTAGTGTAGGGGGCGGTGTCTCCATGGTGACGGGTCGCACTGTAGTGTAGGGGGCGGTGTCTCCATGGTGACGGGTCGCACTGTAGTGTAGGGGGCGGTGTCTCCATGGTGACGGGTCGCACTGTAGTGTAGGGGGCGGTGTCTCCATGGTGACGGGTCGCACTGTAGTGTAGGGGGCGGTGTCTCCATGGTGACGGGTCGCACTGTAGTGTAGGGGGCGGTGTCTCCATGGTGACGGGTCGCACTGTAGTGTAGGGGGCGGTGTCTCCATGGTGACGGGTCGCACTGTAGTGTAGGGGGCGGTGTCTCCATGGTGACGGGTCGCACTGTAGTGTAGGGGGCGGTGTCTCCATGGTGACGGGTCGCACTGTAGTGTAGGGGGCGGTGTCTCCATGGTGACGGGTCGCACTGTAGTGTAGGGGGCGGTGTCTCCATGGTGACGGGTCGCACTGTAGTGTAGGGGGCGGTGTCTCCATGGTGACGGGTCGCACTGTTGTGTAGGGGGCGGTGTCTCCATGGTGACGGGTCGCACTGTAGTGTAGGGGGCGGTGTCTCCATGGTGACGGGTCGCACTGTAGTGTAGGGGGCGGTGTCTCCATGGTGACGGGTCGCACTGTAGTGTAGGGGGCGGTGTCTCCATGGTGACGGGTCGCACTGTAGTGTAGGGGGCGGTGTCTCCATGGTGACGGGTCGCACTGTAGTGTAGGGGGCGGTGTCTCCATGGTGACGGGTCACACTGTAGTGTAGGGGGCGGTGTCTCCATGGTGACGGGTCGCACTGTAGTGTAGGGGGCGGTGTCTCCATGGTGACGGGTCGCACTGTAGTGTAGGGGGCGCTGTCTCCATGGTGACGGGTCGCACTGTAGTGTAGGGGGCGCTGTCTCCATGGTGACGGGTCGCACTGTAGTGTAGGGGGCGGTGTCTCCATGGTGACGGGTCGCACTGTAGTGTAGGGGGCGGTGTCTCCATGGTGACGGGTCGCACTGTAGTGTAGGGGGCGGTGTCTCCATGGTGACGGGTCGCACTGTGGTGTAGGGGAGGTGTCTCCATGGTGACGGGTCGCACTGTAGTGTAGGGGGCGGTGTCTCCATGGTGACGGGTCGCACTGTAGTGTAGGGGGCGGTGTCTCCATGGTGACGGGTCGCACTGTAGTGTAGGGGGCGGTGTCTCCATGGTGACGGGTCGCACTGTAGTGTAGGGGGCGGTGTCTCCATGGTGACGGGTCGCACTGTGGTGTAGGGGAGGTGTCTCCATGGTGACGGGTCGCACTGTAGTGTAGGGGGCGGTGTCTCCATGGTGACGGGTCGCACTGTAGTGTAGGGGGCGGTGTCTCCATGGTGACGGGTCACACTGTAGTGTAGGGGGCGGTGTCTCCATGGTGACGGGTCGCACTGTAGTGTAGGGGGCGGTGTCTCCATGGTGACGGGTCGCACTGTAGTGTAGGGGGCGCTGTCTCCATGGTGACGGGTCGCACTGTAGTGTAGGGGGCGGTGTCTCCATGGTGACGGGTCGCACTGTAGTGTAGGGGGCGCTGTCTCCATGGTGACGGGTCGCACTGTAGTGTAGGGGGCGGTGTCTCCATGGTGACGGGTCGCACTGTAGTGTAGGGGGCGGTGTCTCCATGGTGACGGGTCGCACTGTAGTGTAGGGGGCGGTGTCTCCATGGTGACGGGTCGCACTGTAGTGTAGGGGGCGGTGTCTCCATGGTGACGGGTCGCACTGTAGTGTAGGGGGCGGTGTCTCCATGGTGACGGGTCGCACTGTGGTGTAGGGGAGGTGTCTCCATGGTGACGGGTCGCACTGTAGTGTAGGGGGCGGTGTCTCCATGGTGACGGGTCGCACTGTAGTGTAGGGGGCGGTGTCTCCATGGTGACGGGTCACACTGTAGTGTAGGGGGCGGTGTCTCCATGGTGACGGGTCGCACTGTAGTGTAGGGGGCGGTGTCTCCATGGTGACGGGTCGCACTGTAGTGTAGGGGGCGCTGTCTCCATGGTGACGGGTCGCACTGTAGTGTAGGGGGCGGTGTCTCCATGGTGACGGGTCGCACTGTAGTGTAGGGGGCGGTGTCTCCATGGTGACGGGTCGCACTGTAGTGTAGGGGGCGGTGTCTCCATGGTGACGGGTCGCACTGTAGTGTAGGGGGCGGTGTCTCCATGGTGACGGGTCGCACTGTTGTGTAGGGGGCGGTGTCTCCATGGTGACGGGTCGCACTGTAGTGTAGGGGGCGGTGTCTCCATGGTGACGGGTCGCACTGTAGTGTAGGGGGCGGTGTCTCCATGGTGACGGGTCGCACTGTAGTGTAGGGGGCGGTGTCTCCATGGTGACGGGTCGCACTGTAGTGTAGGGGGCGGTGTCTCCATGGTGACGGGTCGCACTGTAGTGTAGGGGGCGGTGTCTCCATGGTGACGGGTCACACTGTAGTGTAGGGGGCGGTGTCTCCATGGTGACGGGTCGCACTGTAGTGTAGGGGGCGGTGTCTCCATGGTGACGGGTCGCACTGTAGTGTAGGGGGCGCTGTCTCCATGGTGACGGGTCGCACTGTAGTGTAGGGGGCGCTGTCTCCATGGTGACGGGTCGCACTGTAGTGTAGGGGGCGGTGTCTCCATGGTGACGGGTCGCACTGTAGTGTAGGGGGCGGTGTCTCCATGGTGACGGGTCGCACTGTAGTGTAGGGGGCGGTGTCTCCATGGTGACGGGTCGCACTGTGGTGTAGGGGAGGTGTCTCCATGGTGACGGGTCGCACTGTAGTGTAGGGGGCGGTGTCTCCATGGTGACGGGTCGCACTGTAGTGTAGGGGGCGGTGTCTCCATGGTGACGGGTCGCACTGTAGTGTAGGGGGCGGTGTCTCCATGGTGACGGGTCGCACTGTAGTGTAGGGGGCGGTGTCTCCATGGTGACGGGTCGCACTGTGGTGTAGGGGAGGTGTCTCCATGGTGACGGGTCGCACTGTAGTGTAGGGGGCGGTGTCTCCATGGTGACGGGTCGCACTGTAGTGTAGGGGGCGGTGTCTCCATGGTGACGGGTCACACTGTAGTGTAGGGGGCGGTGTCTCCATGGTGACGGGTCGCACTGTAGTGTAGGGGGCGGTGTCTCCATGGTGACGGGTCGCACTGTAGTGTAGGGGGCGCTGTCTCCATGGTGACGGGTCGCACTGTAGTGTAGGGGGCGGTGTCTCCATGGTGACGGGTCGCACTGTAGTGTAGGGGGCGCTGTCTCCATGGTGACGGGTCGCACTGTAGTGTAGGGGGCGGTGTCTCCATGGTGACGGGTCGCACTGTAGTGTAGGGGGCGGTGTCTCCATGGTGACGGGTCGCACTGTAGTGTAGGGGGCGCTGTCTCCATGGTCACCTGTGGAAGGCTCCGCTGTCCAGCGCCGCCCGCAGCACCCAGCCTATCAGCGGCTTCCCCGCCAACTTCTTGATGTTCTTCAGCGGAATCCCCTTGCTGCCGCCCCGGGCCAGGACCAGCGCCGCCACATGCCGCCGCCCGCGCTCCGCCGCCATCGTATCCGGGTCCTACGTGTCCGGACCGCCCACCTCCACCACGTGACCGTGCAAAGAGCGGAGCAGCCAATCACAGCGCAGCTCTGTACTGATCACATGATAGGAATCCTCCAGTCACAGCACGGGGGATCAGTCAATGGACTTCAGTGTCCGTTTCCCTTCATTGTCTGGAGCGTCTCCCCTCGGTGTCCGGAACGTCTCCCCTCGGTGTCCGGAGCGTCTCCCCTCGGTGTCCGGAGCGTCTCCCCTCGGTGTCCGGAGCGTCTCCCCTCGGTGTCCGGAGCGTCTCCCCTCGGTGTCCGGAGCGTCTCCCCTCGGTGTCCGGAGCGTCTCCCCTCGGTGTCCGGAACGTCTCCCCTCGGTGTCCGGAACGTCTCCCCTCGGTGTCCGGAGCGTCTCCCCTCGGTGTCCGGAGCGTCTCCCCTCGGTGTCCGGAGCGTCTCCCCTCGGTGTCCGGAACGTCTCCCCTCGGTGTCCGGAACGTCTCCCCTCGGTGTCCGGAGCGTCTCCCCTCGGTGTCCGGAGCGTCTCCCCTCGGTGTCCGGAGCGTCTCCCCTCGGTGTCCGTCTCCCCTCGGTGTCCGTCTCCCCTCGGTGTCCGTCTCCCCTCGGTGTCCGGAGCGTCTCCCCTCGGTGTCCGGCTCCCCTCGGTGTCCGGCTCCCCTCGGTGTCCGGAGCTGCTCCCCTCGGTGTCCGGTTCCTCTCGGTGTGTGGGTGGCTCCCCTCATTGTCTGGTTCCCGTCAGTGTCCGGGCAGTGCTGATGTCCCTCACAGACTGTTCTGCTGCTGACGGTTTCCCCTCTGCTGATGGTTTCCCCTGGTGCGGGCCAGTCTGTATACTGTGATGTTATCAGCTTTTCCTCGAGTATCCGGGGCTTATTCCCTTCACACCAGAGCTGGATGTAAACCTCACTGTGTCCGGGGAGTGATGGAAGAATACCTGTCACTCATGTGTAGTGTCCTGCGTGGCCCGTGTAATAAAAATCTCATTAGAAAAATGATGAAGGAAATTTGGGGAAACTGCGGCTGCGAGAGACGGTGAGAATGTAGAAGGGAGAGTGAATAACTTGTGACTGGATACAAGGAGTCCAGAAGGGGCGACGTCCAATCGCGTCTTCCTCCAGAACGTCTGTGGGACGTTTATTCATGTGTTACGTGGATCTTGTAATTGATGTCTGATCAGTAATTGGGTGATACTTGATGTCTCTGTGATCGGGTGATCAGTAATGGGGTGATATTTCATGGCTTTGTAATGAAATATGTATGACCAGCAGTAACTTAGCATCTGTTCTAGGCTGCAGCGCTTCACAAAGGTCCTGACCTATGTTATCCTGAGAAAAAGACAGTGGAGACATTTCACACCTTATGGGGCCTGTGAAGGGAGACACCAAATGGCAGCCTGACACTGTATATTTACTACGAGAGAGGAAATTTATACAAACAGTGTTCAGAGAAAAATAAGGTATTCATAGGTAGAAACACCATGATCCAGTCACAAACCAGCAATTAGAATATTCACATGAGAGGCTGGTCTAGAAATCTGATCTCCAGGTTAAATCTATAAATTAGGCATTTACACAGAGAAATCTGTTCACAGACTGAGGGGCAGCCGAGCTGGTGTGAGACATTCCATACCCCCCCCCCCTCAGGGAGCAGGATACCATACTGCAAAGTTTAGACATTTCTGTAAGTTTTCTCCCTTTTATTTTTATAACTGGTTTACATATTTGTATGTCACTTTTTATTTCCATATTTTTTATATCCTTTTTATTGTGAGCATTGCACCTTTTCTGTTAAAGCTTAAAACTTTAAGTTCGAACCTTGTATGCTCTAACGAATCCATAGCCTTAGGCTATGTGCACACGCTGCGGTTTTTGCTGCGGATCCGCTGCAGACAGTGTACATGTAAGTCTATGGGATTTACATTCTGCTGTGCACATGCTGCGGATTTTTAACTGCGGAAAAGCTGCGGTTTTGAATCCGCAGAAAGAATTGACATGTCACTTTTCTGCGGATTCTGCTGCGGTACCATCTCCTCCATTGTAGAGGTGATAAACCACAGGTCATTTTTGTGATGTACAATGTCTGTGAGGTATGGGGTTTTGTCCACAAAATATGATGTTTTCTGTTGTAACTTTCCAGAAAGATCCGGCAGATATGACAAACCAGGCTGCTAGCTCTGCAGCTTCATCCCTCCTCCCTTCACACACACACAGAGCAGTGCCACCCCCCCTCCTCTACAGCCTGTGTTCGCACTAGTAATAGGAGACCCCCGGCTGCTACAACCATTTGTTTCCTTCTCTCCTCTTCAGAGCGGGAAAAACTTCTTTGTTTGAAACGAATAAAACTATGAGAGACTATACCATAAGAACCAAATACCCTAGAGATATGAAAATCACATTTTTGTAATCCGGGCGGTCACAGCGTCGCTGCCATGGTTCTGGCGAAGCGTAATCCTTTCAGAACCTGAGATATGTGTTCCAGCTAAACGGTGTATCAGAACTACTGCATATTTGGTCTTGAATTATTGTACTCAACAAATCACAACCAATGATGCCCTATATGGGTCTGTGCGGGCTGCCCCCATGGAGTTATGATTAGTATAAGTTTTCTAGTGTAATTCTACATCCAAAAGAGAGAGGTGGGATTCACCCAGCATGCATCTCTCCGTGATGTCACATAGCAAGTCTATAAAGCATTTCCTGGACAAAACCAGAGCAGAACAGCTCAAGTCGTCGTGATAGAAAGACCCAGATGAGCGGAGAAGTGCAGCTCCGCCTCCACCCACCTTAGCCGCATGGTCTGCCTAAGGAACAATATGGAACTGTGAGTGTACTCTCTTTGTTTTCTCCACTTTTATTTTATACCTGTACTGTACACATTTTATGTCTCAATTTTATAGCAACTTTTATCTGTAATCACTGTCCTCTTTCGGAAAATAAATGAAATAATTATTTAGATCTGTCTCTATGCTCTAAGACTCGAACTATACGCCTTTGATAGATAATCGCTACTAATTCAAGGGGTTTACCACGGACCCTCTTAATTTAACACTGTGAATTAAGTAACCGTGACTGGTGGCAGCGCGTTGTGCACGGCTATCGTGGCTTGCTGGCAGTCTAGAAGGGTCTTATATTGCTGAATAAGGGTCTGCGGCACCAGCATTCATAATTCCCTTGCTGCAGAAGCCCAATTGCCGGTTCACAATAGGCAGCCCATCCGGCGACTAATTATCCTAGGTGCAGTTCCCTGACTGACCTGAGGGTAAGGGGGGCGCCGGAGAGCTGCGAGTTCCAAAGTGGAACTGAGAAAGTGGGATATACATAAATCCCCGCAGTACTTGGAAGATTGATAGCAGTGGTGGGGCATCCAAATTAAACTCCCCCTGCGGCAAATTGTAGAGCGAGATTAGCTTGCTGGATATTTTTGGTCACATGGTGCCAGTGGTGGGATAACTAAGATAAGCCCCACTGCGCCTGTGATAGCCGTGTGCCGGCATTGTGTCGCGCCCCTCCGTCCGCTGATACACCGGTGTCAGTGGTGGGATTGTGACATAGTGGTTGTGATGTACCATGTCTGCAAGATATGTTTTCTGTTGCAATGTGCTAACAAATCCTCCATCCTAGGACATTGTAAACTCTCAGTAGTAGGAATTCCTTCCCCCCAGGTTTTATCAACCCTGCCACTTCCTCTGGAAGAGCAGGAATGTTAATTAGCTAGACCATCTTCCTCACACCATTTGCCTTCTCTCCTCTTCAGAGCGGGAAAAACTTCTTTGTTTGAAACGAATAAAACTATGAGAGACTATACCATAAGAACCAAATACCCTAGAGATATGAAAATCATATTTTTGTAACCTGAGCGGTCCCAGCTTCGAGACCGCGTATGTTTCGAAGTTCTACCCTGTCCAGAACATGAGATAGGATTTGCGCCCAAATGGACGGTCATATCGCATAGATGTTTGATGTTTTCTTGATGGGCTCATTACGCTGGGAAACATGATACCACTGATGAGTCCATACCAGCTTCTCCCATAAAGTTATAGCTAATCTAAGTTTTGTAGCCAAAACATAACTTGGATAAGAGAGGTGGGATCAACCCAGAATGCACCTCTCTGATGTCACATAGGAAAGTCTATAAGGCATTTCCTGGGCAAACCAGCTCAGAACAGCTCAAGTCGTCGTGCTAGAAGGACCCCAATGAGCGGAGAAGTGCAGCTCCGCCTCCACCCACCTTAGCCGCATGGTCTGCCTAAGGAACAATATGGAACTGTGAGTGTAATCTCTTTGTTTTCTCCACTTTTATTTTATACCTGTACTGTACATATTTTATGTCTCAATTTTATAGCAACTTTTATCTGTAATCACTGTCCTCTTTCGGAAAATAAATTATTTAGATCTGTCTCCATGCTCTAAGAATCGAACTATACGCCTTTGATAGATAATAATCGCTACTAATTCAAGGGGTTTGCCACGGACCCTCTTAATTTAACACTGTGAATTAAGTAACCGTGACTGGTGGCAGCGCGTTGTGTATGGCTATTACGGCTTGCTGGCAGTCTAGAAGGGTCTTATATTGCTGAGTAAGGGGCTTCAGCCACAGCATTGATAATTCCCTTACTGCAGAAGCCTAATTGCCGGTTCACAACAGGCAGCCCGTCCGGCGACTAATTATCCTAGGTGCAGTTCCCTGACTGACCTGAGGGTAAGGGGGGCGCCGGAGAGCTGCGAGTTCCAAAGTGGAACTGAGAAAGTGGGATATACATAAATCCCCGCAGTACTTGGAAGATTGATAGCAGTGGTGGGGCATCCAAATTAAACTCCCCCTGCGGCAAATTGTAGAGCGAGATTAGCTTGCTGGATATTTTTGGTCACATGGTGCCAGTGTTGGGATAACTAAGATAAGCCCCACTGCGCCTGTGATAGCCGTGTGCCGGCATTGTGTCACGCCCCTCCGTCCGCTGATACACCCGTGTCAGTGGTGGGACTGTGACAGTGGTGACACAGGGTCCGCTGTCCGTCGCGTTTTGGTGGCAGCGGGACTCCCGTTAGTGTCGCCCGTAAGTGGACGAACGGCGGTGGGCTGTTCGTCACATATTGGTGGCAGCGCGGTGGGATAATCCTAGAGCATTAGTGATTTGGTTTGAGCAATCATTCCTCTCACTAAAAACCTGCACGGTTCCTGCGGGAATCCTGCATCATAGGTTTTGGAGAACAGACTCAGTGGTTACTAGTCCTGAGACATTAGTGTGTACTTGCAAGTATCCCCCTCCCGTTTCTTCGTTTTTCTTTTTCTATCTTTTATTTGGCAACCATGGCGGCAAAAGGAGAACCTTGGTACACCCGGCAGACAAAGGAAGTTCTTGCTGCGTTATGCACGTACCAAGGCCTTGACGCCACGAACAAAAACAGCTCAAATGATCGCGGCTCTAGTGCAGCTGGACAACGACCAGAATCCAGCGAGCGCAGAAGTTGGCCCAAGTTGCAATGGGGCTGCAGCAGAGGCTCCACTCCTGAGCGCTGGCCCCACATTCAACCAGAACGGGGTGGACCCCTATCTGCAAATGGCCTTGGACGAACTCCCCGCCGAAGACAGTGATGGGCGGGTGAGGCTGATCCAGCAAGCTCGAGAGAGAGCAGAGCAGCGAGCCGAGCGCCAGGCGGAGAGAGCTGAGCGCCAAGCTGAGGCTGAGAGAGCCGAGCGCCAGGCGCAGAGGGCCCATGAACTGGAGGTACTCCAGCGGGGTGGGAATGCCCTCACAGCCCGAAGCCGTGAGCCCAGCAGCGTCCAGACTCCTAAACCCCGGCCAGAGCATTTTCCCGTGATGGAAAAGGACGGGGACTTGGACACATTTCTGCGAGCCTTTGAGAAAGCCTGCAGACAGTACCAGCTGCCTAGAGACCAATGGGCAAGGTACTTGACCCCAGGGCTAAAAGGCAAAGCCCTGGAGGCATTTGCTTCTCTTCCGCCAGAAGCCGATGATGACTATGACGCCATAAAGCAGGCGCTGATCGCCAAATACCGGCTGACACCTGAGGTATACCGAAGGAAGTTCCGACACCTCCAACGTGGCCCACACGATAGCTACAGTGATGTGGTGCAAGGACTCAGGACCCACTTTGACCAGTGGATCCATGGACTGTCCGTTGAAACCTTTGAGCAGCTACGGGACCTGATGATCAAAGACCAGTTCCTGCATCTCTGCCCAGCTGAGGTCCGACAGTTCATCCTGGACCGCGAACCAACGAACGCGGACAAAGCGGCGCAGATCGCCGACAACCACGAGGCCAACCGGAAGCCCGAGACGCGGAGGCCAGTCGCCACCAGCTGGAAAGGGGGTAAGCCAGCAACCAACCCCAATGCCCCAGCTAGCCGTCCCTCCGGAGGCCCTGTCCCTGTTGCCAACAACAGGCCGGCTACTGACAGTCGCCTGTGTCACCACTGCCAGCGGCCTGGTCACTTCTTTTACACCTGTCCGAACAGGCCGAAGAACCCCCCAGCCAAGGCCCCCGGGCCCAATGCCTCTGTTCTTTTGGTGGGAGGTGTGGTTGGGAGGGCTGACGACAACGTTCAACCTGTTCAGGTGGGGGCCCGTCTTGCTACAGGCCTCAAGGACACCGGGGCTGAACGAACCCTCATCCGTCCTGGACTGGCGGCCCCTGAAGAGTTTGTTGAGGGGAAAACCCTGACTGTCACCGGGATTGGAGGCACCCGTTGTCCCTTGCCAGTGGCACGAGTTTTTCTTGACTGGGGTGCCGGGAGCGGGTTGAGGGAGGTGGGAGTGTCTGAAAATTTGCCCACTGATGTTTTATTGGGGACTGACTTGGGGAGGATGGTTGCATACTATGTCCCTGACACCCTTCCCCAAACTGATAATAAGGGTAACGTTAACCCTGATGATGTTGATGATGGGAAACTGAATGTGTTACCTGCTAATGCCTTGATGAGTAATGATGCAACTAACAACCATTCTTTCCCCAGGTACGATGCTGATGTGAATGTACCAAAGCAAACTGATAACCATTCTTCTCCTAGGAAGGATGATGATGATGTTAATGTATCTGTGCCGACTGAACCCGTTAACCCTTTCTTTGAAGCGGTAGATGTGTCCACAGGTACCGAAGTGCTCAGCCCCGTCACTCTGCGGAGTGAGACGGCTGAGGAACCCCTGGCAGGAGTAAGCAACGGTGCTCAAGGAAATGGGGAGGTGCATGGGGACCATGAGGAAGGTAATGCCATGCAGCTGACCAGTGCCACCGAGGAAGGTAACTGGCCCATAAGTAGCACTGCTCCTGAAGTGTTGGGGGTGGATGGGGAGGTAGAGCCCAGGGCAGCACCAGCTGGTGGGTCTGCAGAAATCCCCAGGGAGACAGCATACATAGCAGCTGTCACACGCAGTCAGAGTGCCCAGATCGCAGGTAACGCACTGTCTTCTGGACCCTCTGCTGCTACAGGAGAGACTGAACCAGAGGTGAACCCAGAGCCGGTTCCAGAGGGTCCCAGTAAAGAGGGGACCCTGACGTCACTTCTGGCAGCCTCCAGCATGGAGTTCCAGGCTGCTCTGCACTCAGATGCCAGCCTGGAGAAATTGAGAGGTCTCGCCGAGACGCCCACCTCCAAGTCTGATAAGGAGAGGGTGTTCTGGGAACGAGGAAGGTTGTACCGGGAGACAGTACCCGGAGATCCTAAAAAGGAGTGGTTGAGGGAAAGACAGCTGGTCGTCCCCTATCAGTTCAGAACTGAGTTGTTGCGGATTGCCCATGAGATTCCACTCGCTGGACACTTGGGGATCAGCAAAACAAAGGCACGGCTGTCTCAACACTTCTATTGGCCCAAGATGGGGACAGATGTAACACACTACTGCCGCTCCTGTGCCACCTGTCAAAAAGTGGGTAAGGCGGGGCCTGCTCTTAAGGCTCCCCTTATTCCTTTGCCGGTGATAGAGGAGCCTTTCCAGAGAATCGCGGTGGACATTGTAGGACCGCTGTCCGTCCCCAGCAGCTCCGGAAAGCGATACATTCTCACCGTGGTAGACTACGCTACCCGGTACCCAGAGGCAGTAGCTCTGTCTTCAACCAGGGCAGATAAGGTGGCTGACGCACTGGTGACCATCTTTTCGAGAGTAGGATTTCCCAGGGAGATGCTTACCGATCAAGGGCCCCAATTCATGTCTCGCCTAATGGAGGCTCTCTGTGAGAAAATGCAGGTGACGCAGCTGGTATCGAGTCCGTATCACCCACAGACTAACGGTTTGTGTGAACGTGTCAACGGTACCCTCAAACAGATGCTCCGCATACTGGTTGAGACCCAAGGGCGCGACTGGGAGCGGTACCTCCCACACCTGCTGTTCGCTTACAGAGAAGTTCCGCAGGCTTCGACCGGGTTCTCCCCCTTCGAGCTCCTGTATGGCAGGCGAGTCCGGGGACCCCTTGGATTGATAAGAGAATCCTGGGAAGATGAGCCAAACCCCACAGAAGTGTCCATCGTGGATTATGTCATGCGCTTCCGTGACAAGATGCAGACCTTGACGCAGTTGGTGCATGACAACATGACGCAGGCTCAGGCTGACCAGAAGCGCTGGTACGACCAGAACGCCCGGGAGCGGACCTACCAGGTGGGTCAAAAGGTGTGGGTGTTGGTCCCTGTACCAACGGATAAGCTTCAGGCAGCCTGGGAAGGCCCGTACGTCGTCCACCAACAGCTCAACCCGGTCACCTACGTGGTCACGCTTGATCATGCTCGGGGTAGGCGCAAGGCCTTTCACGTCAACATGCTGAAGGCGCACTACGAACGTGAAGCTTGCGTCCTACCGGTCTGCAATCTGCCAGAGGATGGGGAGGAAGATTCCCTCCTGGACATGCTGGCCCGGGCCAAGGCCAATGGGTCCATTGAGGACATGGAGATAAGTGGTTCGCTCACCGTGTCCCAGCGGTTGCAGTTGATGGCCACCCTGGAACTCTTCCGGCCCGTGTTCACCAACCGTCCTGGGAGGACGGAGTTAGCGGTTCATGAGGTGGACACCGGGAATCATGCCCCATTACGGCGAACACCTTATCGGATCTCTGAAACGGTGCAACAAGTCATGCGCCAAGAGGTCGATGAGATGTTAAGGCTGGGAGTGATTCGACGGTCAAAAGGTGCGTGGGCTTCACCTGTAGTCCTCGTGCCTAAAAAGGATCGAACCACCCGGTTCTGCGTGGACTACAGGGGGCTCAACGCCATCACAACCTCTGATGCCCACCCGATGCCGCGCATCGAGGATCTGCTCGAGCGGTTGACAAACGCCAACTACATATCCATCATGGATTTGAGTCGGGGATACTGGCAGATTCCCCTGAGCCCTGAGGCGCAGGAGAAATCCGCCTTTATCACCCCCTTTGGACTGTACGAGTCCACGGTCATGCCCTTCGGCATGAAGAATGCCCCTGCCACTTTCCAGCGGATGGTCAACCACCTGCTTCGGGGACTGGAGGAGTACGCAGTGGCGTACTTAGACGATATTGCCGTCTTCAGTTCCACCTGGGAGGAACACCTTCAGCACCTCCAGGAGGTGCTCAAGCGTCTTCACCAGGCAGGCCTGACCATCAAGCCGGGGAAGTGCCAGATAGGCATGCGCGAGGTCCACTACCTGGGGCACCGGGTAGGCGGGGGTTCCATGAGTCCGGAGCCAGAAAAAGTGGATGCAATCGTGTCCTGGCCCACCCCCAGGACCAAGAAACAGGTGAAGTCCTTGGGCACTGCAGGGTACTATAGGCGGTTCGTACAGGACTATAGCGCCCTTGCCAAACCCTTGACTGACCTCACCAAGCAGAGGCTACCCCAAACAGTCAACTGGACAGATGACTGTGAGGCGGCTTTCCAAGCTTTGAAAGCAGCCCTGTGCAACTCTCCAGTGTTGAGAGCAGTCGACAGCAGTCGCCCGTTTCTGGTACAGACTGACGCCAGCTAGTTTGGCCTCGGTGCTGTGCTTAGCCAGGTCGACTCGGGGGACCAAGAGCACCCCGTGTTGTACCTGAGCCGGAAACTTTTGCCGAGGGAAGTGGCATACTCGACCATCGAGAAGGAGTGTCTGGCCATGGTGTGGGCACTGCAGCGTTTGCAGCCCTACCTGTATGGGCGCGCCTTCACGGTGGTAACCGACCACAACCCTCTGAGCTGGTTGCACACAGTGTCCGGAACCAATGGAAGATTGCTCCGCTGGAGCCTTGCCCTTCAACAGTACGATTTTACTGTAAAACACAGGAAGGGCAGTGAAAACGGCAATGCCGATGGGTTGTCCCGCCTGGGCGAACCCGCTGAGGTGCGCATGGCCGATTACCGAGAGGTAATGCCTCCTTAGCGCCTTCTTAAGGGGGGAGGTGTGATGTACCATGTCTGCAAGATATGTTTTCTGTTGCAATGTGCTAACAAATCCTCCATCCTAGGACATTGTAAACTCTCAGTAGTAGGAATTCCTTCCCCCCAGGTTTTATCAACCCTGCCACTTCCTCTGGAAGAGCAGGAATGTTAATTAGCTAGACCATCTTCCTCACACCATTTGCCTTCTCTCCTCTTCAGAGCGGGAAAAACTTCTTTGTTTGAAACGAATAAAACTATGAGAGACTATACCATAAGAACCAAATACCCTAGAGATATGAAAATCATATTTTTGTAACCTGAGCGGTCCCAGCTTCGAGACCGCGTATGTTTCGAAGTTCTACCCTGTCCAGAACATGAGATAGGATTTGCGCCCAAATGGACGGTCATATCGCATAGATGTTTGATGTTTTCTTGATGGGCTCATTACGCTGGGAAACATGATACCACTGATGAGTCCATACCAGCTTCTCCCATAAAGTTATAGCTAATCTAAGTTTTGTAGCCAAAACATAACTTGGATAAGAGAGGTGGGATCAACCCAGAATGCACCTCTCTGTGATGTCACATAGGAAAGTCTATAAGGCATTTCCTGGGCAAACCAGCTCAGAACAGCTCAAGTCGTCGTGCTAGAAGGACCCCAATGAGCGGAGAAGTGCAGCTCCGCCTCCACCCACCTTAGCCGCATGGTCTGCCTAAGGAACAATATGGAACTGTGAGTGTAATCTCTTTGTTTTCTCCACTTTTATTTTATACCTGTACTGTACATATTTTATGTCTCAATTTTATAGCAACTTTTATCTGTAATCACTGTCCTCTTTCGGAAAATAAATGAAATTATTTAGATCTGTCTCCATGCTCTAAGAATCGAACTATACGCCTTTGATAGATAATCGCTACTAATTCAAGGGGTTTGCCACGGACCCTCTTAATTTAACACTGTGAATTAAGTAACCGTGACTGGTGGCAGCGCGTTGTGTATGGCTATTACGGCTTGCTGGCAGTCTAGAAGGGTCTTATATTGCTGAGTAAGGGGCTTCAGCCACAGCATTGATAATTCCCTTACTGCAGAAGCCTAATTGCCGGTTCACAACAGGCAGCCCGTCCGGCGACTAATTATCCTAGGTGCAGTTCCCTGACTGACCTGAGGGTAAGGGGGGCGCCGGAGAGCTGCGAGTTCCAAAGTGGAACTGAGAAAGTGGGATATACATAAATCCCCGCAGTACTTGGAAGATTGATAGCAGTGGTGGGGCATCCAAATTAAACTCCCCCTGCGGCAAATTGTAGAGCGAGATTAGCTTGCTGGATATTTTTGGTCACATGGTGCCAGTGTTGGGATAACTAAGATAAGCCCCACTGCGCCTGTGATAGCCGTGTGCCGGCATTGTGTCACGCCCCTCCGTCCGCTGATACACCCGTGTCAGTGGTGGGACTGTGACATAGTGGTGACACAGGGTCCGCTGTCCGTCTCGTTTTGGTGGCAGCGGGACTCCCGTTAGTGTCGCCCGTAAGTGGACGAACGGCGGTGGGCTGTTCGTCACAGTGGTGACACAGGGTCCGCTGTCCGTCGCGTTTTGGTGGCAGCGGGACCCCCGTTAGTGTCGCCCGTAAGTGGACGAACGGCGGTGGGCTGTTCGTCACATATTGGTGGCAGAGCGGTGGGATAATCCTAGAGCATTAGTGATTTGGTTTGAGCAATCATTCCTCTCACTAAAGACCTGCACGGTTCCTGCGGGAATCCTGCATCATAGGTTTTGGAGAACAGACTCAGTGGTTACTAGTCCTGAGACATTAGTGTGTACTTGCAAGTATTCCCTCCCTTTTTCTCCGTTTTTCTTTTCTGTCTTTTATTTGGCAACCATGGCTACGATGGGAGCAGAGTGGTATAAGCAGCATAACAAGGCATCTCTTATTGCCCTCTGCGGGGTGTGGCGGATCGACACCACGAACAAAAACAAAGCCCAAATGATCGCGGCTCTGGTGCAACGGGAAAATGACCAGAGCCCAGCGAACGCAGAAGCGGGCTCAAGTGGCAATGGGGCTGCAGCAGAGGCTCCACTCATGAGCGCTGGCCCCACATTCAACCATAACGGGGTGGACCCCTATCTGCAAATGGCCTTGGACGAACTCCCCGCCGAAGACAGTAATGGGCGGGTGAGGCTGATCCAGCAAGCTCGAGAGAGAGCAGAGCAGCGAGCCGAGCGCCAAGCTGAGGCTGAGAGAGTCGAGCGCCAGGCGCAGAGGGCCCATGAACTGGAGGTACTCCAGCGGGGTGGGAATGCCCCCACAGCCCGAAGCCGTGAGCCCAGCAGCGTCCAGACTCCTAAACCCCGGCCAGAGCATTTTCCCGTGATGGAAAAGGATGGGGACTTGGACACGTTCCTGCGAGCCTTTGAGAAAGCCTGCAGACAGTACCAGCTGCCTAGAGACCAATGGGCAAGGTACTTCACCCCAGGGCTAAAAGGCAAAGCCCTGGAGGCATTTGCTTCTCTTCCGCCAGAAGCCGATGACGACTATGTCGCCATAAAGCAGGCACTGATCGCCAAATACCGGCTGACACCTGAGGTATACCGAAAGAAGTTCCGGCACCTCCAACATGGCCCACATGATAGCTACAGTGATGTGGTGCAAGGACTCAGGACCCACTTTGACCAGTGGATCCATGGACTGTCCGTTGAAACCTTTGAGCAGCTACGGGACCTGATGATCAAAGACCAGTTCCTGCATCTCTGCCCAGCTGAGGTCCGACAGTTCATCCTGGACCGCGAACCAACGAACGCGGACAAAGCGGCGCAGATCGCCGACAACCACGAGGCCAACCGGAAGCCCGAGACGCGGAGGCCAGTCGCCACCAGCTGGAAAGGGGGTAAGCCAGCAACCAACCCCAATGCCCCAGCTAGCCGTCCCTCCGGAGGCCCTGTCCCTGTTGCCAACAACAGGCCGGCTACTGACAGTCGCCTGTGTCACCACTGCCAGCAGCCTGGTCACTTCTTTTACGCCTGTCCGAACAGGCCGAAGAACCCCCCAGCCAAGGCCCCCGGGCCCAACGCCTCTGTTCTTTTGGTGGGAGGTGTGGTTGGGAGGGCTGACGACAACGTTCAACCTGTTCAGGTGGGGGCCCGTCTTGCTACAGGCCTCAAGGACACCGGGGCTGAACGAACCCTCATCCGTCCTGGACTGGCGGCCCCTGAAGAGTTTGTTGAGGGGAAAACCCTGACTGTCACCGGGATTGGAGGCACCCGTTGTCCCTTGCCAGTGGCACGAGTTTATCTCGATTGGGGTGCTGGGAGCGGGTTGAGGGAGGTGGGAGTGTCTGAAAACCTGCCCACTGATGTTTTATTGGGGACTGACTTGGGGCGGATGGTTGCATACTACGTCCCTGACACCCTTCCCCAAACTGATAATAAGGGTAACGTTAACCCTGATGATGATGATGATGATGACGGGAAACTGAATGTGTTACCTGCTAATGCCTTGATGAGTAATGATGCAACTAACAACCATTCTTTCCCCAGGTACGATGCTGATGCTGATGTGAATGTACCAAAGCAAACTGATAACCATTCTTCTCCTAGGAAGGATGATGATGATGTTGATGTATCTGTGCCGACTGAACCCGTTAACCCTTTCTTTGAAGCGGTAGATGTGTCCACAGGTACCGAAGTGCTCAGCCCCGTCACTCTGCGGAGTGAGACGGCTGAGGAACCCCTGGCAGGAGTAAGCAACGGTGCTCAAGGAAATGGGGAGGTGCATGGGGACCATGAGGAAGGTAATGCCATGCAGCTGACCAGTGCCACCGAGGAAGGTAACTGGCCCATAAGTAGCACTGCTCCTGAAGTGTTGGGGTGGATGGGGAGGTAGAGCCCAAGCCAGCACCGGCTGGTGGGTCTGTAGAAATCCCCAGGGAGACAGCATACGTAGCAGCTGTCACACGCAGTCAGAGTGCCCAGATCGCAGGTAACGCACTGTCTTCTGGACCCTCTGCTGCTACAGGAGAGACTGAACCAGAGGTGAACCCAGAGCCGGTTCCAGAGGGTCCCAGTAAAGAGGGGACCCTGACGTCACTTCTGGCAGCCTCCAGCATGGAGTTCCAGGCTGCTCTGCACACAGATGCCAGCCTGGAGAAATTGAGAGGTCTCGTCGAGACGCCCACCTCCAAGTCTGATAAGGAGAGGGTGTTCTGGGAACGAGGAAGGTTGTACCGGGAGACAGTACCCGGAGATCCTAAAAAGGAGTGGTTGAGGGAAAGACAGCTGGTCGTCCCCTATCAGTTCAGAACTGAGTTGTTGCGGATTGCCCATGAGATTCCACTCGCTGGACACTTGGGGATCAGCAAAACAAAGGCACGGCTGTCTCAACACTTCTATTGGCCCAAGATGGGGACAGATGTAACACACTACTGCCGCTCCTGCGCCACCTGTCAAAAAGTGGGTAAGGCGGGGCCTGCTCTTAAGGCTCCCCTTATTCCTTTGCCGGTGATAGAGGAGCCTTTCCAGAGAATCGCGGTGGACATTGTAGGACCGCTGTCCGTCCCCAGCAGCTCCGGAAAGCGATACATTCTCACCGTGGTAGACTACGCTACCAGGTACCCAGAGGCAGTAGCTCTGTCTTCAACCAGGGCAGATAAGGTGGCTGACGCACTGGTGACCATCTTTTCAAGAGTAGGATTTCCCAGAGAGATGCTTACCGATCAAGGGCCCCAATTCATGTCTCGCCTAATGGAGGCTCTCTGTGAGAAAATGCAGGTGACGCAGCTGGTATCGAGTCCGTATCACCCACAGACTAATGGTTTGTGTGAACGTTTCAACGGTACCCTCAAACAGATGCTCCGCATACTGGTTGAGACCCAAGGGCGCGACTGGGAGCGGTACCTCCCACACCTGCTGTTCGCTTACAGAGAAGTTCCGCAGGCCTCGACCGGGTTCTCCCCCTTCGAGCTCCTGTTTGGCAGGCGAGTCCGGGGACCCCTTGGGTTGATAAGAGAATCCTGGGAAGATGAGCCAAACCCCACAGAAGTGTCCATCGTGGATTATGTCATGCGCTTCCGTGACAAGATGCAGACCTTGACGCAGTTGGTGCATGACAACATGACGCAGGCTCAGGCTGACCAGAAGCGCTG
The DNA here is from genome assembly GCF_039654945.1 of Dendrobates tinctorius. Taxonomy (NCBI): domain Eukaryota; kingdom Metazoa; phylum Chordata; class Amphibia; order Anura; family Dendrobatidae; genus Dendrobates; species Dendrobates tinctorius. Next base: position 790,928 of record NW_027362010.1, on the reverse strand, counting down.
GTACAACCAGAACGCCCGGGAGCGAACCTACCAGGTGGGTCAAAAGGTCTGGGTGCTGGTCCCCGTACCAACGGATAAGCTTCAGGCAGCCTGGGAAGGCCCATACGTCGTCCACCAACAGCTCAACCCGGTCACCTACGTGGTCACGCTTGACCATGCTCGGGGTAGGCGCAAGGCCTTTCACGTCAACATGCTGAAGGCGCACTACGAACGTGAAGCTTGCGTCCTACCGGTCTGCAATCTGCCAGAGGATGGGGAGGAAGATCCCCTCCTGGACATGCTGGCCCAGGCCAAGGCCGATGGGTCCATTGAGGACATGGAGATAAGTGGTTCGCTCACCGTGTCCCAGCGGTTGCAGTTGATGGCCACCCTGAAACTCTTCCGTCCCGTGTTCACCAACCAACCGGGGAGGACGGAGTTAGCGGTTCATGAGGTGGACACCGGGAATCACGCCCCATTACGGCGAACACCCTATCGGATCTCTGAGACGGTGCAACAAGTCATGCGCCAAGAGATCGATGAGATGTTAAGGCTGGGGGTGATTCGACGGTCAAAAAGCGCGTGGGCTTCACCTGTAGTCTTCGTGCCTAAAAAGGATCGAACCACCCGGTTCTGCGTGGACTACAGGGGGCTCAACGCCATCACAACCTCTGATGCCCACGCAATGCCGCGCATCGAGGATCTGCTCGAGCAGTTGACAAACGCCAACTACATATCCATCATGGATTTGAGTCGGGGATACTGGCAGATTCCCCTGAGCCCTGAGCCGCAGGAGAAATCCGCCTTTATCACCCCCTTTGGACTGTACGAGTCCACGGTCATGCCCTTCGGCATGAAGAATGCCCCTGCCACTTTCCAGCGGATGGTCAACCACCTGCTTTGGGGACTGGAGGAGTACGCAGTGGTGTACTTAGACGATATTGCCGTCTTCAGCACCTCCAGGAGGTGCTCAAGCGTCTTCACCAGGCAGGCCTGACCATCAAGCCGGGGAAGTGCCAGATAGGCATGCGCAAGGTCCACTACCTGGGGCACCGGGTAGGCGGGGGTTCCATGAGTCCGGAGCCAGAAAAAGTGGATGCAATCGTGTCCTGGCCCACCCCCAGGACCAAGAAACAGGTGAAGTCCTTGGGCACTGCAGGGTACTATAGGCGGTTCGTACAGGACTATAGCGCCCTTGCCAAACCCTTGACTGACCTCACCAAGCAGAGGCTACCCCAAACAGTCAACTGGACAGATGACTGTGAGGCGGCTTTCCAAGCTTTGAAAGCAGCCCTGTGCAACTCTCCAGTGTTGAGAGCAGTCGACAGCAGTCGCCCGTTTCTGGTACAGACCGACGCCAGCGAGTTTGGCCTCGGTGCTGTGCTTAGCCAGGTCGACTCGGGGGACCAAGAGCACCCCGTGTTGTACCTGAGCCGGAAACTTTTGCCGAGGGAAGTGGCATACTCGACCATCGAGAAGGAGTGTCTGGCCATGGTGTGGGCACTGCAGCGTTTGCAGCCCTACCTGTACGGGCGTGCCTTCACGGTGGTAACTGACCACAACCCTCTGAGCTGGTTGCACACAGTGTCCGGAACCAATGGAAGATTGCTCCGCTGGAGCCTTACCCTTCAACAGTACGACTTCACTGTAAAACACAGGAAGGGCAGTGAAAACGGCAATGCCGATGGGTTGTCCCGCCGGGGCGAACCCGCTGAGGTGCGCATGGCCGATTACCGAGAGGTAATGCCTCCTTAGCGCCCTCTTAAGGGGGGAGGTGTGATGTACAATGTCTGTGAGGTATGGGGTTTTGTCCACCAAAATATGATGTTTTCTGTTGTAACTTTCCAGAAAGATCTGGCAGATATGACAATCCAGGCTGCTAGCTCTGCAGCTTCATCCCTCCTCCCTTCACACACACACAGAGCAGTGCCACCCCCCCTCCTCTACAGCCTGTGTTCGCACTAGTAATAGGAGACCCCCCTGCTGTTACAACCATTTGTTTCCTTCTCTCCTCTTCAGAGCGGGAAAAACTTCTTTGTTTGAAACGAATAAAACTATGAGAGACTATACCATAAGAACCAAATACCCTAGAGATATGAAAATCACATTTTTGTAATCCGGGCGGTCACAGCGTCGCTGCCGTGGTTCTGGCGAAGCGTAATCCTTTCAGAACCTGAGATATGTGTTCCAGCTAAACGGTGTATCAGAACTACTGCATATTTGGTCTTGAATTATTGTACTCAACAAATCACAACCAATGATGCCCTATATGTGTCTGTGCGGGCTGCCCCCACGGAGTTATGATTAGTATAAGTTTTCTAGTGTAATTCTACATCCAAAAGAGAGAGGTGGGATTAACCCAGCATGCATCTCTCCGTGATGTCACATAGCAATTCTATAAAGCATTTCCTGGACAAAACCAGGGCAGAACAGCTCAAGTCGTTGTGCTAGAAAGATCCCCAGATGAGCGGAGAAGTGCAGCTCCGCCTCCACCCACCTTAGCCGCATGGTCTGCCTAAGGAACAATATGGAACTGTGAGTGTACTCTCTTTGTTTTCTCCACTTTTATTTTATACCTGTACTGTACATATTTTATGTCTCAATTTTATAGCAACTTTTATCTGTAATCACTGTCCTCTTTCGGAAAATAAATGAAATAATTATTTAGATCTGTCTCTATGCTCTAAGACTCGAACTATACGCCTTTGATAGATAATCGCTACTAATTCAAGGGGTTTGCCACGGACCCTCTTAATTTAACACTGTGAATTAAGTAACCGTGACTGGTGGCAGCGCGTTGTGCACGGCTATCGCGGCTTGCTGGCAGTCTAGAAGGGTCTTATATTGCTGAATAAGGGTCTGCGGCACCAGCATTCATAATTCCCTTGCTGCAGAAGCCTAATTGCCGGTTCACAACAGGCAGCCCATCCGGCGACTAATTATCCTAGGTGCAGTTCCCTGACTGACCTGAGGGTAAGGGGGGCGCCGGAGAGCTGCGAGTTCCAAAGTGGAACTGAGAAAGTGGGATATACATAAATCCCCGCAGTACTTGGAAGATTGATAGCAGTGGTGGGGCATCCAAATTAAACTCCCCCCTGCGGCAAATTGTAGAGCGAGATTAGCTTGCTGGATATTTTTGGTCACATGGTGCCAGTGTTGGGATAACTAAGATAAGCCCCAACGGTGCCTGTGATAGCCGTGTGCCGGCATTGTGTCACGCCCCTCCGTCCGCTGATATACCGGTGTCAGTGGTGTGATTGTGACAGTGGTGACACAGGGTCCGCTGTCCGTCGCGTTTTGGTGGCAGCGGGACCCCCGTTAGTGTCGCCCGTAAGTGGACGAACGGCGGTGGGCTGTTCGTCACAATTTTACCTGCGGTTCTGCAGATACAAATCCGCAGCGTGTGCACATAGCTTTAGAGTGTGCGCTCCTGGTGATTGGCAGACAGTAGTAGTAATATTTCCGGGACTCATCGCCCGTTTAGTTCGGTGAGTGGTGGCAGCATGTATGAGCGGGTTGTGTGGTCTGTGTCGGGTGTGATTTATGCTACCACTGCAGCATAGAACAGAGGATGAATGCTGGACTGAGTGAGAGGAGATAGATTAACCCTTGCAGGCACAACTCCAAGTTACATGTTGGGAAGCAGGTACGTGACAAATTGGTGGCAGTGGTGGGATGAATATGTACTGCGACTCAGAAAGAATGCAAAAACTGAGCAACCTGGCCCATGAAAATGTGACCCAGGCCCAAATCAACCGGAAGGTCTGGTATGACCGTAATGCCAGACTGAGGGCCTACGAGGAGGGGCAGAAGGTTTGGGTGTTGGTCCCTATGTTACCATACACTGTACACAAGCAGCTAAATGATGTTAACTATGTGGTGACCCTAGAGGAGCATGCCAAGCGTCAGAAGGTATTCCATGTAAATATGGTGAAGGCTCCTCATGACAGGGAGGCCTGTGTGTTACCTGTCTGTAGCCTGCCTAGATGTGGGGGCTGGGACTCAGTATATGGAGTCCCTGGAGTCAGCAGCGTTTAACCCGGAGCTATCCCACAGTCAGAGGTCGGAGCTGATGGGGGTGCTCAGCGAGTTCAGGACTCAGCCACCCACCACGTAGACGCTGGTACCAATCCCCCAGTAAGACAGTCTGCATACCGGGTGTCAGCAGAGGTGAAGGCGCACAGGAGGGAACAGGTAGGAGATGCTGAACCTCAAGATAATACAAAAATCCCAGGGCGCCTGTGGTTCTTGTCCCGAAAAAGGACCGTACTACCCGGTTCTGTGTAGACTACAGGAAATTAAATCTCCTGACTACATGTGAGGTCTACCCCATGCCGAGGATAGAGGAGCTGTTAAGGGCCCGTTACACTAAGCGATATCTCTGTAACGTCACTGATACCACCGACCGCTCCCCCCGCTGGTTATCGCTGATCGTGTGAGAACGTCCTGGGCCGTTTCTTGTCGGCTGCTTCCTGCTGTGGCGACGCGTGGACGCGGGCGGGAGGATGGTAGCGACTGCTGCTATGTCGCTGGTGAGATCTGCCTGTTTGGCAGCTCACTAGCGACCACTTAACGATGCACCAGCGATCCTGACCGCGTCATATCGTTGTTGGGATCACTGGTGCATCACTAAGTGTAACGGTACCCTTAGAGCAGCTGGGTAATGCATCGTACCTCAGTATCATGGACCTAAGTAGGGGTATTGGCAGATACCCCTGACCACAGAAGCTCAGGAGAGGTCTGCCGTTATTACGCCATTCGGGCTGTTTGCGTTCCTGGTGATGCCGTTTGGTATGAAAAATGCCCCTGCCGCCTTCCAGAGGTTGGGTAATCACTTGTTGGAAGGATTTGATGGTTTTGCTTATCTCGATGATATAGCCATTTTCAGTAATTCTCGGGAGGAACACCGTGTACATCTTTCTCAGGTGTTGGAAAGGCTTAACACCACAGGTCTTACTGTGAAGCCGGGGACGTGTCAGGTAGTCATGCGGGAAGTCCAATACCTCGGACCCCGGGTCGGGGGGGAGGCCTGCTAAAACCTGAGCCAGGGAAGGTAGAATCCATTACAGCCTGGCCCACCCCACAAACCAAGAAGCAGGCACTGTCCTTCCTGGGCACGGCCGGCTACTATAGGAGGTTTGTACCAAACTACAGAGCTCTGGCCCAGCCGTTATCTGGTCTGACCAGAAGGAAGCTTCCCCAGATTGTTTCCTGGACTCCTCAGTGCCAGGAATCATTTTCTGCCCTAAAGTCGGCATTGGTTAGCTCACCCGCCCTTCAGGCCCCAGATTTCACTCTTGGGTTTGTAGTGCAGACAGATGCCAGCACTTATGGGCTAGGGGAAGTTCTCAGCCGGGTGAACCAGCAAGGTGAGGAGCACCCAATTCTCTACCTAAGCAGGAAACTTCTACCCAGAGAGGTGGATTATTGCCACCATTGAAAAGGAATGTTTAGCAATTGTGTGGGCTCAGCAGAAACTGCAACCATACCTCTATGGGCGCAACTGCACCGTGATAGCAGATCATAACCCATTGAGTTGGCTCAACAGACTAGTTGGGGACAATGGGAAATTGCATAGATGGTGCCTGATATTACAGCAATATTTCACAATTCAACATAAGAAAGGAGTTGATCACGGCAATGCTGATGGCCTATCTCGCCAAGGTGATCCGGAACCAGATACGTGATCAGGAGCTGACCTGTAAGTCAACCCCCATGCACGTTCATAAGTAGGGAGGTGTAGTGAAATATGTATGGATGTATGACCAGCAGTAACTTAGCATCTGTTCTAGGCTGCAGCTCTTCAGAAAGGTCTTGACCTATGTTATCGTTTGAAGAGACAGCCTTCTTTGTCTCAACCCCAGGGGGCCTTCCTGAGAACACACCAAGATTAAACATTTCACACCTTATGGTGCCTGTGAAGAGAGATGCCAAATGGCAGCCTGACACTATTTACTATGAGAAAGAAAATGTATACAAACAGCGTTCAGAGAAAAATAATATATTCATTGGTAGAATCGCCACGATCCAGTCACAGACCAACAATTAGAATATTAACATGAGAAGCTGGTCTAGAAATCTGATCTCCGGGTTAAATCTATAAATTAGGCCTTTACACAAAGAAAGTTGTTCACAGACTGAGGGACAGCCAAGCTGATGTGAGCCATTCCATATTCATCCCACCCTCAGGGAGCAGAAAGCCAGACTACAAAGTTTATACATTTCTGTAAGTTATCTCCATTTTGTTTTTATAACTGTTTTGCATATTTGTATGTCACTTTTTATTTCCATACTTTTACATTATTTTATTGTAAGCACTGTACCTTTTCTATTAAAGCTTAAACCTTAAGTCTGAGCCTTGTTGCTCTAAAGAATCCACAGCCTTAGAGTGTGCGCTCCTGGTGATTGGCAGACAGTAGTAGTAGTATCTCCGGGACTCATCGCCCGTGTGTTCGGTGAGTGGTGGCAGCGTGTATGAGCGGGGTGTGTGGTCTGTGTCGGGGTGTGATTTATGCTCCCACTGCAGCATAGGACAGATGGTGAATGCTGGATGGAGTGAGAGGAGACAGATTAACCCTTGCAGCCACAACCCCAAATCACGTGCTGAGGAGCGGGTAGGTGACACAGGTGATCAGTAATGGGGAGATACTTGATGTCTCTATGATCTGGTGATCAGTGTTGGGGTGATACTTGATGTCTCTGTGATCTGGTGATCAGTAATGGGGCGATACTTGATGTCTCTGTGATCTGGTGATCAGTGTTGGGGTGATACTTGATGTCTCTGTGATCTGGGGATCAGTAATGGGGTGATACTTGATGTCTCTGTGATCTGGTGATCAGTGTTGGGGTGATACTTGATGTCTCTGTGATCTGGTGATCAGTATTGGGGTGATACTTGATATCTCTGTGATCTGGTGATCAGTAATGGGGCGATACTTTATATCTGTGATCTGGTGATCAGTAATGGGGCGATACTTGCTGTCTCTGATCTGGTGATCAGTGTTGGGGTGATACTTGATGTCTCTGTGATCTGGTGATCAGTGTTGGGGTGATACTTGATGTCTCTGTGATCTGGTGATCAGTGTTGGGGTGATACTTGATGTCTCTGTGATCTGGTGATCAGTGTTGGGGTGATACTTGATGTCTCTGTGATCTGGTGATCAGTGTTGGGGTAATACTTGATGTCTCTGTGATCTGTGGATCAGTAATGGGGTGATACTTGATGTCTCTGTGATCTGGTGATCAGTGTTGGGGTGATACTTGATGTCTCTGTGATCTGGTGATCAGTATTGGGGTGATACTTGATATCTCTGTGATCTGGTGATCAGTAATGGGGCGATACTTTATATCTGTGATCTGGTGATCAGTAATGGGGCGATACTTGCTGTCTCTGATCTGGTGATCAGTGTTGGGGTGATACTTGATGTCTCTGTGATCTGGTGATCAGTGTTGGGGTGATACTTGATGTCTCTGTGATCTGGTGATCAGTGTTGGGGTGATACTTGATGTCTCTGATCTGGTGATCAGTGTTGGGGTGATACTTGATGTCTCTGATCTGGTGATCAGTAATGGGGCGATACTTGATATCTCTGTGATCTGGTGATCAGTAATGGGGCAATACTTGATGTCTCTGATCTGGTGATCAGTGTTGGGGTGATACTTGATGTCTCTGTGATCTGGTGATCAGTGCTGGGGTGATATTTGGTATCTCTGTGATCTGGTGATCAGTGTTGGGTTGATACTTGGTATCTCTGTGGTCTGGTGATCAGTGTTGGGGTGATACTTGGTATCTCTGTGATCTGGTGATCAGTGTTGGGGTAATACTTGATGTCTCTGTGATCTGGTGATCAGTGTTGGGGTAATACTTGATGTCTCTGTGATCTGGTGATCAGTGTTGGGGTGATACTTGGTATCTCTGTGATCTGGTGATCAGTGTTGGGGTGATACTTGATGTCTCTGTGATCTGGTGATCAGTGTTGGGGTAATACTTGATGTCTCTGTGATCTGGTGATCAGTGTTGGGGTAATACTTGATATCTCTGTGATCTGGTGATCAGTAATGGGGTGATACTTGATGTCTCTGTGATCTGGTGATCAGTGTTGGGGTGATACTTGATGTCTCTGTGATCTGGTGATCAGTAATGGGGCGATACTTGATGTCTCTGTGATCTGGTGATCAGTGTTGGGGTGATACTTGATGTCTCTGTGATCTGGGGATCAGTAATGGGGTGATACTTGATGTCTCTGTGATCTGGTGATCAGTGTTGGGGTGATACTTGATGTCTCTGTGATCTGGTGATCAGTATTGGGGTGATACTTGATATCTCTGTGATCTGGTGATCAGTAATGGGGCGATACTTTATATCTGTGATCTGGTGATCAGTAATGGGGCGATACTTGCTGTCTCTGATCTGGTGATCAGTGTCGGGGTGATACTTGATGTCTCTGTGATCTGGTGATCAGTGTTGGGGTGATACTTGATGTCTCTGTGATCTGGTGATCAGTGCTGGGGTGATACTTGGTATCTCTGTGATCTGGTGATCAGTGTTGGGTTGATACTTGGTATCTCTGTGGTCTGGTGATCAGTGTTGGGGTGATACTTGGTATCTCTGTGATCTGGTGATCAGTGTTGGGGTAATACTTGATGTCTCTGTGATCTGGTGATCAGTGTTGGGGTAATACTTGATGTCTCTGTGATCTGGTGATCAGTGTTGGGGTGATACTTGGTATCTCTGTGATCTGGTGATCAGTGTTGGGGTGATACTTGGTATCTCTGTGATCTGGTGATCAGTGTTGGGGTGATACTTGGTATCTCTGTGATCTGGTGATTAGTAATGGGGTGATACTTGATGTCTCTGTGATCTGGTGATCAGTATTGGGGCGATACTTGATGTCTCTGTGATCTGGTGATCAGTATTGGGGCGATACTTGATGTCTCTGTGATCAGTAATGGGGTGATACTTGATGTCTCTGTGATCTGGTGATCAGTGTTGGGGCGATACTTGATATCTCTGATCTGGTGATCAGTAATGGGGCGATACTTGATATCTTTGTGATCTGGTGATCAGTAATGGGGCGATACTTGATATCTTTGTGATGTGATCAGTAGTGGGGGAGATACTTGATATCTCTGTGATCTGGTGATCAGTGTTGGGGCGATACTTGCTGTCTCTGTGATCTGGTGATCAGTAATGGGGCGATACTTGCTGTCTCTGTGATCTGGTGATCAGTAATGGGGCAATACTTGATGTCTCTGATCTGGTGATCAGTGTTGGGGTAATACTTGATGTCTCTGTGATCTGGTGATCAGTGTTGGGGTGATACTTGATGTCTCTGTGATCTGGTGATCAGTGTTGGGGTGATATTTGGCATCTCTGTGATCTGGTGATTAGTGTTGGGGTGATACTTGGTATCTCTGTGATCTGGTGATCAGTGTTGGGGTAATACTTGATGTCTCTGTGATCTGGTGATCAGTGTTGGGGTGATACTTGTTGTCTCTGTGATCTGGTGATCAGTGTTGGGGTGATACTTGGCATCTCTGTGATCTGGTGATTAGTGTTGGGGTGATACTTGGTATCTCTGTGATCTGGTGATCAGTGTTGGGGTAATACTTGATGTCTCTGTGATCTGGTGATCAGTATTGGGGAGATACTTGGTATCTCTGTGATCTGGTGATCAGTGTTGGGGTGATACTTGATGTCTCTGTGATCTGGTGATCAGTGTTGGGGTGATACTTGGTATCTGTGATCTGGTGATCAGTGTTGGGGCTATACTTGATGTCTCTGTGATCAGTAATGGGGTGATACTTGCTGTCTCTGTGATCTTGTGACCAGTAATGGGGCAACACTAGAAGTCTATGATCTGGTGATCAGTGTTGGGTGATACTTGATGTCTGTGATCTGGTGATCAGTGTTGGGGTGATACTTGTTATCTCTGTGATCTGGTGATCAGTAATGGGGCGATACTTGATATCTCTGTGATCTGGTGATCAGTAATGGGGCGATACTTGCTGTCTCTGTGATCTTGTGTCCAGTAATGGGGCAACACTAGAAGTCTATGATCTGGTGATCAGTGTTGGGTGATACTTGATGTCTCTGTGATCTGGTGATCAGTCTTGGGGTGATACTTGGTATCTCTGTGATCTGGTGATCAGTGTTGGGGTGATAGTTGATGTCTCTGTGATCAGTAATGGGGTGATACTTGGTATCTCTGTGATCTGGTGATTAGTAATGGGGTGATACTTGGTATCTCTGCGATCTGGTGATCAGTAATGGGGTGATACTTGATGTCTCTGTGATCTGGTGATCAGTGTTGGGTGATACTTGGTATCTCTGTGATCTGGTGATCAGTGCTGGGGTGATACTTGATGTCTCTGTGATCTGGTGATCAGTGTTGGGGTGATACTTGATGTCTCTGTGATCTGGTGATCAGTATTGGGGTGATACTTGATATCTCTGTGATCTGGTGATCAGTAATGGGGCGATACTTTATATCTGTGATCTGGTGATCAGTAATGGGGCGATACTTGCTGTCTCTGATCTGGTGATCAGTGTTGGGGTGATACTTGATGTCTCTGTGATCTGGTGATCAGTGTTGGGGTGATACTTGATGTCTCTGTGATCTGGTGATCAGTGCTGGGGTGATACTTGGTATTTCTGTGATCTGGTGATCAGTGTTGGGTTGATACTTGGTATCTCTGTGATCTGGTGATCAGTGTTGGGGTAATACTTGATGTCTCTGTGATCTGGTGATCAGTGTTGGGGTAATACTTGATGTCTCTGTGATCTGGTGATCAGTGTTGGGGTGATACTTGGTATCTCTGTGATCTGGTGATCAGTGTTGGGGTGATACTTGGTATCTCTGTGATCTGGTGATCAGTGTTGGGGTGATACTTGGTATCTCTGTGATCTGGTGATTAGTAATGGGGTGATACTTGATGTCTCTGTGATC